>NW_024884586.1:38833214-38921349 GCF_019232065.1 Centrocercus urophasianus
AAAATAAAATAAAATAAAATAAAATAAAATAAAATAAAATAAAATAATAAAATAAAATAAAATAATAAAATAAGCTCCACAAGAAAACAAACAAACAAAAATGAAACAAGATTCCATTTGAATTCTGTTTTCTTTTTAAACAATGATTTCTAGGCAGCTTGGTACAAATTAACTGATCATCTACTATTTCCACCATTTGTGGAACAGATATTAACAACACACGTACTATTCTGAGGCAGTGATATGAGGTTTCATGTCTTGAGCTATGAAAATATAAATCAACAACAGTTTCGATAACACTTTCATGATTCTTAATTAATAGTGACCACAGTAACACTGTTTTGATGTCACAGACTGATTTTCTGTAAACCTTCATTAAAAAACTGGGGACCTCTATCATCAGACATACAACAGACAGGACTTCTGTTTTGACGTGGTTTAAAGAAAAAAAAAAAAAAAAACAAAAAAAAAAACCAAAATGAATCAAAAAAATGTGACACAGGTCAAATTTCATGTGGCATTCCGCTTAGGGAGAACACTGATTTCAAGAAGGGCTTTACTTGATTTTAAAGGGCTTTACTCAGGATTTTAAGTTTTAAAACAGGAAAAAAAGAAAGTCCTATATGGCAGAACATCTATTGTAATGGTCTCCTCTTTCTTAGGAGGCTGCCATGAAGGGATGGCACCTCTGTCAATTGTTTTACAAGTTCAAGTCAAAAAAATAATAATGAAGCATGATATTTTCTGGTGATCATCCCAGGCAATAATAAGGGACTGGTGCACTATGGTGGAACTTCATGCCCAGTGTTGGAGAGCTAGGAAAACATAGCCAGAATTTTGTCCTTGGGGAAGGACTTCTGAAAACTAAGCTACACCAAAAAAGGGGGGAGATAAGTTACCGCTGCTGTGCACTGAAAGTTGCAATATATAGAGAATGGAAAAGACTTCAGAAGTATGTTCATAATATGAAGTTTCTCAGGGATTTTTCCTTATTGTGTATTGAGCTTTCCCTCCTAGTCATACGAGGCTCTACTTCTTTGCACATCCTTACATGATATTTCTACCGGATAAATTATCTGAAGTATTTTCCTCATTTGGTTTTCAGAATTTGATGAAATGAGTAAGAGAGAGAGGATTTGAAACAATTAGAATATTTCAGTTGGAAGGGTCCTACAAAGATCATCAAGTCCAACTGCCTGACCTCTTCAGGGCTAATCAAAAATTAAAATATATTAATACAGAAATTGTACAAATGCCTCTTGAACTCTGGCAGGCACAGAACATCAACCACTTTGCTATGAAGCTTGTGCTTCCTAGGGTGTTTGACCATTCCTATGAGAAATAATTTTTTCCTCGTATCTAGTGTGAACCTTCACTGGTGAAGTTTTGTGCCATCCACTCACTTTCTATCATGATTTAACAGGAAGCAGAGCCCAGTACCTCCATTTCCCATGCTTAGGGTACTACAGGCCACCTCTCAGCCTCCTTTTCACCAGACTGGATAGCTCAAGTGTTTTCATCCTGTTCATGAAAGACATGTCTTCCAGCCCTTTTGTTATCCTTGTTACCCTTTTCTGGACACTTTCAAGGGCCTTAAGTTCCTTTTCACAGTGTGTAGCCCAGAGCTGTACCAGGGGTGAGACTGCACCAATGCTAAATATAGTGGGACAACCACCTTTTTCTGGCCAGCTGACTGTGCTGTGTTTAAAAGACCTCAAAATATAGTTTGTTCCCTTGGCTGCTCATGCTGAACTGCTCTTACCATCACTCCCTCACTGCCCGGTTGGTCTCCTTCTGCTCATTTCTGAGTCTGTATCAGTGTTCTGTAACTGTGTTCAGTACTACTCCATCCCAGGTGCAGTACTTGGCATCTCCCTTTGTTGACCTTTATGTCATTAATGATTGCCCAATATTCCAAATTCTCTAGATCCCTCAACAAGGCCTCTCATCTCTCCAGAAACTCAACAGCACCTCCCAGTGTAAATATCATCAGCAAAACTGCTGAGGTTGCATTCCACTCCTGCATCCAGATCATCAATAAAAATGTTGAACAGAACATACTCTAGGATTGAGTTCTGGGAAACATCACTAATGACAGCCAGCCAGATGTAGCCCTGTACACTTCAACACTTGGAGTTTAACTGTTGAGCCAGATCATCACATAACATAGCATGAATCTTTCTACCTCACAGCTAGACAATGTCTCCAGAATATGAGGGACAGTATAAAAGGCCTTACTGAATTCCAGGAAGATTACACCTACTGCCTTCCTTTCCCTCTAAGTGAGTGTATTCATTGTGGAAGGATATCAAACTACTAAGGCAGGACTTAGTCACCCCTGGTGACTACTAGGTTTGATAATAGTTTTATTCTTTAAATGCCTTTCAATAACTGCCAGGATAATATCCTTAATTTTCCAGGGACTGAGGTTAGACTGAAAGATCTGACATTTCCTGAATCTTCTCTCATACTCTTTGTAGACAGATACAACATTGACAAGGTTTCAATCAGCAAGATTCTCCTCAGATCACCAAGATTTTCGTTAAATTGTTGAGAATCCACCTATAACATTCTCTACCTCTTTCGGTATTATTTCAGTACTCTGAAATTAATGTTAGGCCCCATGGATCTCACTGGATCCTCCAATCTGAATTTCTGCCCTGCTTGCTTGATTTGCAATGCAATGAGATTGCCTGCCTGCTCCTGTGGTTTTAAAAGGTGTTTCTTAAAAAGGATCAGCTCTCATAACCAACTCAAAGCTCCTAAAGCTGTCTGAGTAGTTGAAAGTTTGTTCTCTTAAAATCCAGGTTGGCAACCTTTTCCTTATACCAGAAATTTTGAACTCAACTATTTTATAATAACAGCCTCCCATCATCACATCTCCCACAAGACAATTTCTATTCTCAAACAACAGGTCTAGGAGGACGTCTTTTCTAGTTTGCTTAGTAAGTACTTGTGGCACGAAGAAGGAAGTTATCTTCAATATGTTTTAGGAATTTTCCAGCCTGTGCAGCTGTATGGTATCTTTGGTTTATGTCTGGGAAGTTGAAATCTCCCATAACGGTGAGAGCAACCACGCCCAAGATTTCCCCTAACTGCCTACAGAATAATTCATCCATGAAATCTTCCTGGGTCAGTGTTGGTAGTAGATATCCACAATGAAATCTGCTTTGCTATTGCTCCCCTTAAACCCTCACCCAGAGGCTCTCTACTACATCACCCTTAACAGCTGTTGTAGGCGACAAACAGCAATGGCTATACAGTCTAATCTCTCCCTTACGTACAGTGAAACACTTCCACGTTACCTGCCCTGCCTGTCCCTCCTGAACAGCTGATAACCCTCCATTCCAGTACTCCAGTCATGGGATTCAATTCACCAAGTTTCACTAATACCATTACTATCATAGCTCTGGAAAAAGATCAAAGGTTCCAGTTCTTCCCATTTGTTCCTCATACTGTGTGTGCTAGTACAAAGATATTTCAGATATGCTCCTAACAACAACTGTTACTAAACCACTTCTTGATCCTTACAAACTTGCTTCTCTTCTTCTTGTTAGATCAGTAATCAAAAAAAAGCTTTGGGAAGATCTGTAGGCTGTAGCTAAGCAGACTGCATAAGTTAATTAAGCAAGCTTATTGTCAGTAGGCTTATATTTTATACAAGGATGGGGTGGGGGAAGTCCATTCCTTCACTGCAAAAGTTTAATATCTGTGAATCAAAAAACAAAGCAGAAGTTTGAAGACCTATGCCTTTAGGATGCTAATGTCACTACTATTGAAGTTAATAAAAAATAACATCAGTGTGAAACTAAAACTGTTTTTATACGTCTAGCTTCAGGTATGAATCTATACACAGTAACAGCAGAACTGCTGAGTAAATCCATTTTCTTTTAGATTAGAAGCTAAGATTCGCTTTAACAGTATTCTTTGAATTTAATTCTAAAGTTGTTAAACCAAATAATAACAACAAAAAACAACCAACTGAATTGGAGATAAAATTATTTCCTAGTTATCAAAGCATGAAAGAAAGTGCATATATATCACAAAATTTTATGGGAGTACATATTTTAGTACACAGAGGTGCCTTCCTGAAAGTATATTTTGATTACTGTTTACCAGGAAAGAAATGTATATATTCAAACATAAAAGGAAAACTTGTCTTAAATTTTCCTAGGACTTATCAACAGCATCAAGCTGGTAGCTTTGTTCATAATTGAGTGAATACCAAAAGGAACACACATTATGATTCCTTATGAGAAATTATATTGTAAGAAAAAAAAAAAAAAAAAAAGTCCAGGACTGATCTGAAGAAATAATGTATGAAATCAGAGAATTAGATATGCATATCTTACCGTTAAAATAAATATAACTAATGAGAAGAAGTTCAGTAAGCGGATCAAGGTTATTTATGAGGTCCTTGATTTTCCCATTGGTTCTTTCTGCTACATAACCATTGATCTTCGTCTGGGCTTGATCAGACCTCTTGAAGTTCATAGGATAAATTTCACCTTCATAGAATTCTCTGAGGTTATTCAGAAATCTTTGTTGTGGTTTCAGTCGATCAAGTACAAACAGGACATTTCCCATATTAAGCTGAAAGCCCTCATTCTTTCTGTTTACCATTTGTATGAGTTGACGATAACCTTCATGGATTTCATTTTCAGAAATCTCACGTGGATTAAAGTGAAGGACCCTAAGAATCTGTGCCAAAGTATCAGACCTGGCACCAAGAGTCAGCATTGCAAAGGCAGTAGAGATGCTCAAAGGAGAGAAGAAAATATTTCCACTGTTTTCATGAGAAGAAATCTCTTTGTAGAAGCAACAAGCAAACTGACAAACACGGATCCCTACAGCCTGCTGTGGCATGTTTCGGTTTTCTTTTCCTCTTTGATTTTGGTTTCTTACAACTTGGTGATAAGGCTCATAGGGATAAATGTTGGAATGAATCCCAACAACTAAAAGGCAGAGGAACAGTAACAGCTTCATGTTTCTATAAATCTGTAAAAGAAGAAAATAAAAATGAAATCTGTCTTACAAATTTTTTTACCTCATGCTTTTCAATAAATCTGTCCTTTCACTGTACAGATCTGGCTTGGTACCAGTTACTCCAAGCCATTTTAATTCAAATGATATCAGCTTTCTATTTCAAGGAAGTAGGTTTTGGAAAATTACTCAATCCACTGAAGAAGTTATGAAACAATGAAAATTAAAATCAAAGCAAAGCAATATGAAAGGCACCCTCATTAAGGTTAGGCTACTTTTCCTTTGGAACGGTTTTATTTCCAGCATTCTATTTTTAATGTGATTTTAAGTGTTAAAAGTCCTTTAAGTCATAAGCACAGGTCTCCAGAACAGAGGATAAGGGAGCCGTCAATGCTGATTAATTACAGTTAGCATGATGAAAAATTCAAAGTAAAGGAAACACGTAGTATTCCTCCATTGTGACAATTAATGTTACACGCAATTTTAAATGGGCTGTGGGTAAACATATAAGCAGACACCAGAGAGAAAGTAAATGAGTTAGTTAATGAGGAAGTGATGAGCATTTTCTGTGATTCCTTAAAGCTTGACTAATTAAGCACTATTTAAAAAAAAAAACTGCCACACATCTTTGAGCAATTACAGATTTATCGAGACCATGGACATACAGTGTTGTTCATTAAAAAAGTGTGCCTACAGCATGCAAAGGTTTAGATAAATGACCAAACCAAATCACCTAAAAATCAGAAACAAACAAAAATTAGAGAAACAGGAGAACAATTTGAAAACAATCTTGACTTTACAATCAAAAATAAAGTGAAAAGTGACTTCAGCACAGAAGGATGCAATGGCAAAAAGCAAAGATGAATGAGTGAACTCTAGAGGAATAATACTAAAACATATCCATAGAATAGGAAAGCCTTTTTCAAAGTAGTGCATAAAAACCATCCATTCACTTCTGCATACTATGAAGTTCAGAAACAAATCTTAATGGCACTGCACAAGGTTCAATGACTTTTTTTGAGAGAAGAAAGTAAAGACATGGAACGAAACTGGAAATCAAAAGCATCTTCCTGTGGCATATTACTACTTTACCTACAAAATCATTAATAAAATAAAGTACTCCCCAGAGAAAAATACAAAGAATTCTGAGGGTGAAACATAAGTTAAGTGTCTGATTTGGAAAGAGAAATAGTATTTAGGCTTTCATATCTTATAAAATCATGATGCCTTGTTGAATTTTTATCCAACCATGATCTTTCATTTGTGTTCTCCACATTCTCATATACCTTGTTTCTCCAAAATTCGGCAAACTTAGAATGCTGATCTCCACTACAGTGTATGTTACATTCTTTGAATATTGTGGTTACAGCAATGGTACTATTGCTAGGAAGGACAAGAACCCCATGCCAAAACACTTTTGGTCATCATTCACTTTTATGCCTAGAACACATTTAAAACAGTACTTTTTGATTTGTTAGTGACTTGCTCTACTGTCACTCATACTCCTTTAACTCTATCTTTAGTACTTTTTTTCTGAATTCTCTAGAAACTTTAGAGAGCAAAACATAAATCTCTACTTTTATATTATTTCACGCACATCATTTGTTATTTATCACCTTTTTGCTTCATTGAACTCTAAAACTTTTCAATGTGCAGTCTTTTTAAAGAGGGAAATGCTATACAAATGAGCTCTCATAGAGGACTAATCTTACATATTTAAAAATAAAGTAACAAAACAATACAAAAAGTTTAAATTGCAGTCTGATTGAGAACAATATAATTTCTCAAATGATTAATCAGAAATTGTTGTAATATTTGACAGTTCTTCCACAGCAAAAAGATGCATGACTTACAGTGCAGTCAAAAGGGTCTCCTGTAGTGTTCACCAGGTCTGCACAGGTCCTTGCTCAGTTGTTTATGCTGCTGAACACAGTGCAGGGTATCCTCTAGCAAAGGTTAAGATCATCTAAGGGCTATGACTCACACATTATAATTTTAGAGATTAGGCAGAGCAAACAATGTTGAAACTAGTTTTACTGGACACCTAACTTTGCTGAATATATGTCTCACATGTGACATTTTATTATTCATGAATATGTGATTGCTCTGGTTAGATTCAAAACTGTTTTCATCGAACTGAACTTACTGATTTTTCTTATCACAACACATTTCAACTGCCAAAAATCTGTTGTTTTTTTTTTTTTCTATAATCAAGAGAATCAACAGAAATAATTACAGTTAAAGGTCTTGAGCATCATTTCCAATTACTATAGCATTGCTGCCACAAGGACTAGACTTAACGCCCTGGAATAATTCATCTTTTTGTGAATCAGCCTGATTGTTTGTATCTTGAAAATCCGTGTCGGGGCATGATTCTCCCCAGACAAACTCAGTGATGGTTCTAAAAGATGCAGAGCTTAAAACACTGTTTTGCTACTTCTGCAAATGCAGCCATAGGTGTATCCGACTATCCACTCCCACATGGAGAAAGCACTGGCAGCATGACCTGCTATGGCAACTCCAGGGCCACTCACACAGCTGTGTGCCCAAACACAAAGAATGTGGCCGGGATGCTATTATACATAGGTGATCCCAGGTACAAGTATGGCCTGGGGACAGGGGGCGGAAGCCTAAGAACGTGGGTGTTAAATAGAACAAGTCTTTAGACCAGCTTACTATCTTGGTATCTGGTTTGCAGGTAGCAGGCCACTCTGATCATTTGCCAAAATCATCTGTGTTAGATCAGACAGCCCAGCACCCTGAGCTCAGCCCTATTCACTACAGTGAACCACTGCCATTGCTGTGGAAAGTTGGTGGGAACAGTGACAGCAGTGTTGAACAGGGAACATCTGTAGATCATGTAGTGTAACCTCTTGCTCAAAGCAGGACCAGCTGTAGCAGTTTGCTCAGGACTGTCTTAACTATGATAAAGACAGCACAATCTCTCTGAGCAACCTTTTTCAGAGTTTGACCAGGTTTTCTCACAAATTTAGGTGGAATTTATTTTATCTTAATTTGTGCTCAATGCCCCTTGTCCTGTCACTGAGAAGAAGGTAGTGTTTTCTTTGCTCCTCCCATCACAAATCAAGTATTTATTAGATGGCCTTTTCTTCTCTGAGCTTAACAATTCCAGCACTCTCAGTTTCACCATATATGTCAGATCGCTTTTCTTACCCACTACTAGAGCAATACCAGTGTACTCATGTTCTTGTACTGGAGCCCAGCACTAGACATGGCACTCCAGATGTGTGTTCCATGAATGAGTAGAAGGAAAGCATCATCCACTTTGACTAGTGATAATCTCCCTCATGAAGCCAAGTCAAGATACTCTTGACCTTCTTTGTGAAAAGTGCTCATTGGTGGCTCATGCTCAGCTTGGTGTCTGCCAGAAACACCAAACCCTCAAACACAATATCTCATGTCTCCATTTCAAGAATTGGGATAACGTTTGTTCTCTATTTCCCTTTAAAATGCAAGCATTTTAGGAGAGGGAAGAACTTTACACAAAAATAGGTGGAGTTCTGATCTCAGTGTTCCATCTCCAAGCACCATTGAAATACTAACCACAACAATAGCTCTGTAATATTTTCTGGCAGGCAAAAATGCAAACAGTGAAAGTTGTTGATGATTACAACCTATCAAGCAACTCAGCAGATTGGGAAAAATAAAACAAAACAAAACAAAACAAAAAAAAACACCTCTTGCTTATGAAGTCAATCTTGAGAAATAAAATGCTTCGTGGTTGTATACTGGACACACAAATAATGTGTTCTTCAGGCATAACATTCATTTGAAAGAGTATTTGGGATATCATTTTTACTGTTCCTTGTGTAAGAGCCAGGAATCTCACTTAGAACTAACTTTTAATAATGGGCTACAGCTTTCATAGTGTATGAAAGGTGATTTCTGATGAAGAAAGGAAGGAAGCCTAATTAAATACAGACGCCATGCTAATGACAAGGTGATGGATGAATGACTAAGCTAGATTTGCACACACCTACACCACACCTCAGGACACTTGTAAGGAGAAAGCCTGGCAGTGAACAGGGAAAAGTCTGCCTACAATTGAAAAAGAAATTGAAAGAAGACAGAGAAAATTGATGCTGGATCAATGTACATGAAAAATGTGAATCTCTTGCTACTAGCATAAAAGAAAATCCAAACACTTTTCATATTTTTCTAGAGTAAAGCCATCAGTCCTTCATGTGAAAAGAGGGGTAGCAGTTTCTGACTCAATCGTACAATGCACATGATGAAAAACTTCAACTATAAACAATTAGTTAAATTATAATTATAAGTAGAATACTGATTTATAAAGAATTCAGCCATTTTGTGTAATTTTGAAAACCGGATATTCCAGAGTAACACTGAATATTTTGAAGATACAATGTTAATAGTGAAAGAGGAGATTCCCTCAACTATACTAGGAGCTTTTCAAAAAGTTCTCAAACAAACTGGCACTGAATTGCCATACGTAATTAAGTTCCAGATGGAAGTACTTAGTATATCTGTTTTGAACAAAGATAGTAAAATCAAGGGGCTTATTTATCTGGAGTTCCTCTCTACAATACCCAGTAAGGTAGGAAGGAAGGGAAGGTAGGAAGAAGGGAATTCTACTCCATAAACAAGGCCACAAAGCCTCTTTAACTTTGCTAAACCGCAGATACCAGGCGTGTACATACATTCAAAGTGATGGAAAAATGTCTTAATTTGTTGTCCATTGAAACTAAAGCACTTTTTCATAACGATAATTAAAAAGGGAGGCAACAGGGACTGGAAAACAAGTTTATCTTATGTTGTACTTTTCTGGAGCTGCCAGGACTTTCTTCTGAAGATTTAACAGGGAAAAGTGTACAGCCTATAAAATGAGGATGCTTATACCCAATTTAGAATACTGGTCCCTTGTAATAACAAAATATTGCCTTTTAAAAGTGTTTCAGAGCTTGTAGGATTTGTAAAAAACAATTGCCCAGTAGGTAGAGCACTGCAGAAGATTTACAGAAGCAGAAATCACTTCAAGACATCCCTGTTTAGTTACGGGTTTTTAGCAATCCTTTTAAACCCAGTATTCCCTCCCAGTAAATCCATTCTACTACACAGCAACAAGAGGAAGAAACAAAACAAAACAAAACCAACCACCAAAGACCAAAATGTTCTCTTTACTTTGCTCTCTTCTTGTCAACATGTTACCGTTACTTTAATTATCACAAAATGCGTGGATGTAGGTAAAGATATGTAACTATCTTACAACACAGGTTTTTGTTTATTTATGTCAACATCCTCAAATTCTGTCAGTTTTTCTTCAGGAAATGAGAGAAGTGACTGTGGTTTGGTAGCTCTTCTCTCTCCTGCCCAGCCTTCCATTTCTTTCTCTGGAAAGGAAGCAGGGAAGTATCCTACCCATCCTCTCTTGACATGCTTTGTGCTGCTGAGGATTCAATGTTCTAACTTGACAGAGCCATACCATACTCCTGAGTCTTCTCTACTCTTTTGGCTATTCTTGCTTTCCTAGCCACAAATAAGAACTCCAGGAAAGTAAACAGAAAGAGTAAGGAACATCCTCAGTACGATACCTCTCCAGAGGACAAATCGCCCTTCTTTCCACATAATCCTAGCCTCAAATTTGGTGTCCTGACAACTCCCTATTCTTGTGCTCCTTCAAATCACTCACCCAGCCCTCCAAGTATCAACACTGTTCCAACCACCACCTCTTCCAATGACTCACTGCAAGTATTCTTCATCTTCTCTAACTTCTCTTGTCATCACCTTCAGCATCAACTTTTTTAGCATCATAAAAGCTAAAATGAGAACATGAAGAGGTGAGGCTGTAGAGAAGTAGGGGTTCATCTTGGGAGACTTCATTGTGGCCTTCCAGTACCTTAGGGGAACTTGTAAACAGGAGGAAAACTGACTTTTTACACAGCCTCATAGTGAAAGGACAAGACGGAATGGTTTTATACTAAAAGAAAGGAGATTCAGGTCAGATATTAGGAGAAAATTTTTACTCAGAGCACAGTGGAGCACTGGCACAAGCTGCTCAGAGAAATTGTGGAAGTGTTCAAGGCCAGGTTGGATGGGGCCCTGAGCAGGCTGATTTGAGTCAACACTGTCTTTTTGTCCAGAAAGACCAGTGGTATCTTGGGATTCATTAGAAAGATTATGGCCAGCAGGTCAAGGAAGAATGTCCTCCCCCTTTATTCTGCCCTGGTGAGGCCACATCTAGAATACTGTGTCCAGTTCCGAGCTTCCCAGTTTGAGAAAACAAGGATATTATAGAGAAAGTCCAGTAAAGGGTCACAAAAATGATTAGGGGCCTGGAGCATTTAGGAAAGTTTGAAAGAGATGGGACTGTTCACCCTGGAGAAAACTGAACTTCTTTGAGGGTTACAGAGCCCTGGAACAAACTGCCCAGAGTGACTGCGGTGTCTCCTTCTCTGAAGATATTCAAAACCTGTTCTGTTGTGTGCAACCTACTATAGGGAACCTGCTGTACCAGAAGGATTGGACTATGTGATCTCCTGAGGTCCCTTCCAACCTTTGTGATTCTGTGACCTAGTAGATGGGTCCTTGCTCATTCCAACCTTACCCCCAGCAGGGAATTTGGAACTAGGTCATCTTTAAGGTCCCTTCCAACCAAAGACAGCCTGTTTCTATAATGATTCTACATACAGAGAAGAAGTTGGCAACAGTTTGTCTCAAGAAAGCTGAAGAATCATCACTTTGAAGATATCTAGTGTTTGTTTACTGCCTAAGGTTTCTCAAAGACAGAGAATTGTTTCTTCCACTAAATTAGTTCCCATCTACCTCAGCAGCTCTTTCAGCTGTATATGACTTTACGGCTACCAAAGAAAAGCCCTTTTCTTTTTATCTTATTAATTTATCTGTCTCATACTTCATGTTTTTTGTGATTCCAATGCTTTGCACTTACAAATTTTTATGCTCCATCTTTTGTGAAATTTTATGATGCTTAGATTTTTGTCAGAGAAAATCTGCATAATACTTTTTCCTCTTAATTCCAGCTCTCTCATGGTCCCCAAACACTAATACTTTGATAGCAGACATAAAAGTTAGTGACTTTCAATGGTCAGTACTCACTGTCAGCTGTTGAAATTTTAATTAAATTGGGAAACAAAACCATCACAGGGAAGAAAATCCCTCTATATTCAAAATAGATTCACAACTCAGCACAAAGAGGAAACTTTCAAGTAAATAAATCATACATAGACAACCTCCATCCTCCCCAGTACCCTCTTCCATTTTTCCTCCACTTCTTCCTTCCAGTTTTGGCCTCCCTTGTGCAAGGCATTATGCCTCAAAAATCACAAAATTAAAGAATTTAATGTCCTGCAGATTGTCAGATTAACGGAAATTCCAAGTCATAGTACTATTACATGACACTAATAACATGCATCTGAAGGAAAAAAAAGAGTCTGTAATCCAAATTCTAATATATTTTTAATCAATGTATTTCAAGGTGCTTCATATTATCACAGCTACATCAACATCTGTTTTGAGAATATATAGACAGCCGTGTATTATGTCAGTACAAATAACAGAAACCAGAGAAGAGAATGACCAGAAACCAGATGAACAGAAACCAGAGAAGAGACGAGAATGAGTTGTAAGAAGAGACATGATCAAGTTCAGATACACTTGGTTAAACGATGAGCTATGAAAATTCTGTAAACAAATGTAAAAAATATGTTACTTTTTAAGAGCGTGGGGAGGAGAACTTGAGAGATTATCCTAAAAAGAGAAAGTAGGGATGAAAAGAAAACTTTCCATTTTGGGGCCTAGTTCTAGAGACTGTTATTCCTTGCAACGTATTGTTTAGTAGTACCAGAACTGAAAGCAAGATAATTGAGGCAGTGATGTGCTGCTGAAATCGTTTAGACCTCTAGAAGTCAGGCTAATTGTGCTGCTGTTGTGTTACTGCTCAGATGTGACAATTCAGCTCTACCCAGCAAAGTGATGTGCAATACACTCATGGTAATTTATTAAGAACAAACTTAGATGACAAGCATGAAATAAAGTTCCCTGAATTGAACATAAACACCACCTCTTTCACCAAAAGTATCCTTTTGGATAGACTTAAAAACAAATAGAAAGCTCAGAAAGGAAACTCTATTAGAACTGAGAATTGGCCCTAGATAGCAGTTCCGGCATTTCTCTAAGGGAAATTATATGGACCAGAATTAAGTTGGAAAACAAAAACAGTACTTTACACACTCTCTTTCAGACATGCCTGAGAATCCAAAGAGCTACCAAAAACAAAACTCCAACCACAAAGACACATTTTGGAAAGCAGCGTACATCAGGGTGCCAAGCAGCATGACTCCACTGCTCCTGATACCTGAACTAGCTTGTCCAGGGCTCTCTAAGATATTTCCATAAGCAGCTGCTTTGCACAGTAGAAATAATCTAGGAAGTAAGCAAATCTGGCAAGCCTAGATCACGATGATGCATCCTGTGACAATGAGCCCAAGGCAATACAGATGTTACCATGTGAAAAAGGAACTAAACATATAACTGATTACAAAAATATGGAAGAATTTACAAGCTATAGCAGTTGTGTATTATTGTAAGGTATTTATTCTTTCAGAGTAATTCAGAAAACTTTTTCATAGAAACACTAGTCAACATCACACCAGGAGATGAATTAGTGATAACTGGAAAAAACAGAGATCACTGTAAATTGTATCTTGGTACATAGATCCATGTACAGATTGAAACTGCAACTAAAGAAAAGCTTTGGGTAGTAAAAATTGAACAGGTAAAATTCAAGCTCTGCAGCAACAAACTCGTGTGCACAGAGATTGTGTGAATTAGAGGTATGGGTAAATAAATGAAGGAAAAATTATGTACTCTTCTCTAGATGTCGAATCTGCAAAAATACATTGTGCCCTTGGACTCATAAAGGCAGTGAAGCAAAAAGGGAAATGGCATAGAACAACTGAGAAAAAACTTCAGTGCATCTCCTAGAACAGAGCTCTCACTGGAACAGAGATTAGATCAGTGAGCTAATCCCTCAACAGAACACACTTTGGACTTAAATAAATGTAATTCTTAATGGGAATATTTCATACTGCAGCAAGCACTTGTATGAAATTGCAGGGGAAGATTTATTTACCCTTGCTGGAAAAATGTTATATTTTTTGAAATGATTATTTTTTCACTTCTGTAAAACAGCCTTTGAGCAAAATATCACAGCAATGCAGATAGTAGTTCTATTGGTTCATTGCATAGCCCACTGTTCAGCAGACACGCTATTTCCAGCTACAATATTGCAAATATTTGCAGTTGTATTCAGAAAGTTAAACTCCATTATCTCCATTCTGACAGACTGAAAATTGAGCTCTGATCTGAACCTTGCACTATTTAGTAAGAAGCAAATAAATGGACAAGCTAGAATACGCGATACGTGAAATTTAACTTAGCAGAAATCAGACAATTAGAATGCTTCTAATGTCCTTAAGCTACAGTCAAGGGAACCATAGGCCCATACGGTTGTAAATAAATGGAATTTTTCTTTCAGGCTGTATCCACCACTTTATGCTCTTGATATAAATCAGTTACAAAATGATCACAATGAACATGTGTTCAGCGAGCTAAGGAAAACATTATCCAAGCATAAACATTCTTGATCAGTATCAAATGTCTCCAAGTGCCAAAAGGAAGATGAACAAGATACTTAGGATATGTTGCTTTTCCTGAAAAGGTTTCTGTTAGTCAGTGTAGTCTAAAGAAAATAAACTCTAATACAATAAAAAATCAGAAGCAATATCATCAATACTGGAAGAGATAGCTACAGGTCCAGAGGGTAAAGCACATCAGAGATTTACCAAACTTGGTCAACTCATCTGATAAACTACTTCTGAGTTACTGGAACTATTTTCAACATCATTGCATAGCTAATACATTTGAGGTGGAGAGAAAGATTGAGTACTGAAAATTGTTCCCATGATGACTGAGCTCAGTAGACACAGAAAAAGTGGGGTGTAGCATGGAGTGAGCAGTGTGAGCTAGAACTGAGGCAATAAAAGAAAAGGGAATTGCCTTCACCTTAATTACCATGTATTAGATGATATACGCTTCAAATGATTCAGCTCAATTGTTACACAAATACTTTTTTTTCTCCCAGCAATTTGTGGAAATCTTCAAAAGCTAAATATACCTTTAAACCTATTTGGAAAAAGAGAGTCTGTAACTGTATCAGCACTAGACATGAGAAATTTGGCTGACTGAAGAGATTCTGTGGAGACACAACAGCACATCAGTGTTGTATTGTAGATGCTATGCTTCTCACTTTGCTGAAATGAGCATTCAGTATCCTTGCTTTGATCCATTGCTCTGCAAACAGCATGCCCCTTTTCAGATCCTGCAATATACTGACCCCACCTCACCATGCTGAGCACTTAAGCAACTTTCTCTGCCACCTCATATATCTGCCAAGCACATGCCTGAGCAGTATATCTCTTTGATGGAGTGACATTTGGACAAATCTTCTCTCCATTTTGAAGTCTAACACATATGGATACCAGAACGTTGTTTGGTAGGAAGAGGTTCAGAGCATCACAAGGGGAGAGACACACCTTCCAGAGGAAGAAAGGAGAAAACAGCAAGTATCTTGGTTTTTGTCAGGTCTGACACCAACAGACACATACCTTTTTTACCTCTTAAGCCAGGCATTGAAGAAATATATATGTGTGTGAATGCACATATTTAAAAATTGCTTAACAATGGGCTGTGGTGTCAAAGAAAAGAAAAAAGCAACAGTTGCTTAAGAGCTGTTAAGTCAAGAGACGCTTTATAATAGCTAGTAAAGCAGGAAGATCTTTGGCAACCGCAGGAAGGAAAAAAATGCACAGGAACTCACATTTTGGATTGGTCCAGTAGTGGCTACCGCTTCCTGAAAAGGACCTCATTCAAGCAAGCTGATGACAGCAGCAGCCTTTCTCCCCAGTTTCAGCAGGTGCTGAGTGGTGCTGTGAGATCCACTGCACACCAACATGCTTCCTGACCATCTACAAAGCAAGCTGCTGCTCACAAACTGTTCCATGGCAAAAGAATGCTAAAAAATTGCATTTGCCTCAGCCACCACCTGGAGCAATCTCATGACATTGTCTCTGAAATTCTGTGAGACTTTGGCAGCCTACTTATGTTTCTGAAGGACAAAAGGGAAACCCAAATGAGGTCAGAGAAGAAAACTCCAAATGTTGTCATTTTCTCAAAGCTGTTTAAGAAATCAAGTTTCAATCTCTTGGAGTTTCCTTCAGGTATCATAAGTTCAGTTTACAATTTGCCATTGCAGTGGTTTCCTGAACTTATGGGAGTTAGAATAGGTCACTGCAAGACAAACAAGGATGCAAGTTTGTAGGTGCTGTGTAGTCTCTTGTAAAGCTCTGTGTATATTCTCAAAACCTCCAGTTAAAATGCCCTTCCACGCAGGAGTAGGTTATCTCTTACTTATAGCTGGGTAACAGTGAGACTAAAGCATGGTATTTTGGGCTGTGTCAAGTGAGGTAGCTCTCACATTATAAAGCAGACACAACACATAGAAAGAACAGGAATCAGCTCCTGCTTTTGTGGTTACTAGGTTAGTTTTTACTGGCTCTTGAGAAAATATGTCGTACAGTCACATATAAAAAGGTACAGTAGTGCTATTTTTCTCATCAAGTCATGGTTAATGTATATTTCTGAGTAACTCTGAGTGGTGAAACGCATATTTTATTCTTCTGCCAGTTTTGAAGTACTTACCTAGTGGGTTTGGAAGCTCCCTTCCTTTCACAGCTCTTCTAAAGTTACAATTCCCATTTTTGCTCTTTCCTGAAAGAGAACCTGTGTTTGCTCAAGCACACACTCTCTAGATAGAGCAATCACTGTCAGAAGTCTCTTCCATGATAAGATTTAACAGGAAGGCATACATAGAAATGCCAAAAATTTTGTCAGAGCCTATGTCCCATTTTCAAATTGGAAATGAATTCAAGGAGATCCATTTTCAAAAGTATTTAAGTAAATTAAACAAAGACATTTGAGTTTTTGTCAGTGTGTATCTAGATTAATAGTAAATTTGAATACTTTAGAACAGGGTAGCTGTTATTTTTATGATCACGTCCATTTCTGAACAATTTTTTTTTCATTCCAATATTTTCAGAAATCTTTTAGTTGAAAACTACTGTTCCAATGCTTTAAAGATTTGAGCTCTAAAATACTATTTTACTGAGATTTTATTACATTTATCAAAATTAAATTAAAGGAGATCAAAGTAATAAAAAGATAAAGGAAATCTGAAATTACAAATATTCTTCTAGCAAGTAGATACTCATAGTATGCAGTATTTAATAACTAAAGAGACACATATATACGGATTTTTCAACATTAACTATACACATGGATTTATTCAGGTTTATTTTATTATATAATTTCTGTTCTTCTGATTAATGAACCAGATGATATTTTCTTTAAAATATTATCATGTTTTGAAGAAAAAGCCATGATAATTTCTTTTAAAAATTGCAGTGCTAAACTCTGTAAAATGGGATAGAGATAAAATATCGTCCTTCATTTTAGAGGCAGAATTCCCTCTGAACTGTACAGTAATTCATGAATCATAATATCTTTAGCAGGGTATGTGGTGATAGAACAAGGGGAAATGATTTCAAGATCAAAGAGGTTGATTTAGGTTGGATATAAGGAAAAGGTCTTTTATAGTGAGAGTGGGGATGTACTGGAACACGTTGCCCAAAGACATGGTGGATGCTCCGTTCCTGAAGACTTTAAAGGCAAGGCTGGATCAGGCCCTGAGCAACCCGATCTAGCTGTGATGTCCCTGTTCATAGCAGGGAAGTTGGACTTGATGGCCTTCAGATGTCCTTTCCAATTCTAAAGATTCTATGATTAACTACCTATTTTGTCTTTGAATAAATCCATGATATCTCCAACTTACTTATAGAAATAAACTTCAGTACAGATCAACAGAAAATATAACTTGCCTAAAACATTCTTTACAAAATAATCCTGGTAGACATTTCACCCCACAAGGGGGTTTCAGAATTACAAATACACTGCGCTTTGCTTTTTACTAAGATGATACTGAGTACTGGTTGTAAGTAATGCCCTTTTAAACTTCCTTTCTGCTTATACAAGCGTCTGCTAAGATAAATGTATAACATGCAAACAAGTTGCTAAGAGATAAGACAGATTGTGAAATTATGGTATGTTGGCAATTGCTTGAATATCCATGTAATTTTACCCCCGTTGAGTGTAATGTAGTTTGCGTCTCAATGGATGGGAGGTAAAGACCTTACATATACCATAAAAAGAAGCCATTGGGTGGAGTAGACAACAAACTGTAAATCCACACCCCAACTTGTTTCATGTTAATTTACTTGCCTGATGAGAGACAAAACTAAATATATATGGTAAAGGCAAGATATTAAACTGTTGTAAATAACTGAAAAGTTAGAAACAGTATCCAAAAATTTAGCTCTGAACAGAGAGTTATTTGAAATGTTATTATTTTCTGTTTTATTAAAATTGAATGCTGATTTTAGATTCTTTTAACATAAATTCATGGTCTTAATTTCAAAAGAGAAGGTCAGATTTTCAAAACTTTTTGAGTTGGTCATTGCATGAAACAGAACACAGTACTGATCTCTCAGAAAGTGAAATAAAATAATTCCCTGAAAGATCTAGCAACCCTCTGTAGTAAAATGTAAATTCGATTTACAATTCTGGAACTCTGTCAGCTATGAAGATGCATTATTTTTAATGTTTTATTCTGATTGGTATACATATTTTATCAAGTAAACGAGCCAAAAAGAAAGAATTGAGGAGGTGTTTTTTATTTGCTTTGGGTTTATGACTTTTTTTTTCTACACTAAAAGAGTATATTTATCTCTATATATGTTCGTGTCCCTGTGTATTAAAAGCACACTCTGAATTGAAGCTGTGTATCAGTACTGTTTACATACCTAGCTCAGGTTTTCAGTTAAAAATTGGTTCTAAAAGTATTTTCCCTTCAGAGATCAAAATCCATTGACCAGTCTTCAAATAGCTTTTACCCTTGAGACAGCAACATCTTCAGCTAAGAGGTGCAGGAATTATTCTACATCATAATGAAAATTTTTAACTAAAAAAGGACAGTAGAATCACAGAAAGAAAACACTTGAAATAGTTTTAGAATTATGTCTTCATACGTTTTATCTACTCCTCTTCCTCAGTGTACTTCTCAGACCAAAGACATATTCTACAGAGGATAGCAATTAATAGTTAATAGGAGAAAGAACTCAGGAAAAATACAAGTAAAATGGAGCTGGGAGCAATTAGCAGAAAAGATTTTATTTGAACACTTGAATCTTCCTGCCCACACAATCTCAAATTGACTAAGTACATCATGACATTCACTTGCTAACTTGACTTTTTTCAATGAGGATTAGTTTTGTATGTTCCTAGAACTCTCTGTCTTTAAGCTGGAATTCTGTGGCTTGAAAAAAAAATAAAAACAAATATCTGGTCATTCAGGAAAATTTATGACGCAACACTGAGCACAGCAATCACTTTAAACTACACGGAAATCCATAGTACAGAAGACCAAAAAGCAGAACCTGCCATGACCTGAACAAAGCTGCTATCATCTGCTTTGTGTAAATACAAGGGCACAAAGAAACATGATCAGAGCCAAGTTTGGGCTCTACAGTGAGACAGGCAAAATTCCTACATATGGGCAAAAAGCTCAACTATCACTCCTGCCTGATGCAGGAGTGAGAGAGACACACCCACATCAATGACTGGAGAGAGATTTACTCAAGAGAGGCATGCAGAGCCAGTACAGCAGGATAAGTGCAACAGCACAGTATGCATCTCAACAGACAAAACGCCATAGCTATTTGAAGAAGTTCCTATTAAACTCTTGCCTCACCTTCAGTACCACCCTGAAGAAAGGAATGTGTTTATGGCACAAGTTAACAGGCCTGCCCACACATTTGTCATGGGTGAAGGCACAGCCCAAGGAGAATGAAAAGAGGTCAAGCCACAGAATAAAGCCTGTAATAGAAGCAAGTGGTAAAACTTAAGCCATTAGCAACTTTGAATGAGATAAAGCAATGTAAGGCACAAACCAAACCCAAAAACATCATCTGATGCAGGAAATGCCCATAACTTGCCTGTTGGTGGTATGGTAACAGCATCAGTAGTATACATGATCCGTAACACGTGGGAACACATGGTTCTCATAAATAGTAACTACACCAATAATACTCTTGTGGAGATTGATGTGTAGTAGCTACTACTGTAGTAACTACAGGTGTGCTACTCCAAAACTGGAGAAAGCAAGACTGTTACGGTCAGCTTGAAACAAGCAAACAGCTGTGGAAGCACTGTTCCCTCTTCCTGTACACTCCTATCTCCACCTGCTTTTATAACATGGTCTTTTGTGATCCCCATCACATACTTCCTCATCACTTCCCTTTTGCCATGCGTAACTTCTCACTTTCCTGCCAATTACTTCTTTATGTGAGCTTGCTTTGGTCACTCCCATTACAAAAACATCCCACTTACAGCCAACTTGTTTCATCATTATCTATCCATCTTTTTTGTTTGTTTGTTTTGAAGCTCTTTGAACACAATCTTTATGTGATCTACCTGGGGTTTCTCTCCTTATGTCATTCCTTCTGCAACTGAAATTGTTTTTACCAGAATATTTAATAATACTTCTGTAGCCAAGAGGTACATCACTAACCTGTCATTTGTGGAAAGGGGGTGTGTGGGGGAACTGTGTACAATTTATACCTTATACTTGATGCTATAAGGTTGTTATGAAACTCTTTAATCGTGGAAGGCCTTATTATAAGGAGAATCCACCATTTGTTTACAAAGGCTGTATCACATCCCTCCCAGACAAAGCACAATAATGGGTTGTTAAAACCTTAATGATAACCTATTCAAAGAGCCCTAGGACAATTAGTTGGATGAAGTCTAAAGAAATGAGCTGAATAACCACCCTATATGAAACACAGAGTGGAAAATCCCCAGGAGCAGAACAAAGGAAATCAGGCCTTCAAGGAAGGAAATCAGACTCAGGCTGGGCACACTGATGTTACTAATGCACAGGAAACTTTGGCAGGAGTGGTGTGTTCTGCATAGCTGCAGAAACTTAGCTATGTCAGAACAAATGAAGCAAAATAGGAAGAACAGAACATCCAGTCTTGAGAGCAAAAGATAATCTTCTCTTTGGACTTCTCTGAATTCCTGCCTCCTTAAATCACTCACAGAATACTAGAGAGGTGTCTCATAATAACATCAGCAAGATCTTTGAGTACCCTGGGATGAATCTCACAAGGCCCCATACATACTTACCGTATCCAGTTGGAGCAGCAAATCCCTCAAAAATCCAGGGCTGACTGTGATTTTATCATCACTGCAATCGTGATCCTCTAGCTCAAGGCTCTGGAGGTCTCAGAGTCCTTCATTGGTGCTAAAAATTGAAGTGAAGAAATCATTCAATATTTGTTTTGTCTACTTCCCTAGTTGCAAGCTGATCATACTTATCAAGTAATTAATGAATGTTATCTCTGATCCTCCTTTCACTGTTAACATATTTTTAAAAGTCCTTTTTATTGTTCCCCGCAGAACTGATTGTCTTCAACTCTAACTGAACTTTGGCTGTGTAGGTTTTCCCTCTAGAGGAGATAACAGCATTTCTGTAGTCCTCCAATGTGACCTGATCTCACTTCCAGTGGCCATACATTTTCTTTTCCTCCCTAAGCTTTAGATGAAGATCCCTGCTTAACCAAGTTAGCCTTATGTTCTACTCGCTTGACTTCTAGCATTTTAGAATTGCCCATTTCTGTGCTCTCAGATGACCACCTCTCATGAACCACAATACATTCAAAAGTTTTCCAAAGGAACTTACTTTCCAAAGGAACCTTACTGAATGTTTGCCTGGGCAGCCTGAACTCAACACCCCTCAGAGCTGAGGTCTTAATGGCAGTTGTCTTCCTGTCATCAAAGATTTTAAACTCAACTACCTTATGGCCAAGATGGACCCAAACACCAACTCACCCACAAGACCCTCTCTGTTTACAAGCATAAATTTTGGAAGGCACGTTTCCCATTCAACTCCCTCAGTACCTGTACCAAGAAATAAGCCTCAGGATGTTTTAGGAATCTCCTGGACTTGTTTGTATCAGCTGTCTGCTATTCCTAAAAACAGCTTCCAAAACACGATGACTCTTCTGCTAGTTCTGCATTTCTTTAGGAAATGCCAGAAGTCCATCCGTGCTCAACAAAGCTGTTCCATCTTACTGCAGTGAGCACCCAAGCAGTTCCCCATCCTCACAGCCCACTACTCAGAACTTAACAGCAAAGAAAGCAAACAGTTCCATTTGTTTTTATAATTTTTTTTCTTTCTCTCCTTGAACTTCTTTCCTCTTAAATATATGTGACTTTCATTTTCTAAGAACAGAAGTAACTCATTTCCCTTTCCCATAATGTGATTTTTTACACAGGTAGAATGTATTAGATTTTAAAATTTTTTTCACTCAGAGAGTTTTGGAACAAGTTGCCCAGAAAAGATGTAGATGCCCCACCCCTGGAGGTGTTTAAAGGCCAGGTTGAATAGGGCCCTAGGCAGCCTGATCTAGTGGGTGGCCACCAGCTGATGGCAGGGAATTGAAAATGGGTGGGCTTTAAAGCCTACTTCAACCCAACCATTCTATGATTCTATGATGATTCTATGATTAGAATTTTTTCTTTAGGGATACAATGTAAGAATGAGGTCAACTCAGTGTTGACACTTCTCAGTTTACCTTTCCATCTTGTGAGAATCTGTATTTTAAGGATTTCCTGAATCAGGAATTGCCTTTAGTGTTAAGCAGTTCTTGACAGAAGACAAGCACATGAATTGTATCTAAATTTCTGAATCCATTTATACTTCTGGATTCCTGTCACGAGGAGATTTTCAGGTCAATTCTGTGCTGAGGAACTATATCCATTCGATTGTTGTAAGCCTGGAACCTAGTAATTTAACCGGGTTCCAGTTAGTTCTTGTGGGAAAAAAAATACAAAGGAAAAACATTTTGAGAAATCTGAGTTGACTGGGGAGAATGAGATGGCTCTCAACTCACACTCTTGTCTCTCTTTACGCTATTCAAATCTTCTCCATCATCTAAGGATTCTACATGAAAAACCTAAACAATGGAAGACCTTATCAATACCTCTTGATTCATAATAAACTAATCTTTTTAAATGTAATGTTTATATTGACGTTGTTCATGTACACAGTTAAAATTTTAATCAGGCATAACACCAAATCCTTTTCTCTGTTCTGGCAAATACACTCATGCAAGAAAGTGCAACATTATCTTTCCCCATGTATCTCTTCACTCTCTTCCTCTTAATTATACCAAAAATGAATAGCTTATCTTCTCTTCCAGAGCCTTTCACAATTTTTTGCTCCCCAAAGATATCAGTCAACATTAAGAAGACAAATTCTGTTCGTGACAAGTCCGTGTGTCCCTCCCTTTCACTCATGCATTACATTTTCAAGCATTTTCATGTAATCTCCTGTCTCGACATTATTGTTTGAGGAAGTTCCCCATAATTATTAACACAGCCATTTCTATGTTCTTTTTTACTTACGTGTTTTGTTTTATTCAAAGGTACTTCAAAGCTAAAGAAGAGTGATTATACCATTCATGGAGTCATGATGTTCAGTAAAACTAAGAAAATTATCCTTCATAGGGTCTTGATACTGTCAGTGCTACTCATTAGCCTGTCTACGTTCATTTTCCTCTCTTTTCAAAATAGACTGAGCATTCTTAGACGTACAGTTTTTTGTGTATGTATTTTTCAGTGGCAAAGTAAAAACCACAACAGTTATGGAATACTACTACATAGTAAACATATCATTAGGAGCAAATAATCTGTGGAAATACGCTCAACATTCATGACACTGAAATCATGTCATGATTTCAGTGAAGACTGAAAGGGAAATTGCTGATACCAACACCACAAGACAACATCCTTAAACACTTAAATGCTATAAAAACTTTTAATGAGTAAGCATCTTTGTGATTCATTCCCACCTGTCTGATGATAAAGGATTTTACAGATCGCTAATGTTGTTAGCACCTTCTCCATCAAATATCCGTAACAATTTCATCCTCACTGAGGATTAACAGTGAGCACAGAATAGCCAAAGAATACTTGAACCTGTCAAGTTCATACATTGCTGTAGTGCATGACCAAGAGTACTCTCAGTCGGCACACCTTGTCCTCCATTATTTGCAGATTACTTTGTTGTTTCCTTACATTACCTTTTTACTGTTTTTCACTTTTTGCATATTAGATGGAATGTTGTTTTTCAACAGTACTATTTGCTCAGTTAGATTCTTTCTAGAACCCCATTTTTCCATATTAGAAAAGAAAGTAATTTGGAGAAGGAGCAAGAAGTAGACATGGCAAATTTTGTGTAGTACATGTTCTTATCTCATTGTGCTTCATCTTTGTTTTCCTTTAAGTTCTTGGTGTTTTTTTTTTCTAAGTCACTGTGGTCTATGCTTGAAATTAGATTACATGTTCACTGGGTTAGTGAATTTCCACTATTCACAATTTCTTTTGTGAAGCACTCAATCACCACCATAATACAAATAATTGCAAATTAAATGATACTCCAGGAGCTATGCTCTCACAATAGTAACAGTCAGCACTTACACAGTTCTTCCCCCCCCACATTTCCCCACTCCCCAGACTGCAAATGCATTTGTTAATTAATTAAGGCTGAATGACAAAGCCATAATTAGCCCAGCCCAAGTTATTCTTTACAGTGATAGGGCTACAAACACAGTAAAGATATTCAGTATTCCAAGAAAGCTCCTGCTGTCATCTCACTATATGGAATTAAAACACTGCCTGCATAGTATGATCAGAGTCTTGTGACAGCAAGACATTCATACAGAATTGTAACAAATTTGGGAAATGAACAGATGGATCTTGCAGCTTCACTCAATGGTAAGCACAATTATACAGGATTTTTAGAGACAGAGTCTTGAATAACACTGGCAGATTCACATCTTTTAGCTTTCCAAAGATTTAGGGAAAATACACAGGAGTCCACAGACCAACTACTGTATGGAATAAACGTATTATGAGTAACAGAAAGGAAGACATTAAGGAATCATATATTTTTCAGGACATGCATCAACCCTGAACTGTACTTGGGAATTACCTAAAAATTATGAGTAGTTCCCAGTCTGTTAGCAAGTCTACTGGTGAAAAAGAAGTTCATCCTTTTTTGTCTATCTTTCTCTTGGGCAGTTAGAGGTTAAAAAACCAACAAGCAGATGAGTCTCATCACTTTTAAGAAAGTAGGCTCCTTAGTTAAAAGCTGATTGCAGCAAAGAATCTACTTGAAGAACATCAAAAAAGAAATTAAATTATTCATCTCTTCAGAGCAAGACAGACTTCAGAAACAATGTACTCCATTACAAGAATGTGTATTGTCTACTGATGCTCTGTGCTACTCCCCAAAGTGAATCTAAGCCAATCATACGTGGAGCATGACTTCTGCAAATATTGCATACTGCAGAAGTCAAGAGAGAAAAGGAATGATTCAGTCCCTGATTTCCCATCCAGTGAAACAGCTTGCATTAGGGAATAATACTGTCTTCAAGTTATCACTTTATCACTTTATACACTATCCTTATGCTCGGCATATGCATGATTACACAGGTGTCAAGGAAGGTCGTGCTACTATGCTATGCAAAAAAAGTTTATACTCATAACTATCAGTGTCACAGAAAAAACTACCTCAGGGCTGACTGTGCACTATCAGCTATGTGCAGACCTTCTGGTTACGCAAACTTTGCTCAAAATATTTGATGCGACAGGCACAATAGCTGTATGTCTGCCTGCTAGAGGTAGTCATGTGTGCACAAGTGGTTGACGTGCCCTATTTCCCAGCTCATCTATCACAGGCATACACATGCAGATCTGCTGAATCCCAGGTGATAGCATTCTGGTCACGAGCAGAGGGCTGAATTCTGTGTTGTGTCTTAAACTGTAGGAATTAAGTAAAAAATTACCTAAACCCGTCATAACACCTGAGCACATATTGCAACGAGAATCATCCTCTAGGATGTTGGGAGAGTCCTGAGGCTGTTCTAACTTACCATGGCCTCAGAAAAACTTTTAATCAAAGGTCTCACAACCTACTTTCCATTGCTTTTCTCCTGACCCTTGCTTTTCTCCTCCCCTATAGGATTTGGTGAGATGGAAGCTGTGTGCCATCACTACTTATTATGAAGACATATTGCTGGGGATGCAATTTTTCAGAATCCCTACGTATCAACCATAGTTCTGTAAACTGATCTTTCTTTCTGGTCTTCCAAACTGCAAAACTATTGAGAGGTTTAAGGAAAAAATCAAAGCCTTTCTGTCATTTGCTTCTAAAAATTTAAGATATTCTCTTTAATGCTTTCCAGATTTGCTGCATGATTTGCCATGATATGGGAGAAATAAAAGACAAAATAAACTGTTGGAGAAAAAAAAAGTGCATTTCTATGTAATTTAAAATCTTATATCAAACACATCAGGCAATCCCACTTTGAAAAGCTTGCAATTCTCAGCATTCTCACTGCTGATATTATCACACGAAGTGACGAAACATGTGAATTCTGCTGATAAGAACCATGTCCATCACTAGTCAAGCATCATCAAATCATCAAAACACCAAAATCACTGCCATCACCAAATGATGTTTATCCTGGGCACAGAAAACCTTCTTAAGCAACCAGGCCTTCTCAGCAAACCACCATGCACAAAATTAAGACACTTATTTTGCATGCATCTGCTGAAAAAGTATCTATGCAATGTCCTCTGTCTACTAAAAAAAAATGCACTGAAGAAACATAAATACTATGCACTAGAGATTGATCTGTGTATGAAAACAATTGGAAATTAATTAATTTGCTGGTTTTCCTGTGTTCTCCTCTCTTTGTGTAGGCTCATTTTTTATCACACTGCTTAATCTCTATCACACTACTGCTCTTCAGCTGTAGGAATAGACGAAAGTCACCATATATTGGCAATAGCTGTTTTCCAAGGAATGCTGTGTGAAAGAGCAATGTTGGAAGAAAGGAGGCAGACAGATGGTCTGTAACTCATTTTCAGTGGATACATTTGCCTTTTCCCTTACTCTCAGTAATTCTCAGTAAGAGGTCCCTTTTCTTAAGAGAAGTTCTAACTACTTCCCAAACTTCTTAGCACTTTCTGCAGATCCTTTTGTTTCCCAAAAGATGAAAGAACATGCAGATACACAGAGCCACCATCAGGTGAAAGAATGATACTCAGCTACAGTACCATAATTTAGGTACTTCTGTGATAAGAAGAACAAAGCTCCATCAGAGTCTTCAGTAATAATAAAGAGATTCCCTATATACATTTTTTGATATGAACATCAGACTACATGTAACGAAGATGCACTGCAGAACTCCAGTGAATAAGACAGTGAGCAAACCGAAAATCAATAAGAAATCTCACTAACAGTAGACTTCAGGGTAATGAAGGACAAGCAGTAGGCTTCTGTCTCACCACTCATTCAATGCATGATACGTAGTTATTTGCGAAATCTGTATCTGATCTGGCATGGAAGTTAAGACCACAATACAAATGCAGAGACAATAACGAAGATGCTGATCATGCACGTGTAGTTTGATTGGCATTTAGATAACCATACCATCACAGTATGAATGAACTCGTCAGAGCTGGGCTGACATAAAGAATCTCATGTGTTATCAACAGGTCTCCAGCCTGCTCTTAGAAGCCTACTGAAAAGGAGCCATGCAGTGCCACTGTCAGATACCTGCCCATTTATTGTCTTGAATTTCATGAGTAGGGATACATGGGGCACTACAGAATATCTATGCAGCTCTTATTACCATAATATCTTGCATTATGATTCCCATGGTGAAAATTATGCTGTGGATGCTCTCCCGCATCTTGCAATGAACCCTGGTACACAGACACACCCACAACACCCATCATTGCTCAGTTTTGCCAAAGATCACCTGATATCTGGCTTATCTTATATTGTATGTGTGAGTGCATTCATGTATACATATATGTATGTTCTTCACACAGCATTTTCTATTAGTTCTGCTGAGTGTATTTACTCATTCTTTACTTCTGAAATCCCTCTCATTGCGTACAGTGTAGAAAGGTCTTGTGGATATCCTGTTCCACTGGAATCTTTGGGTGGCAACAGTATCTCCTCTTTTTTTTTTTCTTCTTTAGGTGTAGTCCCATCTCTGGTTGTCTACAAGGCTTTGTCACTGCTATTCCTAACAATGTCATTGTTCATCTACAGCAGACTTACATACATGTCATTACTGGCTCCTCAGTGTCCTGCTGCACAAGCCTTCTAACCAGAAAGTCAAGCATTGTTTGACCGTTCTTCACAATTTTAAGGGCACTGAGACGCATGTATTGCTCCCAGGCTCCCTGTAGCAAGGGTAATGCCAGGAAGTGGCCAGTTCCCTGCTATACAGAAACTCTCATTCTGATAGGCACAATTACAGTCTTGATTACTTTTGCCACTGAGGGACTGAAGTGAGAAGAATATTTTAAGACTGCTTTCTGCAGTCCTGACTTTGCATTTTCCCTTTCTCCAAGACTGGCTGTTAATTTTACTGTTTCCTACCTGATGTTCTTCATAGCTCAGGCTTCCTTAGCAAGCCCTTCTTCCACCCTCATGCACGTTTCCTCTACTCAGAATCACAGAATGTCTGAGATTGGATGGGATCTTTGGAGATCATCCAGTCCAAGTCCTGGGCTCAAGCAGGGTCATCTAAAGCAGGCTGTCCATGATCACAGCCAGAACCTTTTTGAAAACCTCCAAAATATCCATCCTTTTTTACAGCCAACCTTTGTATATTTATGTACATTGACAAGATTCTACTATCTGAGCTTTCTCTTCTCTAGGCTAAACATTCTCAGTTCTCTCAGCCTGCAGGATAAAAATCCCTAAACAATTCTAGCGGGCCTTTGACTGATTATCCAGTAGCTTTGCATCACTCTTGTACTGGATAGCCCACACTTGAATGCAGTAGAGCAGGTAAAGCCTTGCTAGTGCTGAGTAGAGGGGAAGGATCACCTCCCATGACCTGCTTTTTTTCTCTCCTTCCCCGTTCCACACCCGCACATGATCCATCTGTCTCTATTATATCTATGTAAACAATTCTTAAAGAAGTTTGTAGAGCTGGTTTGTTATTCAACAACTGCCATCCTTTTTAAAGGACAGTAAATTCTTCACAAGCCATTTCACCCACCAGAGAAAAGACATTCATATGCAATGACTGACCTTATTCAAGTAACGAATTTTCCTTGATACTAGGCAATAAGAAATTGATGCTATGATCTTCCATCACAACTATTAGTAAAATCAGTCAGAAATGAAATCCAGTTTCAATGTACATTTCCATATGAACAACTTCCTCCCCTCTTCCTGTTTGAAGTCCTTCTTCCCTGGCTTTACCAAGCAACCAAATAAGTAACAATAATGATGCAAACGTATAGTGCAGGATGAGACAAGCTGTGTCTTTATAAAATAGTTCAAAAAAAAAAAATAGAAAAGAGTGTTAAAAATAAAATAACATTTAAGATAAGAGAGATTAGGTGATAATTAGACAAAATAATTTCTACAGATTGGATATCAATAGCAGACCTGGCATGTACCTAACACTTAAGTTATGCAGAAGGATTTTGTGTGCTCACACCATGGGAACATTCAGAGCACGTCTAATACAGGAATTGTTTCACAACATCAACTTGTGTGGTTTTAAGTATACCAGTACAGACTTTCAATGTACTTAGACTAGGCACAATTGCATAAGAGGTTTTACAGATGAAGCATATTCCTGTAATACTGTAAGTAAAGTCTAAATTGGAATCTACCAGCTCAAATTTTAAGATAAATCATTTTAAATTATGCAGACAGCAAGCATAGTCCTACAAATGCAATGTATTAGGCTTTATATATATATATAAAATATATATATATATGGGATTTTTATATATATTTTAAATATATATATACTTTTTTTTTTAAACAGTAGATATCAGACAAAAAAGCAAACTGAATAAACAGATGGGGGTATTTTTCAAAAATAAAATCAAGAAAATATTCTACGCATGAATCCAAATAGCTTTCATGAAAGTCTTCAGATTTTTTGAAGAAAATTATTGACTTCTAACTTTTTCTCCACATTTCACTCCTCTCCTCTCCTCTCCTCTCCTCTCCTCTCCTCTCCTCTCCTCTCCTCTCCTCTCCTCTCCTCATGAATGCAGTAAATGACCTCAGGAATTTTTCTTTCTTTTTTTTTCTTTTTTAGGCTGATAGTTTTTTAATACTGATATGGAAGCATCAAAAAATAAATAAATAAGAAATTTTAAAAAAAACCAAGGCCTTAAGGAAAAGAGAAGTTATTTCCATACTTCCAGAAGTTTGAATACATACAGAAGTACAAAATGGTATAGAGTGCGTCTTATAAGATTACTACTTCTCACTTCTCTGTATCTTCTCTTAAACCAGAAAAGCTTTTAAAAATTCTTGAATGTTTTAGAAAGTTCTGGAAGAAGAAAACAAAAATGAAGAGAAAAATATAGGAGGGAAAAAAAATAAGGAAGAGGAAACAAAGGAAAAGATACAAAATAAACTCACATGATTTTAACAATACTTGCATTACACTAAGCAACAGGAGACATGAATCAAAATACAGAAAACTCAAACCATTTGGAAACATATTTAGTGAAACAAATTTACAAAGTTTCCTTTATCAACCATTGTAACAGAAAGCCATCTTCTAAATTTGTATTTGTTTTTCCTTTCTAAAGTTTTGATAACCTGTATAATAAACAACTCCTGCCTGTGTCTCAAACATCTGTCCTGTCTCCTGATACGATGTGAATAGAAATAATGTTTTACTAACAAAGTGCCATTCTATTTGAGCCTCTAATTTTGAAAGGAGATGACAGAGAGAGAAAATGTGTGGAAAACAGTACCTGAGTGTAACAAGTCATGGTGCAGTCTTGCTTTAAATCAAATGACCATGGATGACTGGTCTGGGTGGCTGAAGTCAGGAGGTCCTGGGAAGTCATTTATCAAGTGCCAGCTCTGTCTGTCTGTTTGCCGGAATGGCTCTGGCATGGCTTCTCCAATCAGTATTAGCTAGGTGGGAATTCAATCATGGAGAATTTCAGACTTCATTTACAACTACAATAAACCTGATCCAAAAACATGCAGATAGCCTTGATCTACAAGTCAAGCAGTGCTATAATACTATGCTTCTCCAGATTTGCCCTTTGGCAGAAATTTAGATGGCAAGTGTATTCTATCCTGGACCACATCAAAAGAAGCCTGGTCACAGCAGTTTGAGGGAGGTGATCTCACCCCTCTACTCTATACTGATGAGACCTCACCTGGAGGACTGTATCCAGATGTGCAGTCTTCAGTATAGGAGAGATACGGACCTGTTGGGCATGGCCAGAGGAGGGCCACAGAAATGATTCAATGATTCATTCTGTCCTACGAGGACAGAATGAAAGAGCTGGCTGGGGCTGATCAGCCTGGAGAAGCTCTGGGGAGGCCTGAGAGTATCTTTTCAATATCTAAAGGAGGGCTATAAAAAAGAAAGGGACAAACTGTTTAGGATGATCTGTTGTGATAGGACAAGGATAAATAGTTGCAAGATAAAGGAACAGAAATTTAGATTGAATATAAAGAAGATTTTTATAGAAAGGGTGGTGAGGCGCTGGCACAAGTTGCCAAGAGAGGTGGTGGGTTGTCTGTTTCTGGAGACTTCTGGTCAAGCTGGATGGGGCTCTGACCACCTGATCTAGCTGTAGGTGTTTCCTGTAGATGTTGGACTTTCAGAGGTCCCTTCCTACTCAAAGGTTTGTGTTTTTCTATGAAGCATTCTGAAGCACTATTAAACAGCCAAGATGGCACCACTTTGAGAGAATACTACTACTTCTAAGAGTTTTCTAAACATTAGTTGGACTCTCAGAAGATTTCTTTCTTTCTTTTTATTTTTTAACTGAACTGTCACAATGAAACCTCTCCAAAGGATCTCTTATCACCCTCCAAAAAAGGTTGCCATATCTGCATCTGGGAAAAACCGAAGTTCATCATCAATGTATCTCAATTCACTCTTTTAAATAAATACTCTTGTAACAAATACAGTGCTAATATCCAGACTAGTGTCATGAACATTGCAGAAAAGACACTCTGATTATGTAAAATGATCCTCAGCAGCAGATGTAAAAGAAAACTCAGTATCCAGTCTGGATAGCATAGTCTGAATTTTCAGTCATGAAGAAAGAAAATGAAGGCAATACTTTCAAAAGTAACCAGAAATTTTAAGAGTGGTGTTCATACTCCTTAGCCAAGATTAGATGAGCTTTTGTTTGCTTGGAAACTATAAGAGACAAGACGGAATTTTCCAGACCCTGCACAAGTCCACCCCTATCTACATCTTGCTCCTAATTCCTCTTATTCTTTATTTCCATTATTCCATTGCCTCTGTTATCACTGCTCCCCCTTACTCCTCTTCCCAGCTACTCCTTGGGCATGAAACTACTTTTAGCTCAGAGACAGAAAGGCTCTGAGCTTTTTTCATCCTAATCTCTCCTAAAACACACCCTGCCTTTTACTGAGCTTGCCAACACAATTGCAAGTGGTGCTACACAACTAATAAAAATAATTATCAAGCTTTGAAGATCATCCAGGATAGTTTTTGTGTCTTTTCTCTGTCTGATTACACAGTAGGTCTCATAAGAATGTATTTCATTTTCTCTATTTGCTATGAACACTTCAAAAATAGTCTCATCAATAGATATATTCAAAGCTGAGGATAGAAGGGCTGTTCTCATGTTTAAGTCCAGTTTCACCCATGCAAACATAGACTTTTGCAGCGTCACAACAGTAATTAAACTTGTACAAAATCCTTTGCCCCCAAAGAATCACAAAATCCCTTTGAAGTTCCAAGGCACTAAAATACAAGCTATGATTTGCAAGAAGGAGTAGTCATTTTCCCATCCTTAAAATCTGCACACAGTAGTACTAAAGAGGGAGGAGGACTATCTTGGTATATTTGTAACTGCTTATTCATTGTGTTTTCAGAGCAAGCCAGGTAGGAGTCCCAGAAGAAATCTGCCTGCAGTCTCCTAGCACTTCAGCCACATAAGCATCTTCTAGTGCCATCTAGCAGCCACCTGAGATATCCACATCTGCAAAGATAAACATTTTCATCCCACTGGTTTTGTACCTCTTAAAACATGTTTTGCCGCCTTCTTTCATTTCAAACCTCCTTTTGATTTAGCATCCAGATCTCAACAGCTGAGTGGCCTTCAATGATCCATGTTGCTGCAGACTATTGCCCTCAGTAGTATTCTCAAACCTGCATTGTCACTGTAGGGGATTTTTGAGTCATTCAGGAATGAAAACAGTTCTTTAGCATCTCTCCATTGGCCCCTAGCATATTCCAAGACAGTTTCACAACTAGTAGAGTTCATAAAACCGCTCTTCAGTACTTCAGAGTAAGAGGAAATTTCACGTTAGCATGTAACCCAGACCTTACTTTCACAGTGCTGTTGGCTAGCCCTCTGACTTCCTTGGCCAAGGTATAATATATTCATTGCATAAAAATACATTAAAAGAAATGCTGAATAACCAAATGGAACTAATGCTATAGGGATGACAAAATCAACATTCAAACAAAGGCAATTAGCACTTTTTTTTTTTTCTTTTTTTTTTTTTAATTTCTTGTATTCTATCCTGTTGTGAGAAATGACTTCAGCTAAATCAGAAGTGTTTTGTGAAAATGGGCTATGGTTGCCATATACGGCTCTGGTTGCCAGCAGGGTGGAAACCACACCTGAGACAACGAGGAGGCTGCTGGCACATCTATGACTGCCTAGTTTCTCCATAATATGGCCCTGTTTTGCGTAGCAAGGAGCCAATCTGTCTAGTCACCAGGGCTGGGATTCCCCATGGAAAACATGGCCCAATGGCTGGCAAGGGAGGAGTAGAGGATGAGGCAAGATTATTGTCCAAATCACTCCTCCACATCTCATGTGGGATGTGCCTTCCAAGATGTGAAGCCATCCTCCAAGTACAAAATGCCCTGAGCTAAAATGAGCCCAATTAAAAGAGTTAGAGACTTAATAGATGAAACACTTTGCCAACTGGTATTTAAACAGCAAGAATGGAAGATTTGGTTATAATAGTGTATACTCAGAAGAAAAAAAGTAAGCTACCGACAAAATAAGCAAACTCAAATCTGCAACTTTATTCAGGCAAAGACTTCAGAGAAAAGAAGATGGTTTGTACTTATGACATGAGGACCGAATCCAAACCCACTGACTGCCTTGGCATTTCTACTTAGCTCTGAATAGGCCAAAACCAGGTAAAATTCCCTGAATGATAGTATAAAGCATTGATGTATACATTGTTTTCACTAAAAATCCACCAAGCAACACAATAGAAAGTAAGAATGTTACTCTTCTGTTAATGTATTTTGCTTGCCATCTGATCACCTCAAATAGAACTTTTAAAACAATTTCTATACATTATTTATTCAGTATATTCTTTATACATGCTCTGAAGCCAAATCAAGCTGATTTGTGCCATCTACTGGTAAAGTAAGGCTTTCCAAATCCTAAACACTTTACTACAAAGCTACAGCTTATTTTAAATGTTTATTTAAAATAATTTATTATTCACTGTACAAAAATATTAGTTAATGACACACAATCTAATATATGATCTGTCTGATAAATAATGCCCCATTCACATATAAGAATGATCAACAGTATCATAGGAAATATTAATCCATTAGCATCTTTGGTTAGAGTGACATTTTATTCTGATCCTACTGAAAAGCCTCTGATGTACATTATTAAACTAGTAAGCCTAGATGCAGGACAAAACTAATTCCTCAGTTTGCACTTCCTTTCTGTTTATGAACTATCAGAGTTAATATTGTCACATCTGCAAGCACAACCTTTCACATCTGAGTTACCTGTTTAACATGGAATCCTTATTCTGTTTACACTAGAGCCGAAGGCGTGCTGCTCCTCTCACACAAGGCACTGCCTCTCTCACACTGAAATGCCATGGTCAAAATGGCTGAACTTAAACTGCGACCTAGAGAAGAGAACCACTACAGCATGGAAATGCCGTTGCAACAGAAAACGCCAGAAGACCGAGCTTGCATAGTGCAGCAGAATGAATAGACGGGACATGCTATCTCCTGCATCAAGAGACTGAAGCAAAAGGGAGCTTTTTTCAGCTTCAGGACAGCACTAGCAAAAGAACACATGGGTGTTGGCTGACTATGAGTATATTTAGGTTGGAAATTAGAAGGCTTCTAACCATCAGAAGAAAGAGGTTCTGTGACAGCCAGCCAAGAGGAGATGTGGAGGCAAACTAGTTCTAAGATAGATCTTGGTAACTTAATGAGAGGGATTATGAATCATGGACGTCTACAACAGTAAAAAACTGGTCTTGATGACCCAGGCAACCCCTTCTAGCCCTCTATTTCTCACATTTCCCAGAATGTTCCTCTGCTTTGACTTCAGTATGGTGCCTGATTTCTGACAGCAGATTTAGCTGCCCATCAGGTTCCAAATTACTGAAGAGATCTATTGGTCTCAAAGCCTTTCATTAGTTGGGATATGATTTTGTAGGAGTGACCAATTGCCTTTTGTGTCTAAATCCTATGTTGCATTTGTCAGATCTGCCTTCTAAAGCTTTTAATCATAGTTTGCATTTATCGTATTGTAGGCTGCAGGCAACTGGTGCATTGAAAGTGAATGAAGCAAAACCAATATTTTTTTAAGTACAATAATAAAGGAATCAACTAAGATGTAATTATCTGTTCAAAATATATGTTTAACAAAATCACCACAGCACCAAAAACAGAGGGGAAGGGGAGATGAGTTACTGTAAATATGATGTGCAATGTAATTTAATTTTGAAATGATCACATGTTGCTTTCAATTTATTCTTCAATACAAATAATGAGGTATAAAAATGCTAATACATGACCCAGGATCTTCAGACATTGGTCAATTGCTTCTAAGAAGCAGTGACATGTTGTTTAAAAATGGTGAGCCCCCCCCCAAACCCATTTGAAATTCAAAAAACAAAATAATAATATAAAAGCCCTACGTCTCTCAAAACCGTAAATCACTTTTTGAAATTCAGCTCTAAAGTAAACATGAAATTAAAGCTATGAGCTGATACCGTTACAAACAGTCCTCTACCTTTCCTTCTTTAGCTGCCATTTCACACTCTCCAGCTGCTGAGACAATCTGAGTATAATAAAGTAGCAGTGTAAGCTCAGGAAGTGATGTGGAAGTGTGCATGCTTGCGAGTCAGTGTATAAAGGGCAGAGAAAACACAACATGTGCAACTCCCTAGGCACTTTTTTGGAATTCTGCCTCTCCTGCTGCCCGTGATTAAGCACACTGCACACAGTTTTTATGAGGATCCTCTGAGAATCGTTTCATTTTGTTTTCCTGAAGTACAAAAAAGCCAAAGTTCTTGAATTGCTTCATTCAGATGTTCAAGTGAATCAAATTTAATTCTGAAAAAGTAGAAATACAAGAAAGCCAGGACCTCATACCATTTCAAATTACGTTTAGCTGATCTTCCTCATTTTGGAAGATTTTGCTCTTTGGAAGCCTCTAGAGTGGTTGGACTCCATTCCACATCCAGAAAATATTGAAAGCCATTCCAAAAACCATCCCTCTGGTGCCTTGCCGTATCTTCCACACAGAATTGAATAATTTGGGAAAGAAGCAAGAATGTGCAAAACTGGCAGCAGCGAATGTCCTCTGACAATATCTGTATTACATGTAAACTATGTAAACTTATTTCTTACCTGAATAAAACAAGTGGAGTCAAGAAATTGCTGTTGAACACAGTGGGAAACAACCACAAGTCAAACTTGGATCACAACATTTACCTATTCACCCAAATATGAACATTTGCCAACAGCTGCCCCAGGGTGTGGAAAGGATTGATCACAATTGATGTTAGCCTCTGGAAATCACAGAATCAGAATTGCAGGGTTTGGAACACTCCTGGGAAACAACACACACCTATCACTCTCTTTTGCATGAATTAGTTCCTCCTTCACCGAATCACAGAATTGTAGGGATTGGAAGGGACCTCTGGAGATAATCAAGTCCGAACCCCCCACAAAGCAGGCCCCCTACAGCAGGCTGCACTGGTAGGCGTCCAGGAGGGCCTTGAATATTCCCAGGGAAGGAGAATCCACAGCCCCCCTGAGCAGTGCTCACAATTCCATGATTATGTGATCCTTCCACTACAAGAACTGCAAAAAGCTTCAAAAATATTGTCATTCCTTCCTGCTGGGTTTCTATTTTCAGCCCCTCAGAGCAGAGACTCAACAGAGGCAGTGCCATTGGGAAATATAATTTAGGCAATCAGGTTGTGAAAGAGCTCCCAAATGGGTTTTCAAGAAGGCTCTGCAAGCTCTGCCTGCTTTCCACCACTAATGCAGCTGTACAATTTGCCATTACCTTGTAGCTGTTGATTTCTTGTATTTTCAGACAAATTCTAAACTTTTTGTACCGAGGTAAATCATCAACTAAATGTCAAATTACAATTTCCACTTACGTGACGCTTCTTCAGACACCCTATCCAGAAAAATCATAGCTTACTGTCATCAGGTCATTTCGCTGACTGACATTCATCTGAATTGCATCGGTTTTCAGTTTTGCTTTTTTTTTTTTTTTTTTTTGTTTTTGTTTTTGTTTTTCTTTTTCTTTTTTTAATGGTGTCAGATCAACTTCTACTAGAAGGTTTACGTATTCTTCATAAAGCCCCTTAATTTAAGAATTGAAGAAATTAAGAATACTTCCTTCTCCCTCCAGTCCCCTACTTATTCTAAAAAAACAAAACAAAACAAAACAAAACAAAACAAAACAAAAAAAAAAACCAGCAAAAAAACAGTCAGGTGTAGAAAAGAGACCACTATGCATCCATCTGAAACGATCTGCAAGACTGATCCAAACAAAATGTGTGGCTAAGGTTCTGGACTTTTCAATGACATCGGGAGTTACACTATTTCCTTCAATGGGGAAATTCCAATCATAAAATGTCCAATTCCTGACACTGAATTAGGCACCTTTTCTCATTTGCCTAATCCCTGATTTTCTCCTCTTTTTCATCCCCAAGAATTGTTTTGTTGTTTGTTTTTTTTTTTTACTGAACACTCCATAGCATTATTTTGGGACTAGATTCTGGAAAATGCTTCACTCATTTCACTGTACTTTTCATACTGGATTTCATAGCTTAAGCATGTACTTCACAATACCATTCCCCATTTTGTTTGATTTTTCTTCACATTTTATAAGAGCTCCTCCTCCAAAAGTAATGCCTCCTATTTTATTATGTCAGCCCATAACATCAGATGATGCTGGAGGTATGGCAGCAGAGACTGAACCTTCCCACCAATATTCCATTATGTTTTGTTTCTGTGTAACAGTTGGCAGCAGAGGGGCAGTGTGACAGAATGGCATCTGACATGAAAGCGTGGTTGAAGCAAAGGTATGGAACTGAATTCCTTCAAACAGAAAAAATGACTCCCACTGACATTCACTGACACCTGCTGAACACTGTTGGGGATCAAAGAGTGGACATGAGCACAAGGATGGTGTTGTGTTTCAACAGTGGCTAGAGTGACAAGAAAGGCAAGCCATGCTCTGGACAGCCATGGATATTTTCACCACAGGGATATTCAGGCTTTTAATCATCATTGGTGAAAATGCATAGCTAGTGACAGTGACTGTATTTTAAAAAATAGTGTTTTATGGCTGAGAATTTGCTTTATCAAATAGTGTTATTGTGCGTTTACATTCAGGTCAGAAAAAAGTAGTAGAGGGAAAGATAAAATGAGAATACAAAGCTCACCTGAGAACTAACTTCTCCAAATGGAGAAGCCACATGTTAAACAACATTATATTACACAGTGACCCTACTAAACCAAAGTAGTACTTCGTAGGGTAGAAAATGTGACATATCTGCTTCCTGCCTGCAACATGTCTAAAACTCATAGAAATTCAATGAATAGCTGTATGTCTTTCTACTAAATTCATATGAAAAGTCAACAGTAGGAATATCTAAGCAGTATTAATGCTGATATGGCATTATTTCACACACCCTGAAATTTGTGTTGGAAAGATGCACTCATTTCCATCCAATTTTAAGGAAAGCTGTTACTTTTTCCATCTATTTTTTATTTTCTCCTACATGCAATCTGAGACCCCACATGGTCCCTGTCTCCTGTACATGTACAAAATTGAAAGATAGAAATAAATAGTAATGTTTCTATCTTCACTTATGAATGTTTAACTCAGAGAAAACTTCGAATCACATGTTAGCAGTGAAACTCTGTTTGAAGTGACACTTTCTTCAGTATTCAAGATCTCCTTATGATTTCAGGAAAAGCTTTTATCACATAGCTGTTGAACAAATGACCCAGAAGGTAACTGCCAAGATGGAAAACATAATATAGCAGCTTTCTGACAAAAGAAAGTGTGTTTGTCTACTCTCAACAGAGAATTTGTGAAATTTGTTATCTGTGATCCTCATTTTTTATTCTTAGAAATCTAGTTCCAAAAAACAGTGGGAACGTTGTTCTACCCAGAAACTTATTCCAGCAGTCAGGAACTACTGCCTAATGCAGATTTTGTGCCTCCATAGGACTTCCACTTTCCCTTATATGTAAGTTATTGCTATTTCCATTAAGTCACAGAATTCTTTTAAGGTTTAATTCACGTGTCTGCAGGAGCGAACAGTCATGTAGACAATGTTTTGGGTAACAACATATAAAAATTAAAAATAAAATGACAGAGCAGAGTTGTGGATGCCAATAGTAAATTTAAATTGACAGACTTGTACAAATGTCAACACTTAGAAGAGGTGGGCCATTAGCTTTGTGTTTGTATTCCCTGTGCCAGGAAGGGAAGGGCAAATTGTTTCCTGAGAAAGGGCGTTATATGCAACAACTCACATCTTGCCAGACAGTTGCAGTACCATCAGGCTCAATCCTGTTAGTACTGATCAGGCAAAGAAAATCTCTTGACATCTGGTTCTGCTTCCTCTAGCCATCACTATCTGTGCTAAATCATGAGGGGCTTCTGGCTTGCCATTGTAGAAGCACAAGAAAAGTTGGAGACCAAGATCTCAAGCCAAAATGTAAAAGCAGACAGAATATAGCACATCATTCAAAAAATTCTAATGGAGCAAGAAAGAAGCACAGCATATGAAATCTAGAGGACACAGAGCTCTTATGGATGCACAACGAAAAGAGGTTGTACAGGTGAAAAATAGAAGAGCAAAAGACTGCATAGATTTCTAGTATGTAAAATGTTCCTTTCAACAGTAAATTGCTTTCTAGGCATTTAGAAACTTTTGTGAGGTTTGGAACCAAACAGATAGTTAAATATAAAGCAAATGAGCAATTGAAGAAGTGAAAGGTAAGTTGAAAGAAACTGCTTCCAGATAAATATGTAGGTCGTATGTAGGCTTCCCTGCCTTAAAGATCAAGAGGCTACTTAGTAGCAGCCAACAAAATGGTTGGTGGGAGTTTGCCAAAGAGAGCCACATGCTGTTGCTGGAAAAAATCTGTTGCAACTGAGCTTGGCATACCTATCTGAGATTGCCATTCAGGGAGTCAGAGAGACTAGCTAAATTATACACTTTCTACTGACCACAATTAGTATGAATACACTTAAACTGGGAACGTGAATACCAGCAATAAGCAGCCCTTTATTTCATCCAGAGATCTACATTTCATTCTTAGTGCAGGGGCTTCTGGAGTGTGGATGTCAGCAGGCCTTGGGAAGACAAATGCTTTTTTTTATTATGTGAGATTGGAACAGAGAGTGAATTCTAGGCACTTAAAGTTTGCTTTCTCAGTGCTATATAAATAATCTCCTAAACTATGAAATAATCTGAAATAATTTATCTTTTAAAAGTCTGAGATACCAAGAACATTTTACATCCCTCAATTGTATTTCTTTAGTACTGTTTGAAATTGCTGTCCACACAGTTGATAGGTTTTATATCCCTAAATCAGCTGTTCTGTTTATATTTCCAGACATGAATGGAAAAAAGCATAACCAAAGTAATTTCCAAAGGTACAAAAAATACCTTGAAGTAAAATGACAAAGACTTGAAATCCATTCCCTGGATAAAAAGGATTAATGGGAATCACATGATACAGATATTGAAATCCTTGAGATGCATGAAACACAGGTCATTGGTCATTTAATTGGAAGAACAGAGGCTGTAGATTAGATCACTGGGAGTGGAAGAGAAAAAACAAATAAGATCCGAAACCAGCTATATGAGGTGCATATACAACATTTTAAAATTAACTTAACAGGAAAAGAGTGTTTGGCTCTGTCTCACCAGCAAAGTAAATTGAAAATTCAAGAAGGTATTTCATTTCTTACACTTGTCATGATCCTTTCCACACTAAAAGACTAGAATATGGTAATTTCTCTGACTAGACAGACCACCTTCCACTATTACTAAGAGGAAACAGTCATTTCAGATTCCCATCTCAGAAACATAAGTCTCCAAAAATGTTATCCAAAATAAATTATTCATTCATGACATTCATTAAGCAGTACCTATTTTTCTTGCAGAATGTTCCAGACATGACTTCCAGGTCTCAGCTACCCTCTTCCTGTTGGAAAAAACTGAAGTCTCTTTCACCTTCTGGAAGGCAATTGCTTCAGAATGGATTACTTGGTTCTGGAAACCTTCTCAAGAGAGTCCTTAATATTCTTTCTCAGTTCTTTTGACTGTACTCACATAGAATGCCAAATCCTCCCTTGAAATTGCTGAAGAATGCTCTCAAAAAAGGCCATCATACATTCCAGGAACTGCACAAGCACAGGTCCAAGAACATTATAATACTTCCAAATAACAAAATTTTTGTCATTCATCTTCACTAGTTGTTCTCACTTAAAGAAAAATACAGCAATTGAGATTCTGGGTGTTCCTGGCAATAAGCTTGGATGTCTTTTTAAAAACTAGCTCCATTTCAGATGATTCCCATTATTAGTTATTTCAAGCAATTATAATGAAATGAAGTGCCAAAATGTATACCAGAAGATGCTTTAATTTAATCATATGTCTAACAATCAGCATGCTATACTAAACTTGCCGAAGTTTGGAAAACAGATATGAAAATGAGCTCATTTTTCCTCTCAAGGTTTCCAAGGCTTTTCTTATTCTAAGTGTGCAGATATTACCACTAAAATACTTCTGCTTTATTATTTTGCATAAGAGAACTTGGAATTTTGTTAAAACCACAAATGGTAGAGGTTAGTTGCAGTAAAATAGGCACTGGCTTCTAGTCATCATCATTCTGAGAGAAGCATTCACATTGACAACCTCATTCTGAACTAAAATAACCAGATCTATTAAAAGAACTTTGTACTGTTAAACATGTTGTTTTCATCCAAAGCATTCTAGGTTGACTTAATAGCCTGGCAGAAGAACACAGTGTGATATTTCCCAAACACATACCTAAACAACTTTCTTCCACTAAGCCCTTGGAAGGCTGAACGGCAAAAAACAAACAAAGAGCTGTCAGCAATGCACTTATATACCTGCTCTAGTACTACTGGTAGCAGTAGGATTTAACTGCTGGCTCACACATTTTCTTTAATTTTAAGCTTGAAAGAACATTTAAGTAGCCACATAAATGGGACCTTTAAATATATTATTAAAGATTGTTACATTCTTAAGAATTGAATGATAAGTAAGGTAACAATTTACACTTTCATATTTAAAGTAATTCATAGCACCAACATTTGTAGCCTCCAAAACATAAGGTATTACAGACAAAAAATATTACTGATATTTAACACAATGTAGAAGAGAGAGCTGAAACCAATTTGACTTAGTGGCTAAGTTGCTCCACCTAGAACTATGGCTGGAATTCAAAAGCCTCCAATACCCTACATATCAGCTGTTATTCAGGCTTCTCTGTTTTGGTGCTTTCTGTACATACAAGTAATAAAAATACCAGGAAAATACATGAGGGCTGCTCCAAAAGTAATGCATACTACTTCATTATGTCAGCCCAGAATGTCAGAGATGGATGTTAGTGTCACGGCAATAGAGTTTGAACCTTCCCACCAATATTCTGTTTCATTTTGTTGCTGTGTGGCAGAAGGCAGCAGAAGGGCACTGTAGCAGAATGGCACCTGAAATGGAAGTGTGGATGAAGTAAAGGGGTTTGTCATTGAATTCCTCTATGCGGACAAAAAATGGCACCCATTGATGTTCACTGGTGCTTCCTGAACACTGATGGAGACTAAACAGTGGATGTGTGCACAGTGAGGCCACAGGTGGTGTGTTTCCACAGTGTTATAGGCTGCCATGCACATTTTGTCACACCACAAAATGAAAGCATTTTGTAATCAGCTAATAGCTGGAATACAGCATTTTGTAGCTCAGAATTTGCTCAAACAAATAATGTTATCCCATCCCTTGCATCTACTGTAGTTTCCACGGGGAAAAAAAAAATAGGAGGCATTGCTTTCAGAATAATGTGTGTATGTAAGCTGTGATCAATTTTCTCCATAGATCAAACAACAAATCTTACCTGCCACAATAAAAAAAAAAAAAATTACACATGGGTTGAATGATAATTTGAGGCAATTTCTCACAAAAAACAAAGGTTTCATTGTTGCCAGAAGAAAAAAAAAAAAAATCCATACATTAAGCTTTATTAACAATGAGGGTAAAAAAGTAAAGTAAGATTCAAAATCAGACTTAAATAATTCCGCATAGCAGACAGACTACGGTAAGAGATGTACCAATCTGCTAAAAATTACTTAGCAAGATTATTTGCAAATTGCAAATTTAATATTTTATAAATATCTTAAACTATCCAAAGAACTCTATATCACCCACAGAAGAAGAAATTCAAACAGAATTTTAGTCCCTTACCAAATGTATTATGAGAATTGCTAAGTACACCTCAGATCACAACTGCCTTAAATTGATCTACCTGCAGGCTACTGCAAAAGTGTCAGTCCCACCCTTTTCTGCAGGTCCTTTTGCAGTCCTTTGTTTCAGCTCTAGCAATTATTGTTTCATTGCAGGTCAGATTGTATACCGATCAGATTTAAAACAATTCTCTATTTCCAGTTAATTTTCATCCTGATGAGCTACTTATTCCACAGCTTCATGAGTTCTAGAACTGACGTAAAGAAAGAGGCAGGAGAACATGGCCAGAACAAAGGTGGGCATGCACAATGAAAGCAGTGTAACTGTCAGTCAGCCTAAGATACTTATGAAACACAGACTATGAAAGCTATGCAGTTACAGTGAGAGGGCAGACTGATGTGAAATTTACCTTAATAGCTTCTGACTAAATATATTTTACAGCACTGAGACACTGATGAGTGTTTCTGGATAACTATATTATAGCAGTTTTGGAACAGAGTCAATGTATTCCAAGATATGGTTGCTTTACACAGTAGGAGTTTTCCTGAAGTCTGATTAATTTCATTATATAGGCCACTTCCCTACTCTACCTACCCTTATTTCCATTTCTTCACATCACTTTGCAAAATTGTTAATAGAGTACTACTTATTTAAGGTGAAGCAGGAATTAATTTCTAATGAGTGATTCATAATAATAACCAGCCATCTTCTAGCTAGAAAAGCTCTAGCCTTTGAGATAAAGATATTGCAATTTTTAAACAGCTGGTTTTAAGATGAGATTTTCCTAAGTTATTTAATACATATTACTTAAAGCTAACGTAAGACCTGAGTAGCTAACTAGAAGAGAGCATAATTTTACATATGTCAGCATTAAACAAATAACATAAAAAGGGATGAGCAGTATTCCAAAAGGAAAGTTTTGGTAAACAGAGAGAAAGGCCAGAAAACAAAGATTAATTTTATGTACATCTCTGAACACAGAAAGAAACAAGTCCAGAAGAAAACTAAATAAGAAAAAAAAGCAACGATAATCATTGGAAGATGTGCCACTAGGAAACAACATCTGACTCACAGGCAACAAATCATCCACTAAAGCTTGCATCACAAAGATCCAGCTAGATGACATTTCAAGTCCTTTACTAACCAATCTATTCACCACCCCACACAGGCAGGACAAGACATCTCCCAACATGCTATCTATCTTCTCAACAAACATTACATTTAAAAGATTGGCCCCTTATGTAAGACAAATACCACTGAATTCATTTATTCAGCAACAGAAACAAATTTAATGCAAAGTCAAGTTAAATTATAGACAAACATAAAATAAAGGATTTAAAGGAGAGGTCAGTGGTACTTTAATGGGAACATTCAAGAAAGATCTGTCATTCTGGATAAGTTCAAGACACATGTTATCAATACCAGATGTCTAAACTCTGAAGTTCACTTCTCTACCTCTTACTTTAGTAAGCCATTCCTAGTCCAAGCCTTGAAGCCTTTTTTCACATCTGAGCCTTTTGTCAGTGCTACATGGCCAGTACATTCTTTCACAGGACTTGAAAACATTAAGATAATAGAGATAACCAAACCACAGAAATCTTGGGTAAGATGCAGCCAGAGAATATCTGTTTTAATTTCCAGCTCTGAAAAAGGAGTGAGCAAATTTAGACTATCCCTGACACTCATCTCCTCTTGATATTCCTGATGACAGGGATTCTTCAACCACTGAAGTTTCACATTTTACATATCCTACAGAAAGACAGACACAAAAAAAAAAAAAAAAACAAAAAAAAAAAAACCACCTTTTTTTCTAGTCATTCTCAAAGAATGATGCTCCATAGTGGGCAGAGTCACATACTACACAATCTGAGTTCAAGGTCAGAAACTGTAAATGTCATTTCAGGGGCAATAGCAACTTATCTCCTTATGGATTTAGGACATAAGGGTACATAGAGTTCAATATACATAGATTGTTCTGAAAGTAGTGCATCCTAATTAATTATGCATTTTTATTAGAAATGAACAAAAGCCTGCAGGCTGCACCCTTAAAAATTTGCACCAGTGGAGGTGACCCACTGTTTCACTTCTGCAATGATAACATTGTTGCTAGGATAACACTGCCCACACAGTCCATCTTTCATCATTCTGAACAGATGGAAGTCAGAAGATGCCTTATCCAAAATCTACAATATATGCGGTAGAACAATCCAGTTAAGACTGGCAGTGTGCTCCATAGTCTTCAAACAGGTATGGGACTTGGTGTTATCATACTACAAGAGAAAGATTCTCTCTTGACTGGTCTGACTCTGGAAGTTTGAGCCTTCAGTTAGTCAGCATCATAGTGTAGCAGTCAGCTAATGGGTTGTCCAGGTTCCAGAAAGTGCAGAAGGATCATTCCTGTCCTATCTTAAGAGATAGCACACACCACTTTGCCCACTAAGTGCTGCATCTTCATTTTCTTCTATGGTAAGTTTACTTCTTGCCACTCAATGATCTGCCATTTTGATTCCAGTTCATAATGGTGACAGTATATCTCATCACTGGTAATGATGTGATCCAGGAAACTACCACATACTGCCTCTTATTGGTTTAATGGATCCTGACAAACTCACAGTGTTCTTTTTGATCCTGCGTGAGCATCTGTGGAAAGCATCTGGTCCAAATTTTGTGGTATTCCAATGTTGCCATTGTTGCTACCAACGCAGAGGGGCAGATATTCAGCTCTGTATACAGGTACCTGCCAGTTCACATGGATGAACTGGTTGAGACACTCTTCATTTTGTCGTATGATAGCTGTGCATGGCTATCTGGAATGTGGCTTGTCTGTCACACTGCTGTTGCCACTGCTGAAATGCACCACATCCACTGTTTAGTCTCCATCAGTGTTCAGGAAGCACCAAATGAATATGAATAAGTGCCATTTTTTTTTCTGAATGGAGGAATTCAATGACAAACCCCTTTACTTCATCCACACTTCCATTTCAGGTGCCATTCCGCTACAGTGCCCTTCTGCTGCCTTCTGCCACACAGCAACAAAATGAAACAGAATATTGGTGGGAAGGTTCAAACTCTATTGCCGTGACACTAACATCCATCTCTGACATTCTGGGCTGACATAATGAAGTAGTATGCATTACTTTTGGAGCAGCCCTCATGTATTTTCCTGGTATTTTTATTACTTGTATGTACAGAAAGCACCAAAACAGAGAAGCCTGAATAACAGCTGATATGTAGGGTGTTGGAGGCTCTTGATATTTTAGCAACTACAATAAATTTTGTATGAAACAATAAGCTTATTTAGAATCTCCTATCACACAGTTTGTTACCAAGCATCTTAGTCACATCACAGGCTATCAGAAAAACTTCACGTTTCCTTCCCCGTCTCACTGGCTACATTACTGCAACGATATTTGAGGTATTTATCTTTTACCTTGAAAATACTCGGCTTTCTGACAACATATAGTAACTGTGATTTCAATTTTAATATGCACGTGTAATATGATCTGAGTGAAAAACAAAGATTCTTTAATTCCCTTGCATAACACCTAAAAAATACAAATGTATATCATACACTGTGCTTCAGGCCTGAAACAATCTCTTAAATCCTAGTACATAAAATAAAATCCAGTGATGGGGCAGAAAGCAACATTTCAACCTACTGTGGGTTTATTCCCCTTGTTCTCTGAAACATCCAGAACTCACTGCTCTCAGATCCACCCCCAGGAGCTAATGTCTGAGCTGGTATGGCATCTCCTAAAATCATGAACATACAGATTCATAAAAGCATAATTCCAATTTATGAACACATTTAATTCAGCTCTCCAGAGAAAGAATACATCAAGAAGTTTTTTATTTGTGGGGAATAGCTGTATTTCTGCTCAGGTTCAAAAAACATACGCCTGTCCATTTATCTCCACTCCTACAATGCTCCAAAGGGTCCCTTCTATCTATCTAACTCTGGATGATTTTTCCAAAGCTGCACATAGTCATCACTGATATATTTGTAAGTAAATACAGATATAAATTTACATACAAACTTCCATATAAAAATACTGTAAAAGAAAGTGCCTTTAGTGAGGGTTGAAAAAGGAGTTGTCCAATCCATTACAGATTCTAAATGTGTAATTCAAAGGCATCTTGCCAACAGAAGTCTTTGCAACTAAACATGCAGCTCTTGATTAATTCTAGTATGGTTTTGATTGGAAAAAAAAGGGGGGGGGGAGGGGCGGTTCAAAAACATGGAGAAGGAGGGGGGAATTTACCGTTATTGAAAGTTTGTACATTAATAAAAACATTCTGTTTATTAAAAAATAATTATAAGATTTTTTATATTTTAGAAAGTGATATTGGATATAGCACGTATGGTTTACTATTCATTCTCTTCCATATGAATTTCATTTCCAAATTCACTTTGATATTATGTCTGAACTAGAAAGAGCAGAGGTTAACTATGAATGAAACAGGAAATGGAACAACAAATAAAAGCTACAAAACAAAAACCCATGTTCTGTGTAATCTGGTCACTAATGGCTTTATGCAGCAGGAACACTACATATAGAGGAGGCCATGGAAGGCAGCAGACTGTTGGGTATCCAACTCCTGCTCCCTGCCAACCTTCTCAGCCCAAAGCTGGCTGTGGTCCAAGGGCCTAACTAAGAAATACAAAAATGCAGTTCTAAAAAAAACCAGCCCTTTCAAGCTCCCTGAATTTTGCTGACTTCATAACATTACTGAGTTGTTTTAGACTTATTTTGGTGCAGAAACAGCTGCAGAAGCATTCTTTTTTAATACTTCAGAAGTTTACCCCCAAACCATATTAGAAATGGCATATCTGCTTAATCTTGGACCAGAAAGCTTAGGGCATATTCTTTACATACCTCTCTGGCTACAGCTCATGCCCCCACAAATACACAATACTAATGCATGGTCTCTTGGCTGCCTTTGCATATAGCCATCTGTTAGGCAGAATCTCCCATTCACAAACAGTTCCAGCCTGTTTCACAATGTCTTTGGACCCAAGCAAAAGCTGGCTGAGATATGAAATTGTGCTGTTGTCACTTGCAAGAAATATCTTTTGCCTGACTGTAATGCCAATCTCACATATTTCTGTAGATTTTATCATACATAGCAGAGCTTACAGCCAAAATGAACAATGATTAGATAATGGAACAAGTACTTTACAGGCACTTGTAGCTCTGATGTTTTATGGTAGAATCTGACTAGTGATCTGGAGAAAATAGGTAAAGAACTAGTCTCAACATTTGGTGGTCAATATGCAATGATACTCAACTAATCTCCCCTTGAGAAACATCAGATTCTAAGTTAAATATGACTGATATGCAGCCTCAAAATATGTTACATCAAGGATGGAATCTTCTTCGTGCAAGCACAGGAAATGCAAATCAAATCTAACAACCTAATTGAAACCCACAGTAATATTTTACGCAAACTCAAAAGCAAGTTTGTGAAGACTACTGTTTTCATTTCTTTGAAAGACAGGTGAGTACAACTCTAGACTTCACAGTGATTCTTAAAAAAACTAATTACTACTGATATTTATGTATTTAGCAAAATTTTCTCTGCAAGAGGTTTCTCAAGTAACATTGGACAGATAGCTGACAAATGTAAATCACAGGATAAGAAGTGAAAGAATTTTCGTCATTTCTCTGTCAGTATTTGCTACTTTCACTGATGTAAATTGTATAGTAACATAACACTTTTTTAAAGTAGAGCAAAAGGTAGAGCTGGGGAAAAAATAGGTGAAACAGCCTCATTGGTGAGTACTTCTGTGATCTGCCTGCAGCACAAGCTACTAGCCACCAACTGTGATTACACAAACAACTTTTTTTCTTTTTTATATAGAAACCTACAGTTCTGGAGGCTCATTTTTGCCAGGGGTCACCCAAATTTGGTAGAATATATAGGCATGTCTTAAATGTTTTTGCACATTATATATGAAAGTCCTCCTACCTTAAAAATGAAAATAGCAAGATTTAAGTGGATGTTTAGAGTAGCAGCTATGCTCAGCTGATTCTGACAGAGCCTAGAGACCCAAAATGATCAAGAGGAAATCTTTTTTAGTTTTTTCCTTACTGCAATTTCAGTTGCCTATAAGTCGTACCTAACTTTACAAAAGGCAATAGTGGAATTCTTCTGTAGGATATTTCATCTATGACTTCATTCAATCAGCCTCTAGGACATCCTGCCATCCCAACATTACTTGTGTAATGTCATTTGAATACCAAGTAACACAAAGAACAAACGTGAAGTTCTCTACCCAGTTGTCTCCAAGCTTGAGTTCAGTGAGATCCTATCAGTAAGCAGTACGGATTAAGAGCAAGTTTGGAATTAAACCCAGCCTCTAAGCCAATCTTAGAAGACAGAGAAGACTTAACAACTATGCTTTCCTGGACTGGGACCAAAGAATTCAGTGCTTTGAAGGAACATCCAGGCCCTGAACCAACTTTGAAAATTATTCTGATCTCAAGAAACAGATTTCCTAATATGTTTTGGATAGTTCTATAAGTTATTTGGTGACATAGAAATCAATAGAGTCATGCCTGATGTCAGAACAGACTTAAGTCATTCCAGTTAAATAGTAGAAGCCTGCAATGGCCCAGCCGCCAAAACTCAGATTTTTTTGTTAACTGATCACATCACCACATCTTTCACTTGAATTTGCTAATAAGCATCCACTCCAATTCGTTAGAAAAACTTAATATTCCTGATTGCACACATCAGTTTGCCATTAATTTTTATTGGACATTCTCTTCATTTACAATGTAGTCAGTCAGCTGCACATTTGAAAGAACTGCACATTTCAGAGTTTGTCATCTGACTTCTTGTAAACTTCTCATTTAGCACTAAATGCAATGACCATGTTGATTAGAGCAATCGTATGACATGGGGATGGAATTGCTGTCAACTCATTACAAAAATATATAAGGCCTCACTTTTAATTACTCACTTAGTAACAGATTAGTTCTTATTGCCTGCCAACAGCATGACCTCTCTCTCTTTCAAGGTCAACATAAATCAAAAGAAATCAGATGAGCTTGAACTTGTCGTTTATTCACTTCTAGCCCTTTCATAAGAAAATCTGTTAAACAAAAAAAGCAAGTCACTGTTCAATAAAGAGACCATTATTAGAGCTAAAGAGCCAAATTTCCTGTTGTGTTTTTTTTTTTTTTTTTTTTTTTTTCCTGAATAGCCTCAAGTAATATTCCAGGAAAAAGGTCTTGATACAGTTTTCTTTGTGGAATGAAAAGAAAATCAGCATTAGAAACTTGAGATTGCTTACAGGTATCAAATACCAGTACGAATAAGAGTTTCCTGATTCCATGCTTTAAGGATTAACAGTATTAAGTTCTACAAAATAACGTTTGTCATGTTTATTTTAGCCATCTCAATCTGACAAACCACTGCAAAATAAGGCTTGAATGTGGCTGTTTTTCAACACTGCTCTCAAATAGTGCAAAAATTCAAAAAATATATCATTTCTCCATTAAGAAAAATCCTAAATAAATTAAAAAATATTAACTATAATTAAATAGCATTACTTTTATTATCAATTATGACTTCTGAATATGAAATACGTGGCTGCATCCGTTGTTGTCAGTAATAATGATTTTGAGGTTTTGCTGTCCTTTTGGTGTTCTAGCACCTACATGTTGTTTAATTATGAAATTATCATTGTGAGCTTTCAGTCCACACAGTCCACACACTAGGCACCTAGTGCAGGCCACTTTGGCAAAGGGCTGTGTATTTATGCAAGTATCTGGCCAATGGATGGCAGATGGAGGGCAGGTGCCTGAAGAACTAGACCTTGTGACATTTTTATATTTCCATAAGTACATCCAGTAGGTCTGTCATATTTATTATTATATACTCAAAAAAATTACTCTGGCCTTTTCCATAACTGCATGCTCTGATATGTCAAGTCTCATGTTGTTCAAAGAATGTTCACTAAATTCCAGTGCTCATAAAGGAAGAACCTGGATGCCTGTGAAGTTAGAAGGAGAAACAAGTGCAATTTCTCAAGCCTCAGTACCATTCCTCATCAACAAGGCTGTGAGAAGGGCAAGTTTGCCTTTATCCTACAGGAAATATATTTCAAGTGAGTAACACTGCATGAGGTTGTTTTAAGATGAGAGATGACATAAAGTTCTATAGTAAACAATACTGTTTATAGGAAAAAACATTAAAAAATAAATCCATATTTATTATTTGACATATGAATAATTGTTACGGTACAATAGTTTCCAATCACAGCCTTATTTTCAGATATCAGACTATTAGTAGGGCATTTGACTAACTCAATTGTCCATATATACTTCTGCAGCATGATTTGTGGGTTAATTAAAGCAGGAAAATTACAATGACAAATATATAGACAAAGCAATATATATTATTCATATATGCAATAAAAACATCAAATGTATTGTCATGACTTATTGTAGTGCAATGCCTCATTGGCCAGATGATACACCAGATGTTTCCTTTCCTTTAGATTTGAAAAGTTCACATGAAGCAGAAGTCGGGTCCTGAGGGCAGGAGTGGGGTTTGATTTTTTAAACTTATACGTGAAAATATTGACAATTAATAAACTGTTAAAGTCATACAATTCATTCTCTGCTTAAGTCTTATTTTTCCCTGTCCATTCTCTTAGAAGATGAAACAATCTGCTCAGAGAGACTGTAGAGAAAGACTTGATAATGGTTCTATCTTTCACTGGTCTCTCCACCCTTCCTACTTTGAAATAAATAGTATTTAAATTTTAACGTGTAATAGGATAAATACCTCTGACTATAGAATGTATTAAATTCAGGATTATATTGTTTCTGTGCAGCATTTTCTTTGACCAAATTGAAACAAACAAACAAAAATAGGAAAATAAAAAACTACACTTGATTTTTAAGTATCAAAGATGTGTTTGCTCTCTGAATACATTTGTGAGCAGAGAAATACAAATAAAGTACAATATAGGTTAAGACTTGCTTCTTCCCCTTCTATGCCCAGGTCTTACCCTTTATCTTCAAACGATGTAAAAAAAATTAAAAATTGCAATCAGAATTTCAGACAGAAATACGTGACTGAGGAGTACAGACACCAAAGTAGAGGTACCAAAATAGAGGTAAAGAATGAAGGAGCATGCTGCCAGAGTAGCCAATGAACTCCAAACATTACTGACACTACAGGAACATTGCTGAAGCTTTCACTAGAAATCAAATGTTTCACTCCCTTTTGTTTCTGGTATCCTTGTATAAGAACATGACCAGCCCTGCTCCCCTCCAACAATGCAGCAGTGTCTTATTTCAATAAAACAGGCAGTGATCACCATCTTCCCATCAGCTACACAGATTTTTCATTGAAAGTTTAGCAATACTCAGGGACATTCTCCAAACCTGCGAAAACCCCAGGACTATAAAACCCCGAAACCCGTAAGGATTTCACCTTTCCTTCCTGCAAGGAAGGAGGCAGAAGAAGTCCAGCATAATCAGAGGTTTTACAGTTCCAAAGGGAACTGGCAGGGGTGTAAACTGCAATTAGACCCTCATGTACTGTTAAATTTCAAAAAGATAGTTCAGCAGGGCTTTCTGGGTCTCACAAGTGCCCTCTTACACCCTTTACAGGCATCTCAAAAGGTTTGTCTGAAGAGATGGGGAACAGATCAGGCTGGCTCTCATTTTCTCTGGTTCCATTTGCCTGTCTTGATCCCTGACAACATTAAAGCCTGGAAACTGAGTAGACCACAATGGAAACTGTTTTAACACTGCACTCTGCTGTATAAAATATGCTACACATCTCTTTTATCATTTCTTCTGTGCAGTTCTCTTTAACCTCACTCTGTACAGTACCTGCTACACAGAAAAGAAGAAAAAAAGACAAGAAAGAAAAGTCATGAAACACATTTGTGCATCTGTCTTTAGATATCCAGAATGCGTCTTCATTGTCCAAATGCGTGTCAGTAGACAATAGACTGAAGAATTGTGCAAAGCTAGCCACAGACCAAAACCAGCTCTTCAGAACAACAGTTCTCCCTCAGGATGGGAGATATTTTCCCCCTATTAGCTACACGCTTATCTACAAGAATCTGCTTTTGATCTCCTTCCTGCTCGAAGATCGTCTCCTGGCTGTACTTCTCCTATTGTATCTGCAGTGTATAATAAGATTCAGAGGAACTTCTGTCCATCAAGCTGGTAAAAAGCCACACACACACACACACACATATATATATATATATATATATATATATATATATATATACCCAACGTCTTTCATCTTTCATGAGCAAATAAACTTCGAAAAACAAAAAAATAATCCCACAGTGCTGAAATTAAATCGGCTCTTTTGAACACAAGGTGGCAGCACAGCAAATATTATACCCTCGCTCCAGCATTGAAAGTTGTTGAAAACTTCAGAGTGCTTTTGAAAATAATGCTCTGGAATTGCATTATCAAAAAAAAAAAAAAAAAAAAAAAAAAAAAAAAAAATTGGAAATAGATGAAGCAGCAATTTAAAAAGGGGGAGGAGCTTCCCCTTCTTTCATGGCTAATACTTTAACAGCCCATCTCCTCACAAAATGATGTGGCAGGATTTTGTCCAGATACAAAAATCTGAGGTCAACGCTGGGCACATAGAACCATCGTAGAAAGGCTTGGAAGGGACCCCAGAGATCATTGAGTTCCAATCCTCTGCCACAGGCAGGGTCACAAACCTCCAGATCTGGTACTAGACCAGGTTGCCAGGGCCCCAGCCATCCTGGTCTTGAACACCTCCAGAGATGAAGTATCCACAGCCTCTCCAGGCAGACTATTTCACCATCTCATTGCTCCCTCTGTGAAGAACTTCCCTCTGACATCCAATCTAAACCATCTCCCCTTGAGCTTAAGACCACTCCCCCTTGCCCTATCACTTTCTATCCTTGCAAAGAGTCGATTCCCCTCCTGTTTGTAATCCTCTTCTAAATATGAAAGGCTGCAACAAAGTCTCCTCACAACCTTCTCTTCTCCAGGCTGAACAAGCCCAGTTCCCTCAGCCTGTCTTCACGGAGGATGTGCTCCATCCCCCGATCACATCTCTCCATGTCAGTCCGAGCACCTCTTGCAGATAACATCTGCTCCAGGCTGCTTGTTAGCTGATCCGATCAATACGGGCAGCTCGAGTCTAGCAGCTCAGCCTTCACCAGAGGAAATTTTTCAATACACAGAATAATGCTTGAAGGCTGGGAAGAAGCTAGTAAGGAGAAAGACTTTTTTTTTTTATTGAATATTTAGTAGGTTTTTGCTCTATTGACATTTGAGCATGGGCATATAGAGAAGGAAGACCAGTCCATGTCCATGAAATATAAACTGCATTCATTTTCAAAACAAAAAGCATATTTTCCAATGCTTCTGATAATGCTTGTAGATTTTCTTTGAATCCTGCCCCTTTTTATATATGTATATTTAAACTATAAATACCAGAACTTAACTTCTTCATCCAGGTGTGTGATCCTAGGTACCAAACAGTGAACGGAAGTTATATTACTAACATTCTCCACCCCATGCATCCAAGGGTCATTCTTGTTAAGAATTACTCTACCCATAGGAGAGGTAAATAATTGCCAAATGCAACAGGCTGCTGTAAGAGATAGAAAGCCATAGCCTTAACACTTCATTAAAAATATATTTTAAGGCCTATTACAATATACTATTATTATTATTAACAGTATGTAATTGCAGTGTGGCAAGAGTAACTGGAACAACATCTGACAGCTCCCAGCAGCAAGCACTACCACACCTCCCTTAGCATCTTCACTCTTCCTCTTGTTCCCACTCATCCCACCTAAGGCAGCAAGAAAATCCTTGAATCTCAACACTTTCAACTATATCCCAGATTCACTTTCTCCATATCTTTCTTTGCTCTGACAACAACTAGCTCAAGCTTAACTTCAAATATTTAGATTGTCATTATCTATTCTGCTTCCATTTTGATTTTGGGTTAGTTAGCTCCCCCGATAGTCACATACAGCTAAATATGTATCTGGGCTGCTAAATCATGTAGATGAGGCTCAAGTTTTTTCCTAAAGAGCCGAGAATGCAACTTGCCAGAGTAAACTTACTTGTTCCCCTTCTATAGCAAGGACTAAAGGTAATCAAGTCTGCAGCTAAACAATAGGGAAGTGATAAATAAACAAAACAATGTGTATTATCAATGTCTGAAACTTATCTTCCAAATCAATGGTAGATTATGAAGCAAAATACTTTTTTAAATGGTTAAGGTGCAAAAAATCTAAAATATGTATAAGTGAACTAATATATATATTGTTATATATATTATATACATAATATATATAACTGGGTACAGAGAAGAGCTGTATTATAACAAAGCTAATTTTACATGAAAGGAAAAATATGGAGTATGAAAAGAGGCATTTGAAATCAATGAATCTGCATATCAGAAAATTGTTTGGTTTTTTACAAGATGCAGCTGTGCCAGTGGTAGAAAGAAAAGGTTGTACCACATGTATGACAAATGGCTTTCTCCATTCTGTACCAAACGAAGGTAGGAGATGTTATGGTCATCTTAAACCCAGATTCCCCTAAAATCTGGCTAGATTTGATGGTGAAAGAAGCATTTCTGTCCAAGATTATTGCTACCTGACTAATGAATCTCATTTCAAATTAAAGCCAGAGAAACACAATCTGGATATGTAAGGATATGAATCCAAGGCCACAGTGCCCACAAGGATTCAAAGAGGTTTGTATTAAATGTTCTGGTTTTGGATTAACTCTGATTTCAAATGTAAGTAACTCTAATGCACCTCATGTGACTCAGTGCATAAGGGTTCCTCCCACTTTTGACCCAGTTGTTATTGGAGAACTAGTTTTTCAAGCTGTGAAATCCACTTTATAGCAGGGCCTTAAAACCTTGGCAATGCCTTTGAATGACAAATGCAGGCCTTTTCTGAAATACATTTCAGCTATGTGACCCTGATTTAAGTTAAAATTCATAGACTGTTAATTAGCATGTGGAACAGGAAGCTTCTAAATAGCTCACCAGCTATGTATTTGGCAGGCAGTACACCAACACTTGAAGTGTGGTTTAAAAAAAAAAAAAAAAAAAAAAACACACATTTTTTTACATCACTGAAAGTTTAATAAATATTTATTTCTACAGGGACCTTCTATGTTAATGAAACCTGTCTGCTCTTGTTTGAATCTCTAAAACTCAGGTTAAATAGTAACGCTGAGGTAGCGTCTCTGAAATTTCACCACTAACAGCAGAGCAAATACAGAGCATAAGTGTTTTTTGTGTCTACTTAACAGCTTTTATGTGTCCATTAAGTGCTTGTTTTCTGTTTTGTTAATCATTCCAACTCATAATAATTAGACCAAAGAGGAAATCACCATTTCAAATGCTACCGTTTCTCTGGTTCTCCAGAGTTAAAAGGAGGAAGCAGGATTAGATGGCTTTCTCAAATGTTATTTTTTTTTTTGCTAATCATGTCAAAATCACATTTCTGTGCACGTTAAATAGTCAGATAGCCCATCAAAATATTGTGTTTAGTATCAGGAAGCAATTCCATCCACTGTACAAAGATAATATTTAGTGGCCTAAATTTATTATTATTATTTTTTAAATCAGTGCTATCATCTAAGACCTTGTTCTCTGTCCTCTAAACTTGAACAACTACTGATCCCACCACTAACAAATCCACCTCTTAACTTTCCAGGCCTAGAATGACATAGCACACTGGAGAACAGCTTGGCAATCTGACACCACATACAGCAGAGTGCTTTTAGTGCCAAAAGTCACATGCCAGGAGAAAGGTCACCAAGTCTCAAGCTGAAAGGGGTCTTGCTCAGTCAGCTCAGACTACTCTTTATAGCAGACTTACTTCCTAGGCAACACACCTCTCATTTTCAAATCATGTTTTAAATGGATTGTGAACTTGCACTTCTGTGTTTCAAGTCAATTCCTGAATGTTTTCTGATACTGAATCTTAGCTAGATAACCCCCCAGGGGTCTCTTCCAACCCCAATTACCCTATGGTCCTACGGGCGTTACTGAAAGAGAACCTGCAACAACTTAGCACCATGGCCATTCCTCACGTTCATGATAATTGTGTGTTCCTCTCATCATGTGACTCACATAGATGCATTCACCAGGACACAGGAAATGCAGAAGTCTGCTGCCATATAAAAAAGTCCCAGTGCGAGATAGTAAGCCAGGCTTGGACACTTAAAATACTGTCTTTTTTTCAATTCTATTTCCAGCTTTCTATTACACTATTGCAGTTATTACTTCTTTCAACAAAAACTTTGTGCAGCAGTAGATTTTGGGAGTTTTAAAAATCTAGCCTCTTCAAAGTAGTATTGATTACAGTATTATTCAAATTCCTATAATCCTAGGAGGCATCACAAATCCTGGAGATGCAGCTTCATTTACAGGGCCTTCTCTCAAAAGTGGGAGAAACACTTAACTCTTACTCCCTGCTCCATAAGAAACGTTTCCGCTGGAGTTGTAAGGCTCCTGAGGCAGCTAAAGTGAGAATGGAAGACATTCCAAGAGTGCCAATGGAGAATAAAAGACTGAAAATAGTCACTAATGGGAGGTTTTTGTTCCAACAGTTGTACATTATTATTCTTGGCCAAACCAGCTTTAAGGGGTGTAGGCGATACCTCATATTCTCTGCTTAGAAAACTGTACTTTTATTCTGGGTAAATGCATAAGCCTGCAAGGTTTTGTTTGTTCAGACTGCAAGAAATCTAAAGTCTCAATATTTACTGATTTTACTATTTTAATACCACATTCTGTTATAGAAGAATGCCTGTCATCAGTTCAAATCTTGATTGTCTATCACTTTCTGAATTTCAAGCTTTCCATACTAGGTGTGCATCTCATTTAATTTATCTGGACTAGGTATACACTCATTGAGTATTCTGCATGCAAATCGTGAGGAAGTACACACTGAAGAAGTATTCAGATTAATTTAATCAGCACACATACAAGGAAGAATTAAACTGAAATTTAAGATCTGATTTCATCTCTCTGAACTGTCTAGCAGACCTTATCCCTATTCTTTTCTGCTCCAATACATCCATTCCCATAATGCTAAATAAGACTTCACACAAAGACAATAAAAATAGTAGTGGTGAGATTCACTCAGCAGAAAAATTACTAATGCCAATCATCAAAACAGCAGAGAAGGAAAATTAGATACTTTTAATGAGTTTTACCCTGCAGGAAGAAGTAAAGATTTTAGCATACACTTCATAATGATGAGAGTAGGAGTAGATAATTCTGTTCATCAACATATGATTTACTATTTAGTGTCATGATTGTTCTTCTCACTGGGGAAAAAAAAATTCTAAATCCTGCAATCCATTTCACTGCCCCATTTCCACTAGGATCAGGTGATACATGATGGTGTCATAGTGGCACTTTAAATAGGACTTACAGTTCTTCCTGTGGGAAAGCAACAGGAGTGATACATACCAGAACTTCCCATACCAGACTGTCATAATCTCTATTCCAAGCACTATGTATTTATTTCACAAAGCAATAATTGTTGTTCAAAATAATTTACCTAGATATAGTATGCATGAAAAGCAACAGTAAAAACCCTATTGTCAGAAGACATAGAAAAGAGACATGATTCTGGTGCATGGACTCAATTTTATTTACAGTTATCAAAATACACAACACGCCCTAACGATAATTTCAAACCCTACTTCAAGAAAAATTCTAAATCTTAGCAAAAGCTGACTAAAATAACTATTGCAAAAGAATCACAAATAGAAGGATGTCGCTCACTGCACAAGAACAGGAATGGCATGCAACAGCAATACATAACTGGAAAGGGATTATGTCAATGAAAGGAACAACCCAGCTAAACAGCTTAACTATGGGTACTGCTGCTGTCTGAGTATCTTCAAATGCATACAGTTTCTATAACATTAAGAACCCAGCTACCTGAATATTGAGTGATCTATCAGTTTAGCGTGTAGGTATAGTATGTTAAATAGTGTGCTTTAAGAATTGACCCGAGTCTTCCGTGAAACAGATTTTTCAAAATGAATAGGAAAACATCAATCATACTGCTATTTTAGAAATAAATACTTAAATGAAGAGAGAAGAAACAGCAAGACTTCGGTTATCTTTGGAAGAACATATGTCTCTCCCTTAATTTTCAATCAAAATCCCTTTTGGCAGCAGTGTGTCGTTTAGGTGGATAAACTATTCTTTTATTCGGTGTAATAAATGACCTCCTGTTATGATGGTAAAAATGACAGAAGATATTTGCATTTCACTGCATCATAGTGTGCACTGTTAGATTATGCATTTGTTTTAATAAAGAATTTCATTTCAGAACCTCCTTCCACATACAGGACATGGTGTCGGCTGTGAATTTCTTAATGCACATGGCTAACAACCATTTAAAAATTCCCTTGTTCACTAGTCCATGCAAGCTTCAATTCAGAGCTCTAAATGTATCCCTATTAAGGAAAAGTACTTAAGCATGTGTTTAATTCCCAAAGTCCCAGGCTCAAATGCTTTCTGCAGTAGAGTTGTTGTAACTGTAATTGTCTAAAGAGACTGTTTTCCAGAACAGAGGTGTTTTTTCTGAATAAAGGCCACAGCTCATTTTAGAAATATGTGCCTGTCTTACTGAAATAAATGGCACACTGTTAGAGCCAATGCTCCCACACTTGTGCAAAGTGAGTATGCTTCAGCAGCACAGTTAGTCCTTGTGCTTGCTTCTTGCAGCAACACAGTAATGAGGGATTGTTCATGAGTTGAGAATCTTTGTTTTTTTCATGTCATCTTTCATCTTGATTGCACAATTTTGAAATAGAAAAAACTCTACATTCCCAGCTCTCAGATTTCATTGGATTTCAGTGTATCTGGGAAGAAGTATATTTTTATGGAATGGCAATAGTCACTCTTAATTTAAAATGAATATAAAAACATATTTTACAGCTAAATTACCTTTTTCAGAACAAATGTTGCATCATTTTCTAACTATAATTTATACAATTTCAGATTACAACTCAGGGACCTGGAAACCAATTTTTTTATTATTATTTTTTAAGTTACAGTAAAAAAACCCTGCATTAACAGCACTGTTTCTGTTCATCAAAGTTCTAATTTCCATTGGTTTTTTTGGTTTTCAACTCTATAAATCCTAAATGTGCCTTTCATTTAATTTTTCCACACTTTAAGTACATCTGTTCAACATTTGGTTCATGAAATACTAGGAAGTATGCTCTGAAGAAATACTCACTTTACTTGTCATCCTACAAAGAAAATGCAACAAATCTGTACAAAAGCTTTTCTTTTCAGTAGCTCACACTTAACCAGCTAACTCCCACACTTACTAAAAACACATCTGTAATTCACTTGGCACGAGGATAGTTCTATGGCTGTAACATCACTAAAATGGAAAATGGATTCCCCTTTCTAGAATCTTAAAATAATAGAAGGGAATAAAATAAAAATTATATCTACTTATTTGAATAGAAATTGCTGTCTTTTCTTAGCACTCTCTGCAACTCTCTCACATAAACAGTGTAATATTTGCTCTCTGCAACATCAAGCTCTATCTTGGGAAAAAGGCATTCCTACCTATTTAAAAAAAAAAAAATCTTCTTCAAAAATAAAGAAAATTTAAAAATTTATTCCTGTCTCATAAATAGAGACAAAGAAAGTTTTTTTAAAAAAGTGAAATTTACCACTATCACTTTGCTCTGTTAAAATCCAGGGAATAACACTGCAAATGTTCTAAATGTTAATGGGAATCATACTATTTCAAATGAATGAGAATGCAAAATGGCAATAAACATACTGTACACTGCATAACACAAATCATGTCATTTCCTCAGTGATCTACTCCAAATTATACCAAGGGAACAAAAAAAAAAAAAAAAAAAAAAAAAAAAAAAAAAAAAAAAAATTGAGCTGTTCTGGTGTAAGTTCTGATTTCAAGTGCTTGTGACATCAGTATAAGCTTTTAGGAGCTGCTTCTCCAGTTACATGACAGAATAGCAAAGTTCAGTGTCTGGTCAAGGCACTGACTTTTCTGCAGGTTGATGATGTAAAATAGACCAGGGTACAAAACTGCAAACCAAATATTTGCACTTCATCCAGGCATCCAGGCTGATAATACTTCCTGACCAACAAAGTACAGAAAAGTTTTTTCCTATAAAATTTGTATACCTTCATTACGGCTAAAATTTAAGACTTCTTAGATTGAAACAAATTCAATGCCTCCCTCCAAATGAAAACTGCCTGCTATCCATAAAAGCCACTGGAGTCTCTGGAGACATTTCTATCCAGTCAGCGAGATGACCCAGTATCTTCTGACAACCTCTTTTTTTACCTCCAAGTTCAGCATCTGCTGGCCTCAGGCTGATTACCTTCATACTTGGGCCTTAGAAATAAGGAGATGAAGGATGGATAGAACCATATACCTACTTGAAGTTTCAGAAGGGTTCTTCAAATAACTGCACTTATTGGTAGGTGTTACTCGGCTGCTAGACCCCAGCGATAACCGCAGGTTTTCTCATAACAGGAAAGTCCTGTTGAGATTGCAAGTTTTCAGAGGAAGCTAGAGTATCTACCAATAAAACAAGGAAACCCTATGTTCTCTGGAAGAACAACTTGAGACCTTACTACTCTTCAAAAACCTGAAAGGTGACTGCAGTGAGAGCAGAGCTGGTCTCCTCACTGGTGAGGGGACAAGGGGAAATGGCCTGAAGTTGCTCCAGGGGAGGTTTAGGTTGGATATCAGTGAAAACTTCTTTACAGAAAGGGTTGTTAAGCACTGGAATAGGCTCCCCAGGGAAGTGGATTAGTCACCATCCCTGAATATGTTTGAAAACCATTTGGATGTGATGTTCAGGGACATGATTTAGTGGCGGGTGGTTAGAATTATGTTAGTATGATTTGGTTACTGTTGGACTTAATGATCTTGAAGGTCTTTTACAACCTGAGCAATGCTAAGATTCTATGATGTTTCAAACACTGAAGGCAAAGACTGCATTCGTGAATTGTCTACTCCTCTCTTGCCTGAAGAGAGTCTCCTTTATCATTACGCTGTGTTTCATTTGCAGCAACTTGTAAGAAGTGGAAAACAGGCAACTATGGATTAGAAACAGCAGAGATTTTCCCAGTGTTCTACATTATATCATTTTATCACTAGATATTGCTGCTTTCTTACTGGAAAAGATGAACCTCATCAAGGAAATAAAAATTGAGGCTGTATGAGTACTTGAGGAAAACATAGTTCTCTTATCAAGAAAAGTACATACTGTACCGTTAAATATTAAAATTAGAAGAAAATACATTTCCTTCAAATTCTGAGATTCCAATATTTAAAAAAATTAATTTCTCCCTCCTGGATGCAAAGCTGGAGTAACCAATATATTTTGCACCAATATATTTTGCTTTCTTTTGATGTGCATGTGCAAGTGCTTATAGTAATAAGAGTGCATGCTTCAAGCCTGGTATTAAGAAATGCTTGCTGCTAGCACATACCTGAAGCAGAAAGCATCAAAATAAATTTGAATAGTTCTTTCCCAATGATTACTGAGAACTTCATTGGATTGTGGCTACTTGTTCAAAAGGTGGATTCTGAGCATCAAGGTATATTTTCTTCATTGGATTTGGCAACAGTGTGCATTCAAGAGATTGATAATTTTCCCTAATCTCTTTTTCCACTTATCTTGGCTTCTCAGGTTCTCTTATTAAAATTACTCTATCCATTTGCTAGCTTATAGAAAACAGGATTGTTTCTGGATAGAATTGGTAAGAAGTGCTGGAAAGTTAGTAATCTGAACTCTAAATGAAATAAAGTTTGCAGACAGCTATTGATCTTAATATTTCAATATGAAACTATTTTTATAATACGCCACCAAGCATTGCACACTCTGTATCACGGGGTATTCTATTGCCAGATGCAACGTGGGAAATAATGAAGAACACTCTGAAAGACTCAAAGAAACTGCTCTGGAGAGGTTTCACAAAGGCTCAGGAGCCTATTCATCTGCCTCCTATCTTAAATATATCTTTATTATGTCCCCAAAAGGTTATGCTACTGGCACACACAGTCAAACAGGTCATTCACCTATCTACTTTATGAGAACTGGCTTTATATGCATGAAGGTCTAGAAGAAAGGGTTTATCTACCTTATCACATCCTCAAAGCATACACTTTGGTCTTTATGAATGTCATTGGTTCCTGATAGCAACCTGTGTATTTATATTAAAAAATCCTTGAATTTTCTATACTGACCAAAGTGCCATGCTGTAAAAGCTGCAGGGAATAAAAAAAAAAAAAAAAAAAAAAAGGCTCTCCAGAGGTGTCTGCTCACATGAACCAGCAGTAAAAATGCTGATTTACTTCTAAAAAAAAGGAGAGCCATACGGGCAAACAAGCTGCAACCTAGGAACTATTTAGGACTGCTCAACTGCTTTAACTGTTTTCTGGAATAAAAGATTTCTGGATGGTATAACATCCTAAGCAGCTCATACTGAAGTCCCACCTGATGTTTTTCTTGCCCACGTCCTTTTCCCTTAGGCCATTCTTTCTTGGTGCCATCTATGGCAGCAAGACCACCTAGGTGGGAAGTCCATTGAATTTATTATTCAAACATTTAGAAAGTTATAGGTACAGTTTGTACTGGTACTTGGTGAGCCAACACTCACACCACTTCACTGAAAACACAAACATTTTAATAGTCAATATTTAGCTCCACAGAAAGTAATCTTAGTAACTTTTGTGTGTTCCTTATTGCTTTAATTTTCTGTTACCATTTAGCCTCCAATACCAAAAGTTTCTGGATTACAAATTACTGAAAACCACAACATTTAATGACATTAGATTAAACTTACTAGATTTTTTTTTCCCCTGCAAAGTTAAACATAGCATAAATACTTTTAAAAATTTTTATTGCACATTTTATGCTTTGAGAAGCACTGAAAGTACATGGTTTCCAGCAAACACACGTGACTTAGATGAATAAAAACTGCAGTTAGGCTTGTAAAAAGCATATTATTTTTAAAGCCCTAACCCAATGTAGCGGAAAAGTCTTGTATGTCTTTACCTCTTTTATAGGAGAATATTAAGTGCAACCCCAACCCTTTATAACAATGTATCATCTGTTTCAAATTGGAAGGAAATCAACTCTCTAATACGGTAAAATAACATATAAGTTAATTTTCTAATTGAACTCTCTGGTCTTGAACTGCTTGCAATAAACCTTGACAATCTGAGACCCAGGTAAGCTCTAGTATTTTGGAGAGCAGATTGAATGTTACTAATTATATATAGTTGACTATTTCCACTAGTATAGAGAGCGAGCAGCTGCCAGCGTGCTCAACATTCAGTGCAAAGAAACATATTAATGACACGTTATGGTTGCTAACTAAATCCCACAGTAGTCAGGAAACTCTAAACCCTGGTTCTCCAAGTAATTACAGCTCAGCAGTATCTTCCCATGTAGTATTACAAATGAACTAAATACTTACCAGGAGCATATGCATGGGACAGGACTTTACAGACACAAACTTTTGGTTTTTCTCCTCCAGACATCCTTAATGGAAAACCATCACAGCATTCAAGTGTTGGTGAACAAGTAAGACTTTGGATGATATTTTGGGAAAGAAGAGTTCACAACACCAATTATAGCCATAGGATTATATTATAGCTATTCAAACATGATCTCCTGAGCAGTGAGGAAGTGCATGGCACCTTCCTCTTCCCTGAATATTTTTTTATTATTGGATATTAATAGTTATGGAAACTGCACCATGTTGTGCAAGAGGCTGTACACAAATATATAGGTATAATTTAGGAGGTTTGAAGTCCTGATTTTCAGAGATTCTGACATTAAAATTCTCTCAGAGATAAGGGTTCTTAGTACTCATCATATCTGACAAAAAGGACAGCAGTATTCAAGTCATACAAGGATGAAAACAAACTATTCCTTTCTGGAAGATCATTCCTATCTTCATTCAACAACCACCCAAGCTGTAAACAGCACTACCTCATCTGATGCTCTTATCTGTTCACTGAAACATCTATTCAAGAGAGAACTTCCAGCAATAGAATTAGTCCTATAACTACTGAAAAAAAAAAAAAAACTACACTGAATAAAATAACATATGTATGCAAGTTACCTTTTGTATAGCTGAAAAGAAATAGAAACTTTATTTTACTTCTAACCACAGCATTTAACTCCGATAGTAGCCAAGTATATGTTACCAATTTAAGTCCGTCAGTAAGCAAGAAAGATCTCATTAATATTGTATGTACATATAGAGAGCCTCACACTGGGCTTACTGTAGCCCAAATCTAGGTCTTTTTTTGTGCTTTTTTTTGTTTGTTTGTTTGTTTTGTTGTTTTTTGTTTACTGAGATCAGTGATCTATGGTTATGTCATGGTCAAGAGCTATTATCACTTTCCATTCCAGCATTAATCTAACAAATCCAGACTTCAATGGTGGCTTTTAACAAGCTTCAACCATGAGAGAATGCCCTTAATAAAATGTGAATGTCAGCTTGTACGATATACAGTTTGGTTTTCCAAAACAAAACTCATGCTTTCTCTACAAAAAATGAGACCCAGAATTAGTCCAAGAAAAATATGAAAGAGTTCAATGATACAGCTGGTAATCCGCTCCATTCTTCTGAATTTCCTATTGTGGTTCAAAACAATTACCTCTATTTTGCAAGAAATATATACAAAATGTATTACTTCTTCATCCAAGTAAAGAAAAAGATGATCAGGTTTTTTTAATAAAAAATAAAATCTCACTGCTCTCTTCAATTCTTCAGAATTAGTCTCCTGAAACCCTAACTTTTCTATATAAAGCTAAGTAAAATAAAGTATGATTTTAGTTGGACAGGCAAGTAGAAATATTCTCTGAAAGTGAAAAGAAAAAAATAAGTATTTCTCAGCATACTACCCCTGCGTTCAATTAACCCTTAAATTTGTATGGCAGACAGCAAAGTTCAACAGCAAGATTGTCCATACTGAGGCTTGAAATACACAAAGAATCAAGCTGTGGTGGTGTAGAATGCATGTACTCAGAGATTCGTACTCTTAAGACCATGAGAATATTCAGAAACTATGTTATTATTCACATTTGGTCACAGTTTACCACTGAGATTTATTTAAAAAATAATAATAAAAAAATCTATAGATATTCTACTTGCAAGCAAAAGCTTGAGGCATTTGAACAAGCAGCTCTAACACCCTCCAAGCTGGAGTATGATTGAATTGAATAAACCATCTAGAAAGCTTGCATCATTTCATTAACTCCGAAGCAACTTCTAGCCCCATGGCTGAAGCTACTAAGCTGAATGTGTACGAGGATGAACGCAGCCAATGACACTGGAAAGCACCAAGATAAAAGTAACGTCACTTTCCAGTTATGAATGATGGAACAATCCTCACAATTTCTCCCCCCTCCCCCACCCCCTCACTTTCTTTTTAGAATTTTACATCTTAAAATTCAACACAAATCACAGTCCTCTCCTCAAAATTCAAACTTGCGTTAAAAGAGTCACTTCTGAGCTAGTGGATGGGATAATATAGAACAGCGTACTCGCTGTCTTTAAGTATATATATATAACTGTATAACTACAGCCAACACAACAGTCTTTACAATCAACATAAACAGCATCCCTGTTTTGAACAGTCAACAATATTGCCACTCCTCACCTCATTAAAAAAAAAAAAAAACAACGAAAACCATACTTGTATGGAAGTACAGATATTAAAGGGATTCACTAAGGAGTTGAAAACACATTTGCATCATATCATTAGTAACTTCGTGGTTTTCACCAGACCCACAAAAGGGCTCAGAGTGCTCAGAAAGAAGGATCTTCTTTCCAAACCCAGAAATTTCCACAATTTACAAAGAAACCACAGAAATGTCTGTTCTAATGCTTACTGAGAAGGAGTACATAAGCCAAACTCTGTTTTGTTCTTAGAAGGGTAATTTTGTCACCAGTACCAGATTTTGACTATCACAAGATGCAGGTGAATAGTCAAAGCTGTTACTGTCATCAGCAATTTCTGTTAGTGAGGCGCATGGTCAACTTGTTTGTTCACGTGGTGGCACCTGATCTTTAATCTACTGAGACTACATTAACAGTCCTTTTACATCTAGTAACCGTAAGCTTAGCCCCCTAGAAGTATAGCGCTAAATTTAACACAGTACAGCATTCAGAAACTGTAACGGCAGTACAGTAGGGAACATCAGCAGGAACTTACAGTTGGAGAAAGGAAAACAAAAAAGCATTATATGGCTTAACATATCAAAAAGATTGAAAACAGAATTCTTTTTAACTAAGCATTATAGTCTGGGAGGTCACCTCCGCATGAAAGTTTCTTTTCTTTTAAATGAGGGAAAACAAATCTGATCCTAGTATACTCATGGCTGCAAACACAAATAAAGTTTAGTTGTGCCAAACTGGAAGGACAAAAAAGTCTAGGTGCATAGCCAGTCGTAACGCACACCAGTTGTGACCTCTGGTGAAGAAAAGCTGCAGTTCAAGAGATCAATTTGCGTTTAAAATTTTATTGCATGAGATTTTCTTTAAAAGCTCTGTTTAACTGGACAATTTTTCTTCAGTGACAACCTTGATATCTATACTAAGTCTGCTGTAGTAATAACCACATACAGAAAAGTGAATTTTGAATGCACTTTCAATGGAAAGCAATTTACAAGGCATCTCGAGGCGAATCTTCAGTGAGCTGTACAGGGTATTAGCCACCTGACTTGCATTAGCATCAATAAGAAACCTCAGCTAAATCACTGCCCACTGAGCTAAAAAAAAAAAAAAAAAAAAAAAAAAAAAAAAAAAAAATCTGAATGTACTGAATCATGGCATTTCAGATGTGGCTTGAGGAAAAAAACGTTTTTACTTGAAAAATGAGAGCTTATAGTGCTTGCAGACAATCTGAACCTAGAAGATCTTGTTAGTACCTCACATATTAGATACGAATGGCTCAAGAAATGTCCTTAGATTTATGTGTAACAGCAGCAGGACCAAGCATCTATCAGCAGTAACCTCCACTGTTTACCGTCCGTAAGAATGAGCATTACTCATGAATACTCATGAATAACTTTGACAATGGAGTAAATCTCAGATAAGGCTAAAAGTATTCCTGGTCACAGTAGCTGCTGGTTCTGTTCTGCAGTTCTTTTACCCTAAAAGCACATAACCACACTTTCCACATCCCAAAAGCATCTTCAGACCAACCTTCTCAAAACCCTCCTGTTTGCAAATACTGCACACTGCTAGCATTTTAGGAAAAAAAAAAAAAAAAAAAAATAGGGAAGACACAGGTCTGCTGATGCAACCATTTTATTCACACTGTAGTAGCCAAGCAGAATTTTTGAGATCTGTACTTATAATTATACAACCAAAACTTTAGAATGGAAGTCCACACATGGCCATTTCTCAGTAAGAAGTTCAGTCTGAATTTCTGCCATTAGAGAAAGTGGGAAAATATCATATTCTACATTCATCCATTTTTGTCTAGATTAGGCATTCTACTGAGGCAAGATGTTCAAATGGAAAGACTTTTTAACCTTTATAAACATATTTATCACTGAATTCTTTCTACCTCACAGAATATGGAACTCACAAGTTTTAACTTTCCTTTTAAAGCATTCAAGATACACAAAATACTGAGTTTTTATTATCCTAGGGAGCTTGTGACTTTCTTAACTGATAGATGATCTTACTCAAAGAGGGACTCACAATTAAAAATTTGGAACTGAAATTCAATCAGTATGTTGAAGGAACCAAAACGTCTTGTTCATGGTGTAGAATTCAAACTTCATAAAACATCCTCATTACTGACTTCCTCAGTAATATCTTAATGTCTTATTCTATCTATTTACCTAGATGTCTAAGGTCTAAAGACAACAGACTCTGAGAAAGTTATTGTTAGATTTTTTTTTGTGTGTTACAATTACTTACCTTTTTAGTTCAGAATAAGAAATATGTTCTGACCTTTGTGATCAGTTCAAATGATTACTGCTCATTTGAATAGAGGAATGAGGAAAGTACAGAATACAATTGTCAAGGCAAAAAAAAAAGTTTTGAAACCGTTTGATAAGAACCGACAAGGGAGAGTGTAGAAAAGAACAACTCTACCAAGAACAGGTGATTGAGTTGATTCAAGAAAATATTTAGGAAAACTAAAACCAGCTCACAAGAAATCACTTCTGCTATTGGTCAGCACATCACAGACATCCTACAACCTGAATGATCTACCTACCTACAATACATCCACTATATTTCTAGTTCTTAGTCTGTTTCTCAAAGTTAGAGATTGGAACAAAGATAAGCCTTATTCCCTCCCCCTCTTCCCTCTACATGAGCATTGTTACTTGAAGAGCCAAAGTAGTTCTTACATATTACCATGTTTTCTTCTGCTGCATAAAATATATGAACATATATATATATATAAAAAAATAAATATATAAAACATTATTTATTATTTAAATACGTAAGTCGTGCCTTCAACTTCTTGCCTCTCACCAGCTCAACACAAGAAAAACCCTTGTCCATAGGCTGACATGCAGTACTAAACTCAGTTTAGTTTCATCCAGTACAGGGTCAAGGTAGAGATGTACTATAGGAGAACGATCCTTACACACTACCTACTACTCAACACTAACTTAAATAAAGCAGTTCTTCCTCCTCTTTTTGATGGTGTGAATGGCTGGATTCTCCACGTAAGACAAGAAAATACACCAAGAGAAATTAAAATACACTTTATCCAATTATTAGAAAATTTCAGCATACAACTCTTCAAGACCTGTATTTCTAACTTAAATGCTCAGCAACATTTCTCTCTTCACTGATATTCTTCTAATGTCTCCTGAGCCTTGACTACACCAATCCACAGCAGATGACTGCAACGAAACCAGGATTTAGAGGAGGCAAACTGAAGATACAACCTCTATTCCACTTAGTATTGATTTTTTATTATTATTTTTTTTTTTTTTAATCTACACTGTGCCTTCATGTAGTTAATAAACTCTTCTGTTTATATTTTACTCCTGTTAAGACTTGGAAGGAATTCACCATGCAGTTGCAGCACCTCACAATAAGGAGAAGAAAAAGTAAATTTATACAGTTGTTATAGTGCTAGAGGCCTAGAGATCTCAGCAAAATAGACAAGTTTTGAAGGTACTGTGAATCTTCCACTTGAAAAACAGATTCTCACTGGAGTGTGCAGCTTGCTCAGGGTTAAAAGAATGGACCCACCATCTTGTATCATGGAACATCTGTATATAAACCAGTCATTAAAAGAGGCTATCTAAACAGTGACATCACATTAACCATATCCTGCTCCCATTCAGTTTACAGAACGATAAATTAATCATCACTATGAAATATTACTACTTTTTAACACCTTGCTAAAATGGCCTATTAATATTAAGCTTATTTTGGTTGACTGACCACATACACCTTCTCCTATCAGGATTTTCATCTGGCAATTAAAATTAACAATCATAATGCTGTAATGCAATAGAAAGCTCAGCAATGACAGTGTAGTAGTGTTGTCCTAGGTTACAGCAAGTGAGAACATGCACAAATACAACAGCTGTAGACATGGGGCAGAGGGGGGAGGGGAAGAAAAGAATCTGCTTACCTTCAAAAGACCTCAGATACGCAAAGATCTCTAAACAGGATTGCCTTACCTCCACTGCCAACCCTTAAATGAAGTGTGGGAAAGGGTGGATCCTGGCTCCACCCTTTCTGCCTTTCTGGTCACTCAGGTGCATTGCATTCTCTGAGCTCCCCTAGGTTGGCCCTGCCTTCCTACCAGGTGCTCAATCGCTGGTTCAAGCCATGACTTAATATTTCCACTACAACAATCAATTATTAGAATTATTATTTGGAAACCACAACGAGACGTTTGTAATGGCTTTGATGAAAGTCACAGTCAGTTTTGCAGGTTTTTTTACTCCTTCTTACACAGAAAATGTTGAAAAATAGCCGGAAAATAAACATGATGTATTATTCCTGATCAAGCCTCAAAATTGTAAAATGTTACAATCAACTAGAAAGAAAGTAAATCTAAAAATCACGTAGTAAATAACTTTAAAGTCCCAGTGCAGCTTTTACTACAATACACCAGGTCTGGCATACTGAATGTTAAATACTAATAATTTTAGGAAAACAAAAATAACAATACTATGTCCAGTAAAGGCATAGATTTTTCCTCTTCTCTATGGATTTAAGGCCAGATGAAGCTCCTCACAATAAATAAATAAATAAATAAATAAAATTGCATTTTGAGTTTTATTAGAGCAAATGACAGTTAATTAAGTGATAGATGGGACATAGTAGTAAATTCCTACAGTGAATGGAAACCCATATAGTATCAGTCTTTTTGTCATCCTTGAGTAGATCTAAGTGTTAGAAAAATCTGCATCCAACAGCTCTGGGCGCCCTGTAGGAGAATTTGCCATGGATCACAAACACCAATTAATAACACAGTGGTGAAAGACAACTTGTCACACAGTTGTATTCAGCCTCAGCCTGGCCAACCATGTTGTAAGTATGGCTGAATATTGCTGTTACTCTTTGGAGAAAGACAGGAAAGGGATTGAGTCTTTACATTGAGTCTAGAAGGGTTCTGAAATCAAGTAGCCGTATCTGGTCTACCCAAAATACCTCCTTGGGAATATAATGGCCACAAAAGGTGGTTATCCCCACTGTGCATGCCAAAAATGGGTCAGCTAAGAGACTGTGGGATATGCGGCAGCATCCCAAAAGTTTTCAAGAGTCTGCTAGGCCAGTTGTCATGTGCAGCATTTCTGCCTTTCAGACAGTTCAAGGTTGCTAGGTACAGAACATTCCAGTTTCAGTCTGGAGATGTTGGGATTTGCCTGACATTACCAAGCTGTCTGCTTGGTAATGCTCTATAAAAATAACCAATCTCAAGCTTTCTTAAGAACATCTCAGAGCTTATGACAGTAAAACTCTATGCACCATTAGTCGGCACAAGCCAACTGGCATTTCTGCACTTTAAAATGCCTGTTAAGTAGATGAGTTTGAGACTAAGATAGTGCTCTATTGGCTAAGAGGAACAGGTTAGCCCTTTATTTATATTTATTAAGCCGAATTCAGATTCTCCAGGGAACAGAGATTGGGGCTGGGATCGACGGGTTAGGTAAAGCACTTGTTTTAACTAAGTATAAGTTCTCGTGCTAATGTAAACCACCTAAATTGCCCTACAGTGGTGGGAAAAGTATTCTGTATTTCAAGGTGCCATATTGTCATAGTCATTTATCTTCTCAATTTATGAGCAAGTGTATATTAATATGCAGATTTAATAAATCTAATATTTGAGGATGAAAAGGGAAAGGCAAGGAGATTAAGAAAGACAGAAATAGATTGTGGCTTAGGTATATGAAACAAGGTCAGAAGAGAACAAGAACTGAGATTACAAGAAGCCAGAAGCTATGATAGAACAAATTAGTAGCAACCAGTATTTCAGAAGGAAGGCATGGCAATGGAAAAATCACTCTCTGAGGAAAAGAACTACACCAACCAAAGGTAAAATTGGGAAGTAGATGCACACAGCAGAAATCACAAGGAAAAACAGAAAGCACAATCTAGAAACATTCTAAAAAATGCAGAGTATCTGGTAGGATTCCCTCATATACTCAAGAGTGCGGCTGGCACTGTACTGTCTCTTCCACTCACCAGGTCATGCTGCAGGCTTGCTAGCAGAGATGCTGGCTGCTTCCAGCTGCAGCTTTGATGGTCTCAGCACAGCTTGCTAGATATTGCTACATGTCAGGTGCTTTTCTGCAAGCAAAGAAATAACTGTTATACCAGGGCTTCCGTCATGCTTGGAATCCCTAGGATCCAAATTATTAGTAACCCATAAATCTTAATAAAAGCAGTAGTGTCTGTAATGTAAGGTCTGTAATATCTTCTTTCACATGATGTCAGAATTATAGTCGCCAGCAGATTCTTAAGGTCTAGCTTTGAGTAGTTTCTTTCTTTATTTTCTTCTAGCAGAAATACTATGAGGCAATCCAAAGCAATGTGCAATTTGAGTGTTCTCACCTGGCAATATAATGCCAAATTCATAATACTGAAAATGTCAAAACAACAAGCCAACTGTCCTACCTGTAGCAATCAGGACTTGTACTTCATTTATTTCAGAGCAAGTGCATGTGCTGGAAGGCTGAACTCTTCTATGAATTTCTGTGACATGTCCTAATATTTCCTGTTGTGATCTTATCAAATATGGCCTTTCTTTATTAATCCATATGTATTTATTTTTGCCTCTGTTTAACATGCACAATGCCTTTATTGCTTACAACTTCAAGCACCATTCTGAGTCCCAAGCATCTGAAAGAGTCATTAGTTCGCAGTTAAGTTAGCTTTCTGAGTTCTTATTGCATACAGACACAGAAACGGAAAGTATAAATAACGGATACACCTCCAAACTGTAGTAAGAACAGGAAAATAAAACAAAACAAACAACAAACCGCTGCTATGATGCAACAGGAATTCCAATAGTCAGCAATACATGAAGTATTAAGTGTTCATTGTCTTTCTATTTAGACAGTATTTAAAAGTATGCTCTACAGTTACTTAAAATCATGAAAGAAGGATAACTGCACAGCACACAAGCCCTATCTCCTGCCCACCAGGCCAATCCCATTTGCCTTATTCTCTTTGAATTAGTAAATATTCCTTGCTAGCAAAGGCAGCAGTCAGAAATCCCATAATTCACACAGCCCATCTTGCTGAAGACAGTGAGACATCCAGTACAGGCTGCAAATGGGTAGGTTCTGCCCCACCGTGCCTTGTCAAAGATGGTCATATATATGGTGTGTTAGCTAGATCAATAATGTGCTCCATGAGATAAAGGTTATTAAAATTCACTTCTGAGGTTTTTCAATATTCTTTGTGGACTTCACACCCTATTTGCACCAGTGAAAAACCAGATTAACTCACTTGTAAACATTCCTCTCCTATAGGTAAATGTTATACAGTATATTAATAAGGTCAAAAGCGATAATCCTCTGTAGAAAGGAGGAATGAAAACAAATATCAGCTAATCAGGGAATGCAAGCTGTTTTTCAAAATACTAATATAAAGATTAATAGCTCTTCTTTGGCATCCAAGAGCCTTTGGAAACTCTTCATATTAAAACACTCTGTAAATCACTTTCAGAGAAAAAGTATTCAGGGAGCCCTACTTAATCAAATTAACTACTAGGGAATGTTGATAATATTCAACAAAACTTCACGTCCTTAGAATTCTCATCATTGTTCCTAGGATATGCAATTATTTATGTTTCTTTATACCATTTTGAATTGCTGTGAAGCCTTAAAATAGAATTAGAAATGGTCAAGATGATTGTTCATTCCCTCGTGTCTGCTCATCTTGGATCCTGTCCTGAACCCAGTGAAGTCAAATGATTCCCAATGAATCTGTGGCAAAGCTCCCAGACTGCTCTAGGAGTGAGAACAGACACATAAGGATCAATCCAAGCCCCACTAAAGCTGGTGCGGGACCATTTCCTTCTAATAGGCTTTGTATCAGGCCCCATCTGCAAAACGTATTTAGAATCACCATTTCAAACAATACATAAGGAGGCACAGAACAGATTTCTGTCCTGTCCAGATTTCATGCTACTGACAGAGAGAAATTTCTACTCATGTTCTGTGTGGTTTGTGTCACCTATCACATGCTATGGGTGCAGTAGACAGGCCTTGATGCACTGGGCCAGGAACAAAGCTTGTGCCTAAACCAGTCATACAAACAGCAACAACAGAGCAGCTCAGCATGGAAGAGAGCTAAGCCTGTAAGGTGCATCACACGCCCAGAGCACACAAGAAGAGGACTGCCATTTTCTCCTCTTGTTCAGCTGTTCTATGAACTCTCCAGCATCAGGAGAACGCTAACAGATGCATTCCAAACTACTGCACAGCCCCCAGGCTCTCTAGCATCATTTTCCAAAAAAAGCGTTAGCAGTTCTCCCTCAAGCTCTATGCAGGAGTGAGCCAGAAGCTCAGCAAGTGACCTTCCAGCTGTCTGAAGTCTGCATTGCTGGGATGTAGAATATTTTTCTCATATCCAACTCAGTTTCTCCCATACACTCTCTCTACTTTATTCCCTGTGACTTAAGGATTCAATCTGTAAATTACACCAACAATCAAACTGACATCTTATTTGAGAATATAATTTACACAAAATGGTTACAACCTCAGTTGTTCCTAAGAATCACAGAGCTATGGAAATCCCAAGCTCTCATAAATTTGCCGCTGACTCATTGTGAAATGCAAGTACACTTTTAGCTTCTCCATGACTCCATTTTTCCAGCTGTAAAATAGGCACGCTACCTAAGCATGTATCAAAGAATTTTCAAGATGACTGAAAAGCTATTTAGAGTATATAAGGTTCTACTCACAAATGCTAGGCTTCAGCTTCAGTCTTTGAACTTAGATCTGGACTGGGATACTGAAGTCCCAAGGCACATTTGTATCTCGAGTTTTGCTTTGGCCAGGACCAAATGCTGGGACACAGAAGTAAAGCTCCACATTGCTGCAGGAGTACTTGGGAAAATACAGCCAAAAAATCAGAAGGACGAAAGGTGACAACAATATTTCACTCTATCGGCAATTTTCACAACTGACATTAAAATATGCAGTGATGTATTCTTTACCAGTACACACATAATCATTTTGGAGTCTGATGTTCCTCCCACTGAAATACAAGAGAGAAATTATATATCACGTATAGTGAAGATCTTGACATTTGATTCCTCCCACATATTCGAATGGGAGGAAGGCATTCAATGCCAAAACCAAAAATGAGTATACAGGACCTATCCCTCAAAACTGTAACGCATTCCAAGGCACGACACTCATTTTGTGCTTACACTAACCTCCATCCCACACAAAGAAAACCTAGTGGTTACCCCTCAGAAAACAAGACAAATTTTTGCTATTTAGAATAACATCTGCAGGATTGATATTCTAGCACAGCTTCTACAAGTGCATGGAGATTGAAAAATAATTTCCATTGTTTCAATTTCCTTCCAATTCTAGCATTTTTTTGCATATTATTTTAACAGTAGAATCCCTTGTTTCAGGTTCTTATCACAGACAAAAACACTAAAGAACCCCAAAATTACAGATGAGTGAGTATTGATATGGGCTCCTACAATATCTCTAAGTACATTATACAAAGGCAAAAAAACTGCGTATGAAATACATCAGGTACTTCACATCCTACATCTGTAATCTACAAGAGGAAAGCATTTTTATTTGTACGTGTAAATCATTCTAAAGAGTAACAACATGAACAGAAAAAAGCAAGTTTGTATTTTATTGTTTTCAATTATGAGAATCTTGTATGACACTGCCCTCTTCTCTCTCAGGTTTGTAGTCACACAAAGAATATAGAAATGCTATGCACACCAGGTATCCCTTCCATTGTGCTCTCATAACATCCAGTCTCAGAAGCTACATGGAACTGGCAGTCCAGGATATAATTCATAGATCTCCAAGAATTGCCAAATGCAACAACAGTACTGCAGAGGATCCCTGTTAGGTCATCTGTGAGTTGATGTACACAGCAGTTGTGACACTACTTCAGTTTTAACTCTCTTTCCAAATAACATTTATTCTCTTGGAAGGCTCTTGAAACATTAATACAAGTTCTGAGTATACAAATTTTGCATCAGTTGAATATATTAATTATGACAGTAGTACCTTTACCACAAAAAGTATCTGAGGAAGGAGCAGTTTGGGTGTTTCATCAACACCTACTGACTGTGCTGAAACTGGAGCAGAACCTGACTCAAAATGCCATCAACAGGCTTAGAATGATGCTATAATTTGAAAAAACTGGATGGTTTTGACACTCACACTGATCTACACAGATGTTCAGCACTTCTAAACACCACCTCTTACACTGCTAACTAATCATCAACTAAGATGATAAGTCCAAGTTACGTGGGTTTAAAAATTTAGCCAGAACTTGAAAAAGTTGGCTATACTTGCTCAATATATATATATATATTGCTGTATTTCTTGTCTCTTCTAAAATATTAGGCAAAGGGCGTAATTTTCCTTAACATGTCAAAAAAGTCTAAGACACCATTTGTCTTGCAAGTTAGAGTTCTACTAACGATTCTCCCCCACTTCCTCAGTAAAGCTTCCAAACCCCATGAATTTCATAGGTACAGATGTTTACGAAGGGATCACTACACCAGCATGTGTATCTATACAAACACATGTAAGCTGTTGGCTTTCTTAAATCTGCTCCACATCAGAAGTGGGTGAATTTCTCCACCACAGGAATAAAATATCTTGCATGAGTAAACTGAAACTCACTGAAGTGGTTTTGGACAGAAGAAATTTAATGAGCAAAGCACTGCACAAAACATGCTCCTTAGGCCAAATCATACCCATTTCTGGAGCTCTACTGTCTGAGAAAAGAAAAATGTGGATTTGAATCATTTCATAGTTTGGAAGAATTTCTCAGAATGAGTTGAGTTCTGTAACCACAACCAGTGTCCTTTCAGTTTCTTTATAGGAGTAGCTATTGGAGATGTAACCAGAATGTCCCATGAAAAGAGCTCATTTATTTATCTGCAATCAGTGCTGGATTTGCAATATTTGTACATGCAACAGAAAAGTGAAAATATAGGCACACATGAATATAAGTTAGCGGAAGAACAATCATTGAAATATATATATATCTCCATTTCCAAAGGAGGTACAGTCAGTCATCATTAATTCTGTCCTTTCACTTTCAGATGTCTGGGTATGAGGAAGAGCTCAGGCAGTAACTAATCTTACCAAATGTATGCATACTAAACCACTAATTACTTTTTATTTGTTCCTCTCTTCTCTTTTCAGATTCACACACGATACAAAGCTTCCTAAGATGACTCAGTGTAAATAGGTACAGCTGCAAAAACTGAAAATCCAGCACTGTAAAGCTCTGCAGGCAACAAAAAGTAAAGACACTCAGCAAATCTGTGACATTATAGCAAAGGTACAAAAATTCAAAGCCTGCAAATCGGAAACGATCTGAAATGCGATTCAGCTGTAATATCCAACTGCACTTAAGCAGGACTGGTAACGAAAGCTTTTAGCACTCTTTGTTTTTTCCAGATTTCCTCTCTTGACAAAAAGATTATATGGATCATCCATCTTCCACCAGAACATAGTGTCTGCCTTGAAATCTCTAAGATATTTTTTCACATGCACTTCTGCCTCACCTCTTTCCCCACCACTTTTCAATTGCTCACGTTTAGAACTGCTGGTAACAGAAGATAAACATTCAATATGTATAAGATGCATTCAGATAAAATTCTGCTATAAAATGTCTTCTATAGATGCATAAGACTATTATTTGTCAAATTGAAACCAACTTTCTGGCCACCAAAAGAACATAAAGTGACAGAATATGTTATTCTTTCCACTGTTTCTCTACGTATACAAGACCTTATGAGAAAAAGCATACTATAAGAGCACCACACAGTGGGAACGTGAAGAGTTCAGAAAATTATTTACCTCCTAAAGAGCAGCAGAGTTTCAAAAATAAGTTTCCTCACTGTATTGGAATTCGGAGATTTAAGTTACTTCATAAACTCAAATAGCAATTGTAAGTACTAATCATTTTTGCCTCTTAACTTCATGTGGGCGCATACTTATGAACAAATGTTTATAAATCTTATCTTCAATTTTTATAGCTTATAATCTCAGAAGTGAAAATTGTGCTAAAAAAGAAAATATCCATACTATTATGGAGAAAAGCAGTATTTTACTTAATTCAATCATTAGTTATAGCATTAGATCATGTATGCTATTGTGAAGCTTGTTTAGTTTAGTTACTTTCATAGGGACTTCTCTGGCTTGGGGAAGTCCCCAAAGGGAATGGGGTTGATCTCCTGCTAGCAGTGTAAAGGAGACAGTAATGGCATAAGCAGGGTCACCAAGTTGTGAAATTTGGCCAAATCCCAATTGTTGGAACTCAGACCTTGTATCAAGAACCCACCTGTTCCAGAGAGCTGTCAGCTGAAAGGTCATGTGCAGCCAGCCTTGCAAGAGCCCACCTTCCTTCTCTTTACCATGTAATCAGTCCAAAGGGGCTTCACTCTTAGATGTTGATCTGCAAGGAGGGAAAGGATGGGGCACATGTTGGTCAGTATTGATCCATCCCTCTAACAAGAATCCTCCTACTTGGACAAAGTGCCCTGCTGATTCTGGGGCAAAGCCTCCTCAATATTTCATATACTAATAGATTAAAACCCAATGATCCAAATGGTTGCTCCGAGGCTGCAGTAATTTTCAGCTCAGTTCAACACCTGCCATGAAGTGGTTATCCACCTCACCACAGTGGAGCATTACAGCCTTGCAATTTATTTTCATAGGGAGTAAGTGACAAGCCAGAAAATCTTCCATCGTATTAATGAAATTACAATGCATAACGATCACATTTAACTTGCTGTTAATGACTACAAGATCATCTGATAACTGCGCACTGTAAGACCCCTCAAGGGGATACTTACAATATTGAAATAAAAGCTATTCTATTTGAAAACACACAAATATGAAGATGCAATGCATAACCAATCAAAATATCACTCGTAGATACAGATTAAGAAGATGTCAAACTCATTAATCAATGCCTGCACTGGCAAAGTAGCACAGATCAATGAGGTTAACCTCCAACCTTCTGTCTCTACTCAACTGATTAACCCTTTAGTTCTCATCCCTCTCTTTAACAGTTCATTGGAAACAGTTTGTAAAACAAACTACAGTAAGCTCTCATTGTGACAAAGCCCAAAGATTTATATGCCTCAATTCCCCCCTTATTTTTTCAGTCTTTTGTTCTACAGCTCCTCAGTGTCCTTTCTCCTAGAACTGCAGAATGTGGCAGTGAGACAACCTACAGTATTCCTTCCCAGGCATCTCTCACATGTTCAGATGCCTCTATTATGAGTTCCAAAGTCATTTTATTCCTCCTTCAGGATGGATTTTAAAATAAGATTTTAGAGGGGAAAGTAAATTTCAATTTACAAGCCCAGTGCTGGTGAGGTCAAGTCAGGTTTTGCAATATTTCATTCTCGATACTCAATTTGATTTGATATTACAGACCCATCAGAACATTTTTATTTTTTGACCTAAATTATGGTTCTAACTATCTGTAGTGAATGGAGGGAAATACACAGAAGATAACCCAATGGAGGTATAATACTTAGTACCTGGTATCTGTATGTATTGTATAGAAAGGCTTCCATATTCCTGATGAAAACATATGCAGCCTAGCTGAGATCATAAGCCTCCACAAGTTTCAAACAATAGCAGAACTACGGATGATGTCTCCTCTATTACTTTCATACTTACATTCCATATACTGAACTGTACTACAGACTCTCAGTTTGTGCTATAAATACTGTCTTTTTTTTTTTTTTTTTCCTTGAAAAATCTCTGCCTAAAAGTTCTCAGGAAGGCTTTGCCCTGAAATACTGCCCTTCTTGTCCTAAAAAGCTTCCTGAACACTTCATTGTTGTTTCTTATCTTATAAGACACTGCTGTGTCTTATTTTATATGTACTAGGTATGAGTTCAAACTTGCTGAAATAAGTAAAGAACGACTCTAGGCCTTGTAAATACAATCTAAAATAGTCATGTATAATAAGCTTCAGTAAGATCTTTGATTTTTTGTTTCTTTGCTTTTCGGCTCTTTAATAACAAAGGCAGATTTTGTTTTCCATTTTATAGTGAGCAACATGCCACTCTCTTCAGGTTTTCTGAGCTGCCTGACAAATGACTTGTCTGAATGGAACCCTATCATTTGAACATCACAGGTGCATAATCATGAGATATCAGAAAGCCCTGGAGTTTCTAAAATGGGTCAGAATGTTTCAGTTATTTACAAGCATAAATTTCAGTCTTCACAACGTATGCTGCAGCAACAGTGGAAGGACTTTCAGTAGAGGAAAATAAAAAATGAATAAAACAAAACAAAAACACATGATGGTACACAAACAAAACTGCATTTCATTTTTTTTTTTTTTTTCTAAAAATAAACATGAAATGCATCTCATATTGTTTAAAAATTCCCAAAACATCAGTTGTACAAATGTACTTTCAAACAAACTTTAAATGGTTTTAATCTTCAGCCAAAATCCACAGTGACTGTATCGGTTTTATCTGCAATCCAAATCCTTATAACAAGAGTCATGCCTGCTCATAGCCACAGTGACTTTAGATCTAGTGATGACTTGGAAATGCAGGGAAGCAGCTCTTACCTGCTCTTCTTTCTTCATCCAGTGCCAAGAGAGATTTGGCAATGCACCCAGCAAGAGTACTTCTTCCAGGTCACATCAAGTCCTTCTTTGTCCAGAAATGTCCTCAGACACTTTTCTAGGACAGCTGTTTCTACTTGTGCTGATTGGGATCAGTGGACTAGTTCTAAACTTGCATCTAGTCATTATTTACGTGTCCAGCAGTATTTAACCAAGCTTAGACTTGTAACAAAAAGAACAGAAAAAAAAAACATGTGGAAATTGTGAAGAAGCAAATTAATGGGCTTTTTAAAAATTTTATTTTTAACATTGGATTTAATATAGAAACTCTTCCTTATTCTGTTTTAGTTCTATATTCACTTGATGTCCATCCAGACAAGACCAAAATTTTCAGAACACAACATAACAGGCTGTGAAACTGCAATGGAAACTGATTCTGCTCCTAAGAAAGAGACTTCAAAGGGGGAGATATGGGAAAGAATTATTCTAATGCACCTAATGTCTTAGCTCTTAGCACTCAACATGAAATCTACCTGCCTCTTAAATGCAATGTGTCTGGCAAATGAATGGTATTCACAGTGATCAGCCAGCCATAGCATTAAAACATCATAAGCAGTATGGCCATAATAAGACCCTGTTTCAATGGTTGTTGTTTTTTGTGTTTTTTTTTTTTTTTTTTTCTCTAATGTCAGAATAATTTAGATGCCTGGATATCTGAAGCAGCTGAATATGTGAGCAGTGAAAAATACAGCTGCTTTCCAACTCAGGAACACTGTTCTGGATTATTTCTTCAACATCTGGTAAATCAGATGTTCCTCTGAAGGGAAGTACAATGGGTGCCAATGCACTTTACCTTGCCTTTGTGCAGATCAAGGTTACCCTACCACAAAGTCTAAGAACCTGATATTGATCGTAGATCTTTGGGCTGGGTCCATGTTGTTCTTTCAACTGGGCTGATGGAGAACAGTGAATAAGTTTCCTGTGAAGAGCCGTTTCCTTAGCACTAATGTCAACCAAAAGAAAATGAAGGTATGGTCCAAAAACTTGCACAATAAATAGAGAGAAAAAAAGAAAGAAGGAAAGAAAGAAAGAAAGAAAGAAAAAAAAAAAAAAAAAAAAAAAAAGTTAAACTAATAAGATACTTTTTAAATGACAGGAAGCTCCAAAAAAAGATTCCTGTCCTTCTAAACCATTACAGTTTCCACAGAAAACATCAGCCTCCTTGAAACTCTTAGGTTGGGGAGATTTATCATGATAACAACAGTGGTAGTTTGAGACAGTTAATCAAAATTCTAGCACTTACAACCCCTCTGTGGAAACTACAAATTTAAGAAGTTGAAGGCTAAACATTCAAGAGTAAGCTTGCAATGTACATGCAAACAGTAAATTTTGGTTACGTGTTTCATTATCCTGGTGCCTTATAGCTTTTTAGGGGGTTATAACTTGACTATAATTACACACTATGTGGTAAAATCTGGCATTAAGAGAACTCTTTTCCATTCTCTGTTCTTAACAGAACATTACACACTGCTGGTACTGCATTTCTCACACAGGCAAGATTCTCACTGAGTTTTTGGTGTGCAAGTGAAGCAGGCCAGGGAACCCATTTTGTAACTTTTAAAAACACTGTATTTCATACCACAAAACCACACTGCCCTTTCCTTCACTTATCTTCCATTAATTCAGCTTTTAGTTTGAGTTCACTCACATGGCAAAAATTGAGTAATTTATTCATGAACCAACAGAAATTATATACATAATTACATAAAGCATGACTATGAATGCTTTATTTCTGCCAGAAAAGCAAAATTTCACCAGAGTAAAAGGGAATCATGGTGACAGCATTAAAATTCATCACCAGGAACATGACATCACTTCCTCTTCCCCACACTGTGCCAAAAAAACTTCCCATGTAACTTTTTGAGGAAGAGGTACATAAGCTTCTCCAACAGTAAAACAGAGTAATGCTAACAAAGTAGCGCCCAACCTTGGGATCACTCTGAAAAGTCACAGCTCAGTTCTGTGGCAGTTTCCCAAAGGCCTTAGATAAAGGAAATAAATAGTTATATTTACAGTCAACGTTCACAATTCCAGTTTCCAAAACTCCCATCCTGATTCTTAGCAACTCATTCTAGCACCATAATTTGCTGTTGCAGGATCAATGGTTTGTGATAACACATGGTCATTGTGATATTACATGGTCATAATCTGGCTCTGAATTCTCTTGATATTTATTTTTTCCTGTAGAAAACAATGTATTAAGTCTGCCATGTCCACAAGTCCACCTGCATTGCACAGAAAGAGCAGCCAAAGCCCTGCTGCTTGATGCTGTGCTCAAGAAGATGGTCTAGTGAGGAGAGTGAGGAGAGGGGAATCCATATATACTCTTGCCAAGCTGCAGTCGAGGTCAAAACACAACACACGGTGTTAACAGAGCACTCTGCAGTCACTGGATAGCAACTGCTGACTAAATCCCCTCAAAGACTGAAAACCATGAAGATTTATTGTAGCCACTGTACCTGTATAAATAAACACATGTAGAATCTGGTGGAGATTCACTGCTCAGTTCAGAATTAAAGGGAATGTTCCTTCGCATGGATGTAATGGGAAGAGGCAATTAGAATTTCCAGGTTGGCACATACATTAAGTATGTTTTGAGGTATACTAATTAGGCAAAGCTGCAAGTCTCCCAAATTAGAAAGCATGCTCAACAAGGAGTGGAAATGAAATGCAAATACCAGTATTCAGACATCATGTAGAAGACAAGGGTGACTTTCAGCATTCTATTACACAGGCACTTTTAAGCTATACAAAGTCTCCTGGCCTTTCTTGTGCTGTAGGTCCATGTTGCATTCAGTTGTGCCATATTCCATACCATTATAGCTCAGATTTGCTTTATGTCCTTGAGGGATATAGTCTGTGCTTCTCTGCAAACATTGATTCTATCTCCACCCCTCCCTACCTCTCCCCCACAGCTCCCCCTCAACCCACCCCTCCTACCCAAAAAAAAAGAAAAAAAGATGGTTGGTTGGTTGGCTGTGGTTTAACATTTTCTTTTTCTTCTTCTTTTTTTAATTATTACTTTATTTTACCTTTCAATTCTCTCTCTCTCTGGAGAGTTTCAGCACAAAGCAGAGTACTGTAGCGACACAGGGCTCTACATTTGAAGCTATCAGAGTTTAAGCAATTGGCCCTTTAACTTTGTATTAATTGCTTACAGGGTAAAATATTGCAGCTACAGTTATTACCTTTGTATAACAGACTCTGTGTATCAAATCAGGCTAACCGTAACCCCAGAGAAACAATTCAACTGAACTGCTCTGTCTAGATTTAGTCAAGACTCACCAGGTCTCTGAAGTAGGAAAACATAAAGTATAAGTGGAATGAAACCCTAAGGGAGTAGAACACAAAACAAGAACTCTTTGGGTTTTTGTTCCTTTATGCTCCACAGTGTATAACCCCAGAGAACCAATAAATGCAGATGGAGCACAAAAAAATATGAACTCAACATTGCCTTTTTTTTTTTTTTTTTTTTTTTTTTTTTTTATAACTTCTACTAATCCACTGTTTGCTTCACGAGCCATGTAAGAAGGAGTTTGCGTGGTTTATATTCCCAGAGTCCCATTATGGTAAAGCTCAAAACCAGCTCACCAAAGTATTTGTAAAACTGAGGGGGGAAAAAAGTATAGATTTTCAACTGATAATAAATCACTTTGTCAGCCAAAATAATCTGACTCTGCTCTCCAGTATTACTTACTACAAGATGACAGGAATAAATACAGTAAACAGGATATTAAATAAAAACATGAGTTAGGGTCATCTAGATACAGATGGCACAAAGGGAGATATGTATCAGACTGCTCAAGCTGACTGCGTGGCAGAATGCATCTGTGCTCCACCTTTACAAGTCTGCTCTTCCTAGCTTCAAATGTCCCACACAAAAGAATTTCATAATCCTAAGCCACTTACTGTCAGGAAGATGTGTGTGGTGTATGGTCCTATTGTATAATTATTCAGTTGTTACTCCTATAATGCATAACATTATCTGGAATAATTCTTCACTACAACAGTGAGCCTCTGTAAGTAGCTTATGTTTCTTCTTCCAGTCCACCCTCCACCTTATCGCTCCTATGAGATCTGAAAGGAATATTATTCGTTCTACAAACAAGTTTAGGAAGGAAAGTCCAACATTTCATAGAACGGCACACAAACCAATTACAGCAAGAAACTGAACCAAAGTTCTAAAACCTTGGTAGTATGTCAATATCACAAACCATAGAGCATGTGTATATATATATATTTAAACAAACAAACAAAAAAAAAAAAACAAAAAACAAAACAAAAAACAAAACAAAACAAAAAAAAACAGCAGCACCAAATAAGTTTTTCTGGCTGTAAATTATGGTGGAGATAGAGATAGAGAAAAAAAAAAATAAATAAAAAATCTGTTTTGGTCTCCTTCTACAAGAATTAACGTACAGCACCACAATGAAAACTTTCAAAGTGCTTTTGTTGGAGCTGAACCTGTTAGAACGTAGCAGGTATTCAAATCCCTCACGTTGCCTTTCCCTTAATGCACTAACAGAGAAAATAATGAAACTGTTTTTGTAGGATTTGCATTTTGGCACATAGGAATTCTCCTAATCTAGAAATTAAAAAATAATAATAATAATAATAATCCATCTGATAATGTCAATGAAACACAGCAATTTAAAGAGAGATTTTACTACTGTCTTCTTCACACCTTCCACCATTTCTTTTTCTACATTCTTGATACTTCCAGTGCTGCCTTCTCACTGCCTTTCAGTTGTTGGTCTATTCCAGACCCAACAGGACCTGATTTCATAGCATCCAAAAGGGAAAGCAAAGCCACTGGGTTTCTGCCACACACTACTGAGAAAAACAATAAGATAGATACTTCTATCAACTAATGGTATAGATGCCATTTTTAGATCCAGATTAAAACTGCTTTTCAATTAGACATAAAATACTAAAATATAACTTTGAACATTTTTATCTCTAAAAGACCTTCATTTCCATATAGCATTAAGAACACATACCACTGACTGCAGGACCAAGCTCTGGTGATCAAGACTTTAGAGAAAATGCAGATACTAACTCAGGATAGGGCACAACATGACTTAAGAAGCGATCACTGGTGATTTCATCACAATCCTGTGCATAGAAAGCTTGTTTTGGAACACGGTTTTTGGATTCTTATGAAAAATGACATGATTTCACAGAACAAATGTTGTATATAAGGACATGTTCTGTGACCTGGAGCTTCCACAGTACTTGAGCACTTTGCTCCCACTGTAGAAGTCTGAAAATCTCTGAAGCTGTGAACTATAATATTAAGTTAACTGGTGCTGGTTATCAGAAATGTATTCCGATCCCATCTCTTATAGCACCATTCAGTTTAACGCTCACATTGAAGTGAACAGGCTGAAATCCTCAATTCTGACTTCCAAAATTACCATTCCATTACACTCACACACATAAAATCCAAACAAAACTCTACTAAGTCCCCAGTATAGCAGTGAGGCTAATTATACATGAGAAATAAGGAAAATATATCCATATTTGCAACACCCTTGACAATATTATCCTTAGACCTACCTTTTTATTTGGCAAATTGAAAACAGATTTAAAAAGGTAACAATGACTAAATACAAAGAAGATGATGGATTAAATATCCACTCAGTGAGACTTCTTGAATACAACTTGGGGGGGGGAAAAAAAAAAAAAAAAAAAAAAAAAAAAAAAAAA
>NW_024884586.1:38921449-39287464 GCF_019232065.1 Centrocercus urophasianus
AAAAAAAAAAAAAAAGGAGACTACAACTCTTTTCTCTGAGAGAGCAGTAGCTATGAAACAATAAGCCCCCTAAAGGACTAACTCATACAAAACCTCAGTTAATTTCTTCCACAGCAGCTATTCCTTCTACCTGGTACAGGGAGAGTTTGCTTGGAGAGAAATACCACATCTACGAAGAAGCACACATAATGTTAGGAAATGTCACCTGAGCAGACAGCTACCAGGATCTTCCCTGTCCCACTGACACCTACGGTACGCACTATGCTACACTGCCCATAAAAACTGAATGCATCCTGAATGTGAGGAAAAGCATGAGGACAAGAAACACAGTTGTAAACTACTTCTAGCATCACTGGAAACAATGTTTGGAGCATTCCTATATGTCTTGCCTAACCCAGACAAGCTGCTGTATACAGGTGAGCTCAGGCATTTAAGGTAATTAAGAAAAATTATGTTAAATAACCTTAACTGCTGATTGAAACACACAGTATGGAGGTTTCCTCATTGACTTCATACCTTCAAGTCATTAGCGTTCAGTTTATAGAACTCTCACAGAGGAGAGGGAAGGCCCTTCTCAGCAAAGCAATATGAGGAAGTTGCCATCTCAGAGAAGTAGCTCTGCCTTGAGATTTTGGGAGAGACGAGAAAAAAAGGCCTAAGAAAAAAAGAATGTGGATTTTACAGGGAGAATAGATGCTTTTGCTAAGAGGGCCTCCTCGAAGGAAGAGCGAAAGGAGAGCTGCTTTCCTAACAGCGAAGGTGCTGTTAGAGGCCAAACATCAATTTGCAGCTTCTTAGCAAGCATCCCCGAGAGCAACATACCAGGGCTGCGCTTCAAGCTTAACGCAGCTGATAGCGGCTGAAATTTATTAGGAGAGCTTTCAGATGCGGATGTAGTGAGATAGCTTTTCTATCAAAGGCAAACTTGTGGAAACTCAGCGGGACAAAGCTCCAGAAAGCAGAAAAGAGAGTGAAAAGTGCAAGGAAACACAGCAAAAGAACAAACGGGATGCTGGATTTGCGCTGCCTGCAAGTATTCCAGGTTTACGACCAGGGAGTACAAAGGTGGTGAGGGAGCAATAAAGGACATGGGGGAAAATAATAATAATAATAATAATAATAATAAAAAGGCATTTTGCCGCGGCCCTAATAAATTACCGGATCGTTATGACTGCGGCCTCCGCGCCTCACCTCGGGGAACGCGCAGGCAACCGCTCCACCGCCGCCCCTCGCCCAGGTTCGGCCCCGTCCCCCTCCGCTCGGTTCCGGCCGTGCCCATCCCGCTCGCGGCCACCTGCGGCCCGGCAGCCCTCGCCCGCGGCACGGACCCGGCACCGGCTGCCTGTGCAACACCTCCGCAACACATTTTATTTACACGAAATCGACTCGGGGTATTGTACATTATATACAGATAGTTTTCCCCTCCGACAAGGCAGAGCTTGTGCAAGATAGTAGCATCCTCTGGAGCGTATCCTACAGTCCACGGGGAGCGTCCCCCTGCGCGGCATCAGCTGTCGGAGTCCAAATCGCTTTTCCCGTCTTCTTGCCTCTTCTCCGGAGACGTTTTAGATGCTTTATTCCATTTTTGTGCATTTTCCGATTCCTCAGAAGATGACCGCTTTTGCCTCCTCCATTTCGCCCGGCGGTTTTTGAACCAAACCTGTTAAGCGAGGCAACAAAGTTAGAGAAAGGAAAAGGCCCTTCCCCGGCCCTCCCGAGCCCTGGGCCCTGCCCGCCTGGAACCGCACGGACCCGCGGCCGCCCCCGTGTTCGGGGCTGTGCCAGGAACTTCCCCGGTGCGGCCGCCTCCGCGTTCTCTGCCCGCTCGCAGGAACGGAGACGTTCCCCAGCCCCGAACCTGTTCTCTCTCCGCGGCCGGCGGAGCCGAACTCAGGCATCTCCGCGTTTAAAGTGGAAAGGAAGAGAAGGGAAAGAGGGGATCGGAATACCTCCACTTTTTCCTCTCTTAAATGCACCCTCCTCGCTAGCTGTTCCCTGGTGCCCACGTCCGGGTATTTCGTTTCCTGGAAGAGGTTTTCCAGCGCTTCGAGCTGCTCGTCAGTGAAGATAGTCCGGTGCCGTCTTTTCCGCCGGCAGTGCAGCTGGTTGAGTAACTGCAGCTCCGTCCGGGACAAAGTGCCTACGTTCATGTAGGGCAACATCTGATGGGGAACAGGGGACATCAGCACCGACCCAGCGCCCTCGTAACCTACGAACAGACAGACGAGACGACGGGAGGCTTCGTGCGTGAGACCGCCGCTCCCCGACGAAGCGAGTCCGCTCTCCCCCGCCCCCCCGAGCGCTCCCTTACCTGCTGGGGGAACGCAGGAGCACTGCTGGGCCCCCAGCGGCGGCACGGCCCCGCAACACGACGGGGCCACGGGAGATGCGGGCACATGCAGCTGCCCGTAGTAGTAGTTGTTGTAGCCCAAACGGGAGCCGCCGACCGCCGGCAGCGCCGAGCCGGGAGCCACAGCCCGGGAGTAAAATCCTCCGTAGTCGGAGGCAGCGCCGTAGAGGGAGTCCCCGTGCAGGCTGGGGAAGACGACGGGCGCGGCGCTCGGGGGCAGCAGCACCGAGTCCTTGCAGCGAGGTCTGGCCGCCAGGATGTTGTCGATGCTGAACATGCTCGCAGGCATGCCCCAACGCGGGCCGGGGACCGGCCGGGGGAGGGAGGTGCTGCCGGAGGCTGCGGCGGCAGTGCTGGTGGTGGAGGGGAGGGGGGAAGCGGGAGAGACGCGAAATCGAAACTTTCGGGAGAAATTTTGGAAAGGGATCGGAGAGAAAAGAGCGAAGCCTTTTCCGAGGGCAGCAGTCGGGCAGAGTGTATGTGCATGCGTGTGTGCGTGTGTGTGTGCGCAGGATCCACCCCTGGAACTTTCCCCCCTCGACTCGCGCCTGTTTACTGATCTCAGCCCGGAGGGCTGCACGCAGTATAATCCATCCGAACCTCTTCCCTTTTTTATACCCAGGCGACGTCATCCTGGATTTAGTTCCTGGTAATATGCAGATGACAAACAAAACCAGATTTGATTTTTCACCCACTCCCCCCCCCTCCCCCCTCCCCTCCACCCCCCGCGTTTCAGTCGGGAAAGGATGGGGGGGTTGCACAAAGGAGTGAAAGGAGCCTGGGTCTGTGGATTGAGAATTAATGAAATTAACGTAATCCTTTTCCATTAGTGGGCTTTTTTGAAAGGCCCCAGATTTAGGTTTGATCTCTGCTGCGCCGGCTAATTGCCCGGGTTAATCTCATTAATGCCATTGTGCAGAAGTGGTTAGCAGGTCTTCGCCTTGTCTATTATGCACTACTTTACTCGTGTTAGTTCGCATTAGTGGGTGCAATTTCCTCCGTCTGAAGATCAGATTCATTATTTATACTTCGAATTGATCGAGAAACACGTAAAAAAAAATTTCGGTATAACCGCGCAACTTTTCCCCCTCGAAGTGTTTCTGTACCACGAGGCGAACTTTACTCAGGGAACCGGTGGGGCACTGAGGAGTGCGCTGCTGTCATTTGCATTCTATGCGCTGTGCAATATCTTCTGCTGAGTATGCGAACTATTTTTCTCCCTCTGTTGCTACATCACCTGGAGAGGAAACATTCAGACACTGTAAAATTTAAATTTTATTTCATGTTGTGTGTTCTCATCCACACAGGTATCGTTTTCTGTTTTTTAACGAGCCAGAATGTGGGAATGTCAATGACCGCTGCCATCTCACATCGCCGAGCTGGTAGGTGCTCCGATTTGCTTCTCATCTCCGTTCTGGTGCTTTTTTCTTTTCACTTTCTAAGCAAGAATAATTTCTTTTCTAACTTCGAAAACGAAACGTATAGAGCTGCGGAGATACGGAGAAACTTCGCCTATTTCATGTTTCGAGAATTTGAAATGGAGCAGTTTAAAAGTCCGTAAAATTCTCAGCTGAGACACTCGGCTCTCCTGGTAGCTGCTCTTGTGATTTGCAGAATACTTCGTCTGTCACGACTGTCACTGGGAATCCACAGGAGGTGAACTCAATCAGATTAGACTATTTACCCCATCAACCCTCCATGACAGAAGGTAGGAAATTGTAGGCAAGGAATGAAAACAAGCTATTAATATCCGTTTACGAGGAACACATTATTTTTCCTCAACAAAGACCATCCTCGTTAGCGCTCACTCGCACTTTGCCCTTCCTTTCCTCGAAATTCCAGATTTTGTTACTGTGTCTGATATTGACCCAAACCGAAGACCTATGCCTATCAAAAGACGCGTAGGAACGTTAAGAAAAAAGGACCCCAGGACTCTTTTCTCACTTTGATACATAGCGATGTGACTAATAGTTACCATCGTTTCTTTTCCTTCATTTATTTACCTATCAATTTCCTTGCGCCTTTGGTATTTAGAGCTGACCTTTGTGCGAATTTTACAAATTTGATGTAAAAGGAAAGAATTTGATGGATAGTCAGTTTTTTCTTTTTCTCCTTTTATTTTTTCTTCTTTTCCTTTTCTTCTTCTTACTTTGTATACGTTCTGGGGTGGTTTTTGATTTGCTGTTCTGGTTGGATTTTTTTGATGTGTGTCTGTGTGCTTTGATACTGGGTTTTGGGGGGGTCAGTCGTTCCCTGGCTCCGGCCCTGCCCCGCGTGTTACTTAATTCCCCCCCTCGCGATGCTCACTCACGTCCCAGCGGCTCCGCAGCCACGCGCGACCGCACCTCCCTGCTGCCTCCTCAGCTCTCAGCGGTGCGGGGGCTCCGGGTGGCCCCGAGCCCAGGGATACGCCGGGCCGGGCCATGAGGGCACAGCCTCGGGCCTCCGCAGGTGCCCTGAGGGCCTCTGCGGGACGGAGGGAGGGAAGAATGGAGGGCAGCGCGGAGATGTCGCCGAGACTGCAACGCTCACCTTCGTTGCCAATTTAGAAATGATTTTTTATTATGATGATTGTTTTATTTTCTCCAAGTCCTTGTCACTCCCGTCGGGGAACTTCTCGTTTGGTTTTGTTTTAATCTCCGAAGCCTTGCAGCTCGAACTCGGTGTCGATATCCACTTCGCAAAGGCTGCTCCGCAGTTTCTCATCTCGCACCCACTCCTCGCTAACTTTGCAGACGTAAAATTGTATTAACCGAACAGTCAGCGCTCACACAATGTCGGGATGAAATTGTAATAACAAATGAAACGCAAGCAAATTGTGCTGCATAGTGTTGCTAAGCAATTGTTTGTTACTGAGGGAGAGTCACAGCATGGGCTGAAAGAAAGACCTAAAGAGGAGTACGGCACCGGGCGGAACAAGCTGTTAGGTGGGAAATACAGTAAACACTGCACTGATTTTCAATATTATTACCCAAACACGATTTCATACAAAGCAATCACCGTACTCAAGTCTATGGAAATGCGCTCGTTGAGAAATCGGCCGGTAGTTTTATTTTGAGGTATTAAGGAATAATTCCGGGGACGCAAAACGCGCCGCCTGCGGGGCGCGGGGGTTCCGCGGCAGAGCAGCACCGCGCAGCTTCCGCGGTCGCCCCGCGGGGCCGCAACGCCGCGGTCGGGGCCTCCCGGCGGGGGCTACAGAGGGGCTTCGGCCGCTATTCGCCCACCGGACCCCGGCTGCGGGGGAAGCTGAGGCGGATCAAAGGGTCCGCTCCAGCGCCGAGAGCCCCTCGGAGCTTTGCAGCACATCCCTCCCGTGCGAATGCCATCACTCTCCAGCTTTTGCATCATTACTTCGGGGGAAAACAACAACAACAGCAAAAAACCAACGGTACAATGAGAAATTACGGTAATTTGTTCCCAGAATAAACTTATCTTGAACTGATTAGGAAAGTCAGTCATTTTGAAAACGAGGTAGCGTTTTCAAAACGCATCTCCCCTTTCCCCCCTTAAAGTTTCCCTCTAACAATATCGGCTTCTAAAGTTTTCATTCATATAAACTCTATTAATGAAGATCTTTTATTTAAATGTCAGGGGAATTTGAAATTTAGAGTAAATTATGAAGCATGCATGTCTTGCCAAGTCATGGGTCAAATGCATTTGTGAAAAACTGCTAAAAGAGCATATGGTTTTGAATTTTTCTACAATGACTAGTGTTTAAATAAATTGCTTGTACTGCTTAGCTTCATGTATAATTTTGACAGAAATTGGCCTATAGCCTTTTGATATGTAAACATTTCAGGCTTTTATGCGGTATAAAAAGACACTTGCTTTTTGGGATCAGCTAAAGCAGTCACCCTGTAATTCAGCATGCTGGCACCTACCATTACGTTCTTGCTACATTTCAACTTTCAAGTGGCAGCAGAACGGGAAAAGAAGAAGGGACGTTTCAAAAGCAGTGTCCAATTGGAATTAAAAATTGCAAATGAGGTGAGAACGTGCCACTCACTCTCTGATTGAAATGGACAATCCATAGCGTTAGCGCGAACTTTCTGTCTTGTTTTCTAAGAAACAGACACGAATCAATGAAAACACTTCAATACAGTTCAGACCTGACTTGCAAGCACGTCTAGATAGGAGAAAGGAAAGCCAGACATCCCTCCTGAATGTATTTCTCTGAGTTCTTCCACTTATTCTTGGCTTGTAAAAATTAAAACGGACTTGTGTGTGTGGAACGTTGCACACAAAGTATATCGGCATGCCACAATCCATGGTTTTGCCGTTCAGCCAGCTGTGCGTCCACTGACATTTCACCAGCTCCCAAGTCTTTTGCAGGTATTACTCTAGTAAATATCTCACTGACTTCAATTCGGGTTGGGTTGCTTTTTTTTTTTGTTCTTCCCCTTTCCCTTTTAGTTGTTTATTTATTTATTTTCCCTTTCTGGTGAAGAGCAGTGTAGAACCATAAGGGCTTCATCACACAGAGCGCACAAATAGTAGGTCACTCAGTTTTAAGTCTCCTTAAACTGAAATGATTTTGTGAATGTATATAAATCCAGCAAGCTACTGAATAAATCCATTTATTGCTAATATATCTGTCTCACATAAATAAACCTCCTAATGTTGATTGGATGGATAAGCCTAGCCCAGTGCGAGACAGAACAGGACCTGGAGAGTTGCTTGGTGCCAGACAGCTCAATGTGTTTATTTCCTGTGTGCTTTAGCTGAGGCTAAGCTGAAGTTGGAAAAAGGTTCAAATGAGCTATATAATTTCAATCTGTTACTGTAGTAAGATCCGTATTTATTGTATATGTCAGTTTGTCATACACTCACTTCTCAAGATACACTGCCCCTTTTGTTAGTGTACAGTGATGATTTTTTTTTTTTTTTTTCCATAAATGTAATGAGTCAACATAGACACATTCTGTTGTAGGTGGTTTGGATGTTTTAGAAGCTTAATATGTTATGGTTTCAGTCTGATGTGAGGTTTTCTAATGAAGAAAGTATAATCTCTTAAATAAGTTCATGAATGTGAACAAAAGTGAAAGATAGAGTCTTTCTTCCTTTCTTTCTTTCTTTCTTTCTTTCTTCCTTTCTTCCCTTCCTTCTTTCTTTCCTTCTTCCCTTCCTTCTTTCTTCCTTTCTTTCTTCCCTTCCTTCTTTCCTTCTTTCTTTTTTTTGCGCAGGTTTCTCATGTATTCCAACACATATCATGCTTAGCAAACTAAGGTTTGTATCATTGCTGATAAAGAACAGGAATTACGAGACATCTAAACTGTGCAGGTCATTGCAAGACTCTTTCAAAATAAAGTATATTTCAGAGTGGACAGTGAAAAAAAATTTCTGGTCCTTGATTGCACTCACAGGAGCCAACAAGAGGTTTTCCTGTTCCATGGTCATTTGCCTTCCACTAGATGCAGTCTGGTCATAAACTCAAAGATGCTGTGATCAGTTCTGCTTAGTATCAGTAAAGTGAGATGACATCAACATTAAGAACAACAATCATGCCAAAAGTTGTGATGCAGAGGCTGATGTAGCAGTCTCTTGAATGACTCACAATTTAGAAGTGACTCCCTATCATAGGACAGACAACAACCAAATTTTTCCCTGAAAACTGAACCATACCATAACAATGTTCTCACAAGCTTCCAAGAGAAGGTGACTTCACTCTAACATTTCAGTACTTTGGTTTGTCTTTGTAAGAATAATTCTAATTCCCTGTACATATAGTCACATATAGCTGTGTATAGGTATGTGCATCTAATCCCTACATACATTGCCTAAATTGTGTTAAACACAGTATCTATTTGGATCTCTTCCTATGCTAGGTTTTTACTAGTATAAATAAATACAGCAGTTTAAAAAGAATAATAATGATAACCACACACACACACAGAGTAAGCCAAAATAATGCTTTCTTGAGTGACAAACATAAACCAAAGTAAGACCTTTGTTGGTGAACTGCCTTTTTCCAGTGATTGAACTAAGTTCTTGGATCATCATGTAGCACACTGGATTTTAAACCACAAGAGATCCTGAGCACACACAACTACAAATCAAGTCAACAGAAATTGTGTGTGGTCAGCGATTATCATTCTACTCAAGTATTATTTCCTTGGCTAAATCTCTTCTTAATGCCACCAGACATAGTTAATGCCACCAGAACCTCTCCCCTCTCCAGAAAGGCCCTGGGAGATTACACCCAAAATAGCCATTTATTTGTAATGCAAAGAGCCTCAAAAGGATTTTCTAGGGAGCTAGAGAAACAAAATCAGCATTAAAAATAAATAAGGGAGCCACAGATAAGGCAGCTATTGCATTGTTTTCTTTAACATATTCATGAAACATATAGGTTATTTTGGGGATTTTTAGAGTTTATGTGTATCACTCCAGCATAATCTAGTTGCTTTACTCCAGTGGGACTGGAATTACCACCCAATTCTACACTGAGGGAAGCCTGTTTGCTAAGTGCCACTGATTTTGAATGCGAACTGAAAGAGAGAGAGAGGGATCTTCCAGCTAAAAGTTACATTATCATTGCCAAACACCATGTAACTGAAACTTAATAGAAGCCTTGACTGCTTTATTTCTGGAGTGAGTGAGGTGTGCCAGATACTGATCAGGAAGATTCACAATTTTTAAAAAAGAAGAAATTATATTAAAAATTAGTTCTTGCAAAGGTCAAAAGTTAAAAAAAAAAAAAGGATAATTACAGTAGAGAAACATAAAATGAAAGGTAATAGTTTTAATGGAAGCAAGACAAATATGCCAGAAGGAATTACAAAATTGCTGCCTTGGTTAGATGTTATTTTGAAATAATGAAATAAACAATATCACCATAATTGGTTGCAGTGACCACTGGTTACACTACACAGATAAACAGGGTCATCCAGTTAAACAGCTGAGGTAGAAAATGATTATACTTACCTACTAATGCTCTCGACCTTAACATAGGTCTCTAGATTAAATCACAGCATTCTCAGTCAACTGTATCCCCAGATGAATTCTAATTCATGCATTTAGGGGGAAAAACACAGTTTGTTTACAACAAAGGTCATTTGTGGAATGGAACACAAGACCCAAATCACTGAAGGACAGAAGTATGAAGCTATGTTTATATGACATTCTAAAGCTTGGGTTTGTTTCTTCTTCATATTTATAAAGCTATTTCTATTTGTACTGTTAGTACACACAAAAGTTTTAATACCTTTCTGAAAGTTAACGGAAAATTTTTAAATTAAATAGGATTATCTTTGAAGTCTAGATTAATTGATGGCTTTTCCCTTGGTACTCAACTTTCACCAGTTCAGGACTGAAGTTTCAGATTCCATCAATACTCTACAAGTTTGAGAACTTATAGTTAAAACTTTATACTTCGGACCTGATCAAATGAGACAAGGCATTTTTATAATTTGTGATTATAAAGTATTCAGGGGAAACAAGTGTCAGCTACTCCAGTGAACCAGAATGTTATGTCAGTATTTATCTGTTCATAGAGTCATAGAATTTTTTGAGTTGGAAGGGACCCTTAACAGTCACCTAGTCCAACTCCCCTGCAATGAACAGGGACACCTACAGCTCAATCAGGTTGCTCAGAGCCCCATCCAGCCTGACCTTGGATGTTTCCCCCTACATTTTTGGCTGTCCTTAGGATCAGACACTTTGACCTTTGAATACATTTTTTTCTACATCTTGTTTCCATACAGTCTGGTCTTCAATCTTTTGGTTTTGAAGGAAGTTCAGTTCTTTTATGATAATTCTGAGTTTTCTTGGAGGATTTGTTCCAAAGTTACTGAAAAGATATGCAAGACCATGGATTGGGCCCAATGCCTGTTTCAGAAGGCTGTTGCGGTGTGTAGCTAGATATAGCTCTGGATCTGGAACTTAGCTGAGAACATGCAGCAGCCAGAAGACAGGGATAGCTCATGTTTCAGAAGTTTTACCAATTACATCTTCTTGCTTATGTGCTGACGTGGTGTTACATACATTTTTGAGAGTGAGGACTTTTGCCCTTGATAAATTATTTTTTGAGAGGAAATAATGACTCCTTCCTGCTCTGCCTCTTGCAGTATATATCAGCATACATCAGCAACAGATTTGGAGATTAAATATGCTCAAAACTTCAACAGATTGACATCAACATTTCCTAGGCCACTTCTTTGTTGTGCATTAACCTCAGGGCAGTAAATACACACTAGGTATTCCACACTGTGAAAATCCAAAGTGCTCAAGATACTTCGGGACAGACTGATTCATGAAAGTTTGTGCACATCAAATGTGAATTTATAGTCTGTCTTGGTCTACACTAAATCTGCAGTTGGGAAACTTTTTTCATGCCGCAAGTACTCTGCACCTTTCAGCTATCACATACCACGTGTACCAGAAGCATTGCACAATAGGCATTAAGAAAACAGTAAGCTGCAGACCTTTATCAGAATCCTACTGCATGCTCTTTAAGAAATCCAAGTTTAACAGACAAGGAGTAACCTTACCTTAAGGCTGTATGGGCTTTTACATCGGAGTACTTCACCTTCAGAAATCACCTAAGGATAAAGAAAAGCACTTCAAGCTTATTGAGGCTATCTTTCCGGGTCTTTTCAGAACCCTTTTAGCACAGTGCCACATGTCATTGCCTGAGCTTCAGTTTTGTTGCTCTAGGCTGTTAAACTTGATGTTTGCAACAAAATCTGCTGTTTGGAACAGGGCATGAAGACAGATTGAAACAGTAGTTGGTGGCAGCAAGGTTTGTCTGTATTCATTGCTGTTTCATGCATCTATCTGAAGTGCTGTCCGTGATAAGTCATTGAAAAACCAATGATGGATGTGATGTTAAGGTCCAGAGTGCCAATATTCTGTAATGCACATTAGACAAACTGTAAAACAGCTGAAGGAACTTTCAGAATCTTTGCAACCCAAAAAGTTCCCCTATTATGGATGTGCACACTCTTCTGGTTTCTTTTGATTATAAAGTATTTTCTTTACAATGACTTTTGAAGTCATTGATCATCAGATGACTAATGCCATAGTCTAGCAATCAGTTTAAAACCCACTAATTTTAGGTTCTCCTAACCTCAGCCTGCCCTAATTCAACAAAAGAAGTCTGACTCATGTTGAAACATTAGCAGAATTTAGGGAAACCAGAACATAATTATAAATATTTTCAACAAATATCCCCCAGCCTGTACTCTGGCCCCAACAACTGGATTCTTAGTACAAGGACTATTTCAGTATGAACTTCAGGCTCTTGAAAGAGCTTTGCTAATATAAATTTACTTTCTTGTGCATGGCATACACTGACTACAAAACTGACTATGGCTAGTGTAAATGTTGATTCAGCAAGGCATTTGCTCAGACAGCCTTTGAATTGTGTCTTAAAATCCTCTGCACTGCAAAATACACTTTGCTGTATTGTGCATTTTGAGGCATATGGAGAGATGAAAACTGAAGCATCCACTCTACCAAGATAACCGTGGAGTTAGCCTGTGCACAGCAATTCCATAAATAAATTTATTCAAAAATCATTCATTCTAGAGGAACTCCAGCATTTGCAAATTTAACATCAGAAATTCTGAATCTGTGGTTGGATTTTCTGCCTGTTTACTGAATACTGAACAATTATGTGTTGACAGTTCACGAAATGCTAGAAAAATAATAGTCTGTTCCTTTCAATGACCAAACCACACAATTCTAGAAGTGACTGTGATATTAAAGATGCCAGTCAGATGCTATGACAAATGATGGCAAAATGTCACAATTTTTGCATTTCCTCAAGTCACAATAAGTTCCCCCTGCCCCAAATCCCTGGTCACCTCACCTGCTGCTCTCCACCCTTTGGTTCAAACTGAGGTCTGATTTCAAATGTTCTCAAGCCAGACTGGTAAAACACATGCTTTTCTCTGATGTGGCATTTGCAGTGTTCACTTAGAGGGATTTAACTGGAGAATTGCTCTTCTTGAAGGTTGAAGGAAAATAAAACTATGAGGAAAGTCAATTACTTTTGCTAAGCATTGCATCACATTGAAAAGAAAAAATAAGTACCACCAGAAACAGCTCTGAGGTATTTCTATTAAAAGCACTCATTGCTATGTAGCACTGTATAAACAGGGTAGAATAAGAGTCAGTAAAAGCTGTTCAGGTCAGGGAAGAAAAACACATTTAACATTCATGTCTTCCAACACAAGGCTATAATGTATAAACACATAAATACACATACAGAAAAGATCATTACATTTCAGGCAAGAAGCAAATGTCAGTGCATTTGAGTTTATAGCACTAACAATCAGCTCAAGCAGCCACAGATTTCTTCCTTGGATGATGTGGACTTTGTGTAATCATGCTGTGTTTGCAGTGCACCCTGTGAATTAAGTAATTCAGAATGCCAACCAGAGAAACTTTCAGCTGCAGGCAATAATCCTCAAGGGTACAGCAAGCGATTTGACTCCAGCTAAGATCATTTTCATATCACTGGTCTATAAACTCCACATGCTTTGCAAGATTAAAATATGATTCAGTGCTCCCAGAGGCCGCTGGAAAGTCTTTGCCACTGTCTAGCAAGGGTGAGAACTAAGATCACCCCCACACTTTGCTGTTACTTCATTCTCTGAGACTTTTCTGGACGGAGCAGAGAAACCTGCTGTGGTATGGGAGAACTCAGCTGTGCACGGGGGAAGCTTGAGCCCCTGAACTACCCATACTGGCACCACACCGACAGCGAGAGTATTCCAGCAAATCTTCAGCACCTTGGGTTTTAACGGGTGTTGGGTTAGGTTTTAATTCAGATTACATTGCAAATACCTTCCTGTGTGATAAAGGGCTAATTGCAGGAATAGATGGAAACCACAGGGCCTCTAGGGGAATTAAAACTCTTATGAAAGCTGTACTTAGCCATAGGCAAATTATCTTGTTGTTGACACTGGGTGTAAACCACAGGTCCTCCTATTCCTTGTTTGCCAACCTATTTACTGCCCTGTTGAGCATAAAAAGAGCTAAGCACTTTAATACCATTACAGAAAAGTCTGCTAGACGACCTGCTGTGCAGGGTCCAAAGTGTCACTCTTGTTACTGAATTCTTGTTCAGTACTGACCTTTTACACTACAGTTAAAGTTGTGGTGATAGAACAAATTTTCAAGTAATTTGCTCTACCTCAGGCAAGTTGCAGGATATCGACATCAAGTCAGTGTGATTTAATTTAAAATGTTATTTTGAGATAGCCTTTGCACTAGCTGAGCATTATGAACTACTGATGGATGTTTTTACTGTGTTTATTTTAGCTGAGTTTGGCTGTTTTAAGAATGATTCAAATTAAACCAGAATAAGCCATTCTAGAACTGAGAAAAGCCAAAAAGAATTTGGCTTCCATGTAATGACTTGTACCAATGTAATTAATTCAGTATCGAGAAAACATAAGAGCATTTTAGTTGTCAGACAAACTGAAAAAAAGTATTCTTGATACAATTTAAAGAAATGCTTTTGGGGATTACTTTCTGCTAATGTATCAAAGGATTATTTCTAAATGCTGAAAGTATCAGAGCTACCTTTTACAAGAAGTGGGCCAAAATTGAAAGAACAGATTTGAACTCTTGAATCTGTGGGTTGGAATGTAATTCTCACACCTATTTATCCAGCCTTGCCAGACTTATTACCACCACTTGAGCCCTAGGAGTGAACTTACTTTTACAGCTTAGTTTCCTGATCAGATGCAAAATTGGAATATGTGTATTTTATGGTTTGGGAGTAGGCAGAGCCAAAACTGTGTAGAGCACCATTCCACTCAAGATCAAGTATTCTCATCAAGATCACTTAATATCTGAGGTCTTCCATTGGAACTTTATTTTGTTGAAGATGCTTGTGGGAATTTAACATGATGTAAGCGAAGCATAGCTTAACGCAGATCCAACACAGTCTTCAAACTCTGTCTCTGCCTATTCCTCCCAGTAGCTGCAACTAGTCTGGAAAACCAGTTGATCTGGCGCCAATTGCTCAAACAAGTGGTTTTAGCAAAATTTAGTTTCTGAGCAATTTTTTAAAGCAAGCTATTCCTCCCACACCCCTCCTAGAAATTAATTTTTAAGGCCACCATATATTTTTTCTTTCCAAAGTAAATGTACACAAGCAAAAGTAATCCTTACAGCATTAAAAACATGGAAATTAGAGAATTTAGGACTTCAAAATGTACCTACTTGAGAGACATTTGGGAAAACAGAATATACATTCACTATGAATAAAAGCCAGTTGTTAACCAGTACAAACAACAGTAACCTAATCTATTTTTCTTTTCAGGAACACTGGTATCCTATCAAACACCTTTGCCTCCTGTTATACAATTCTACTACAGCAATAAAATCAACTGTCTGCAACAGTTCTAGTTCGTTGTATGGTTAATACCAATAATGTACTCAAAATTGATGTTTAACAGAGTGAACTGATTTGTTGGAGTGTTAACAGCCACAGACTTTAACTAATAAACAGATCATTAACTGCTGGTAATAAACAACTTGCCAGGATCATTTATTATTTAAGAACATACTTTGTCTTACAAAAAGATAGCCCCACTTAGGTCTGTATGGGACACCTTTCTGGCTGTCACTCAATGTGTGAGACAGGCAAAGCTACTAGAAACCATCTGCCACACACTAGATCAAAAGACATTAAAAACTACTGTTTTTCATCAGGAAACAGTAGGAGATAAAAAATAGTAACTCCTTCTACTGTTTAATTATATAATCAACATTTTTACAAAATTCTTTACAATAATGCCTCTAACTGCAACATGAATAATCTAATTTCCAGCACTGATTAAGCATTGTAACTTCTTCACCCTTCTCGCCATATGGAATGCCACTGCTACAAACATTTCCTTCTGGAGGTAGTTCCCTGTAGGTTATGCTATTTATGTGTGAAGAGCTTTCATAAAGGAGAAGAAAGGAAGACAAGTAGAAAAGCCACAAGGATTTTGTTCTAGGATCAACAAGAGAAAAATAAACTTGAAATTGATTATTTTTCTTTTTTTTTTTTTTTTTTTTTTTTTTTTTTTTTATAATAAATATAAAAAAAAAATAAAAAATAAAAAAAAAAAACGGAACTCCTATGAGGAGTACAGGCAACCCAGCCTTGAGCAGCCTGCTCAAGATGTCTACTCAAACATGGGAAGGATGCAGATGATGCCTATCAAAGGTCCTTTCCAACCTCAACAGTTCCACGTTTCTGTTATTTTGCAAAACTAAGGTCCAGGTAACAATTTAACAATTTAGAAATATCATACAATTATTCTATATGATGGCTGCAGATTTACCAGTTACAGTAGAAAATCTTTGTTTTCCTGTCAATCATCCTGAAGCTGTTCTATTTGTAATATAATAAAATTTTTCATATAATAAGATGGACTGCCATTCCAGTTTCCTTTTGATCCTCATCCATGAAAGGAGTGAGGATAGGCATAGTAACTCAGAATACTACAATACTTTGCTGAAAAACAAAGACACCTAAGACTTACTTATTGCTACAAAAATTAAGCTAACAAAACCATCAGATGAAGGTGCCCCAGCCTTTCCCCTGCTTTACTTCAACAACCTCATTACTCACTCCCAGAAATGTATAACCATATATTCTGAATAAAAGGTAAGAGCATATCAGCGATGCTGTCTGCTATCCAGATTTTAGATGAAGAGTCATGTATTACTATTTATTTTTCTAGTGTCTCCCTAGAGACATCAACAAAAAAATACGAGATTATTTTGCTAGGTAGTATGTAAATAAACTACACAAATGCCCCAAAGATATTACAGGTTGTCTGCAAACACAGCTTCAATAGAATGGCAACCCTTAATAATTAACTTCAAATTGCCTCTGAGACACACATAACACTTTAATCATGGACAGCTTACAAAGTTCAAGGAGGCCTTCTTAATTCCAGATCCTTTAAAAGTGAAGAAATGCCCTTTAAGAAATTTTTTTTGTTTATTTTATTTATTTTAACATCCCTGTGCAAACCAAGGAGAAAGCATTTTAAAGTCATCATTAAAATAATTCTGATCTTAAACTAATATTGCAAATTGGCTATTACTAGCAGTAAGAAACAAATACTGTATTTGCATGCTGGTAGGAAAAATGCTTCCATTTAATCGCTTGTGGAAGAAGCACTTTATTTATAGACATACTGTGCAGGAGGAAATTTGTCTCTCCTACCATATAATAAGATGCATGGCTTTCTGCCAGGATGCTGGCTATCCCAGGACTTTTGGTGTTCCATATACCAAGAATGTGGAACTATACTGCCTATAAACAGAAGAGGCTTATTTTTTCCAAGGATACTTTAAGACATGCTTTTTCTTGGATATAAAGTTGAAGAATTAGTGCAGCAGTTACGCAGTTGCAGAAGGAACTTTCTTTTGTATATTCATCACCAGCCACTTTAATTAGCTAAGGGATTGCTAGAATATTTCTTGCCAGTCTTCCTTCTCCCATTTACAGAAGATACTAAAAAAAAAACCCAACCTCCTGGACTTTCTGGGTTTTTCAGAGTAATTCTCAAGACTCGAGGTATTACTTACACAAGCATTTCCACTTAGCAGGATAACTCACATAAATAAAGATTGCAAGATGGGGATTTGCTAATCTGGCAGAAACAGTGCATCCAATTAATTCCTCTGTTTATTTAGGTAGGAGTTTTAGCTCTTTATTATCTTCAGTATCTCTGACCACAGCAGAGAGGGGTGGAGGTAGAAGGGAGTTAAAGATGGATTTTTGAAGGGAAGCCATAATTAGCTCAATCCTTGGATTGAGCTCAGGAATGTTGTTACTGCTAAATAGTTCCTTAAATGGAGCATTTATAAACCAGAAGCAAAGCTGTAATATTAGAAGAAAACTCAAAACAAAATAATTTTAGATGCAGAAACCGCAAGGTTAATGCCCTGGCACAGTGACATTATCCAGCCTACAGGACAAGGAAGGAAGAAGTGTGTGACTGATGGTAAACCAGTGCATTATACCCAGTTGGAGCCCTGGTAGGACTGGGAGACCCCAGAGGTTGTACCCCTCTGAAACTTCTCAGAATGGTGCCTGGCTCCCACATGGGGTATGCATGGCCCTGCTGCTATCTGCCCCATAGCCATGTTTGGAAACTCGGGTTTCCAACCAGCCACATCCTCTCCTCCTACTTGCCCTCCCCAGCAGCTATCCTGTGAGGGATTCCTGCCCAAATGAATGGATATGAAAATTTTTGGCCTGGGAGCAGCCTGGCTCCTTGTTGCCTCATCTTGCAGCCCTCCCACAGCAGACGTGGGGCTGGAGCCTACCTCAGGGCATGTTCCAGATGCTCTGAAAATAAAACCATGTTTCATGTCCACTCCTACACAACCATGTCCTATCATGCCCTGGACTCAGCCCAGTCTATTCAAAACAGATTTTGGCTTTTATCACACAATCTATAGGCCTGATCCAGCTACCAAGGAAACCATTTGGACTTAAGGACAAGTTCAGGACCACAATTACTTTCCAAGCAAAATAAATCATTAAGCTATGATGCAAAAGATTAATGCCCAGTCTCCATGCAAAACTGAATTTAATCATTGTAGATCAGGGTATTTGGGGGCAACATCTATTTTATAACTTCATTAAAAAAAAAAAACAAACAAAAAACAAGGTATGCACAGCTTGTCCAAAATTTAAAATTATTTTCCACATTTCAGAATATATATTTTTTTTTAAACAGACAAACCTTGCTTGTACTCTAATATCCCAAGAAAGCTTGTTAAATGGCTTTCCAAGGCTATATGATCTTTATTAAAAAATTATAGCACTGTCTCTTGGACACAAGGAGAAAAAGAAATAATCTATTTTTCAGATCAAGACTTGCAGTAGTGGAAAATAAATCTTACAAATTCTCTCTCAATTTCCATTTAACATTTCCTGCTCTGAATGCAGACACAGTCGTCTCCTAAGCGTTCTTCAGTGCATTCATAAATTGCAGGAATACAGTTTTCTTGACAAACCCGTTTCAAATCCAATAAAAAAAGTAATGGGATTAACTGCTTGGAAATTTAGCCAAATATTTTAATTTAATAGAGCAAAATAAAGTATGTTAATATATTAAGAGTGCAAAATAAAGTTAGTAAGGGGAAACTGAAGGCAAAGAAGTAGAGAAGCCATGGGATTTTCTTGCACTTCAGTATCAGTGGCTGTGTAGGAATTTGTGCAACGCAGTTTCCCATGAGTGGTGACTGCAAGTGATGCTCTGCACAGAGCACAGAGGGAGTGAGGGAGAGGTGGGAGAACGCAAAGCTCCATGGTCAGATCCCCACATAGGAAGAGCTTTTTTTGATCACAAACAGAAAATATTACAAAGTTTTGGTCTGTGAAAGTTTGGCCAGACCAGTTTATGGAGAGCTGTGGCAGCACCAGAGGTCAATGGTGCAGGGAGTTTCCTCCACATCTCACAACACTTTCTGTACAGGAGAAACTGGAGATGTAGAAATGTAGCATAGCTTCTCTGAAATTTATACATCTACATATACATGCATAGCCATGTATATACGCATGCATATAGGAGAAATTTTTACTATACAGATTTTCCCTTCACCACTTTATTTAAGATGTAGAACCCAGGGGGGAGGAGGTAGAGAAGTAGCAAAGTGAGAAAGGCTGCTTCTTAATTGGTGTTTGCGAAACATAACAAGTTTCACAGTGAACACAATGCCTCTGACTAGCCCTGAGGAGTTGTTGTAATAAATACAGTAGATAGGCTTTGTGTGGGCCAGAGAAAGTCATTAAAACGCTGTAGCCAGCTCTGTTTGGTTTGGCATTGCCTATGATACAACTCCAATTTTAACAACAAGCTACAATTGTACCAGTAGAAAAAACCCCTCAGGAAAGAAAAAAAAAATGTATTTTATTTAGAGAAAATTGTATTCAGATATCTGAATTTCTCATTTTGCAGCAAGAAATTTTTTTACCTCAATTTTTCTTCACTTCACCTGCTTTATTTTCTTATTTCTTCAAGCAAATCACACACACACTCACACACAAGGAAAACAGACAAAAGATCCCCACAGAACTGTATGACTGGAATTTACCACAGTACTGTAAAAACTTTGTCTGTTCAGATACTTCAGTATAAGCAGAACATGGCAGCAGCATCAGCTGATTTAAATAACTGATTGTAAAATATAAACATAGATGGATGAGTAGATGTAAAAATAGTAACAAACTGTTATAATTTATGGATTTTCCAATCAAAGTTATTTCCAAAGTATTTTTGTATTTGAATACAAATATACTCCTGTGTACACGCCATCATTTGTACTCTATGCACTTTTTCCTGCTGGATGCAGTCCATGCCTCATGACAAACCACCTTGGGCACGTGGAACTACTTTTGTTCTCTTCTTGAAGGACAGAAAAATGAGTCCTCCAGGAACAGAGCATCATATTTATAATGTTTTCATTTTGTTTTCATAAACCCTCTAATTAGCACAAATGATCCCAATTACTTTCTATAGAAAATGAATTAAAATATCTTGCAGGTAGATCTATTATACTCATTCGCCCTCCCTGCACATTCTTATAACATTTCTATGCATTTCTGAGCACATGCCAAAATTAAAAGACTTCTCTTCCATGATATATTTTAAAATAGAAAAATTGTGAAGTCCTCTAAGTACTGCAAACACAGATTTAGTTCAAAATTATATTGTGAAATGTTCTGGTAATGTTTACATATGTTATATTTATGGATACAGAAATATTTCCAGTCAAATCTCTATTGGGCATGCAAATGCCTTGTTCACCTCACTCACCTATGAACACTATTTTTGAGGCATCTCAAAGCCTTTCAAGTCAATCTTCTCAGACTTCAATCTGGAATAGCAAAGAAAGATTAGAAAAAAAAAAAAAACAGTAAATAAATCTGAAATGAATTTTTTTTTAAAAAGTAATCCATTAATTTAATAGGAAATCTACTTCCAGCCTCAAACACCCAGAAGTTCTGAATCAGAACCAAAGACTGTAAGATTAATTTACAAACTGGAATTTTACAAGTTCTTTGGTCTTTACTTTTTGCTTTAAAGGGCTTGGGGCTAAGATTTGCAAGTTTTTCTCAGGAACTGCAAGAGCTAAAATCATTCCTTTTCTATGAAAACTGAGAATCACAGGTAATGAGATGTGTCTAGGAGCTGGCATTCTAAGGAAAAACACCAAATGTCGTTAGACTTGTAATAAAAATCAGGAGTGTTGGAAACACTGTTATAATCTTGCTTTCAGAATGCAATAATTCTTGTAAAACACAAAATAGTGCATGCTAAACCAATCTTTTCCAAATCAATACCTCTACGTTTTAACTTACATTGGTAGGCTGAGGATTATATGGTTGCTATTTTTATACCAGAACAACTTACAGGGCCATGACAACAAATTTTAGTTGCTAAAATACAGTATAAATCAAAGACCAAAGAAGGGAAATGGACTATTTTTCTCTAACATGATCCCTGTTCCTATTTGCTATGGACATGATTAAACTTTTCATTTCATGGCCTTGCCTTACATGACCCTCTCATGGGAAGGACCACGGAACTTCTTCTAAATAGAGAAAAGTGCTTTGTGTGTGGCAATATTTTCCCAGAAAGGGAAAAAGTTACAAGCATCAAGTCAGGAAAGTGAAGGAAAAGACATCACATATTTGGAGCTCTACAAGCAGTAAATTTATTGTCAGTAGTCAAGTTCAAATAGCATCATCTGGAGAAAAAAATTCCCTCTAGAACCACAGCACTGATGAGAAAAGAATTTTGACCACTTGCATTCTGACATTTTTATGAATTTAATTTAAGGTGGCAAGAAGAGATCTAGTAAAAATGTATGAATGCCCACCGAAGGGAAAAAACAAATAACCCAAAAGAAAATGAAACACTTTTTTTTTTCCTAGAAGAAAAGGTCTCATAGCTGTTGATGTGTTTTTAGGTTCCAAGCCGAAAGTATTTGTATCATCATTTCAATAATGGGACAATAAGAAAAAAAACAGGCACAAACTTTTTTGACACACTGACCTGAATTGCTTTGATACAGAGGGTGGCACCTAAAATGAAAACTGAAGTGGTTTGATTAATTTCTTTTGTGATTTCAGACAAGACAAATAATTCAGTATTTACAAGTTTTCAATGCCCACATTTGCAAATATACTTCTGAGAAGAGATGTAACATTTCCAGAGGCACATCTAGTGCCTTTTTTCCATAGTATGTTCTTTGAAATCCTTAGAGGAAACAGAACTTTGAAGAAAAAAATCTTGTACTGCCCTGACCTTCTTTCTCCTCCCCTACTGATATACATTTAGTAGGATACTGCAGAAATGAAAAGATCTTATGTGATATATTTGAGATAAAAACACTCTTCGATAATGAAAGTTAACCATATGCTCTACCTGAGGTGCGCAGAACAGGACAAGAGTCAACAAACAGAAGCTGCAGCAAGGGAAATTTCAGTTATAAGAAAAAAAATTCTTTACAGAACTCTGAATCACACTTTCCAGAGAGCCAGATTCGCTTCCACACCTGGAGATCTTCAGAACATCAAGAAAAAAAAAAAAAAAAATAGGCCCTGCATTTAAGTGGGAAATGATCATGTGTGATTATGGTAAGACTCCTTTTCACTCTGAAGATTGATGTTTGTGAGATCTGCAATTTGCTGAGTTTTTTGTTTTCTTTTTTTTAATTCTTTGCCATTAGAGCAATCCAACTTCTACACATTCATTTCCTGTAGAAGCATTACAGAAACAGTCACTCCAAGTGCTACTACTGAACTCAACATACTGGCTTTACTGCATACACACAGCTTAGGTGGGACTGTTCTTCCTTGGATGGAGATAACGCAAGCTTTAATCTACCATCCTCAAAACCAGCTACAATTGTTCCAGAGGAACAACAAAAACCTCTGGAACAATTGTAACAGTATAGAGCTATTTGATAGCAAAATCTAACACTGTAAATGACAATGTGTTGCACTGCATACTACCAGAACAATACGTAATATCTAAGCTATTTGTTTTGGATATATTTACATAAGGTTGTAATCATGTCACTGGTTGAAAGATGCTAGCAAAATGAGGATGGAAATAACCTGACTAAAGATGCCCCAGGAGAGTTCCTAATGAATTAGGTCCCTGTGTCTTTATCAAGAAGCAGATTCTTAGGCATCAGGAAAAAAAATACGTCAGTACTATTTGTAAAGCAGTACAGTGCCTTTCCACGCAGTCTTCAGTTTTGCTTGTTAACAGGGTACTTAACTGCAGCCTTCTTATTGCTCTACTGTCCTGCCTTTTTGGAGTTATCAAAAGGTATCAAAGGTATCTTCACAGCAGCTTTGGGAAGCTTGGAAGCTTTGGGAAGCCCAGGAACTGTTGGCGAAGACTCAATACTCACTCAGGAACAAAATATATGCTATTCCCCAGTTAAACTTTTGACAGCCATCAAGAAGCATGTCTTCAAAAAAACAAAAAAAAAACAAAAAAAAAACAAAAAAAAAACCACAAACAAAACTAAAAATAAACAAAAGCATTCAGAGAACTTGAGATATACTCAAAGCACATGAGATTTCAGAGTGGTGCAGGGGCTCCTTGCTCTGAACTACATGATCTAGCCAATTTGTTATTATTGCCGAAATAATGTGCAGCCTCTAGATATGAGTCTAATCCTTGGGTTTCCACAGGATGGAGCACTGGATTTGCATTGGGACAACAGCTGCAGCAAGTGAGGCCTCCTGAGCAGCTCTTGAGATCCTGAGTAAGCAAACAAACAGCAGTTTTCTATGAGGATATATTGACCTTCTTGTGCCTTATGCAGTGAACATTCTTGTGAGGTACCATACCATAAAAGATGACAGCATTCCTCCAGTTGCAACAGAGTGACTATCTAATGATGTGCAAATTCCCAGCTAGAAAGAGAGGGTCTTGTCAACCAGATGCAGCTTGTGTCATTCTGTTGTCAAAGTCAGCTATATGTCTCAATTAATTGCTAAGTATAATGGTAAATTGGATTTCCCTGTTCCAAATTTGTGCATGCAAATGCCATTAGAAATGTTTTGCAGAAGTGGGTTCAGAGAATTGTCAGACAAATGAGCTGCAAGTGTTTGTTGTACAGGAAAGCATCACTAAATGCTATTATGGTCTCATGTGAGCAGGTACTATATCTGCGAGCAGAGCCCAGTCCCATGGAAGATGTTTTAACTAGCATGATTTCACACTGGTCTTACTAAAAGTGGTTGAGAATTGATTTTTCAACTGTGGGTCATTTTTGGATGGGGGACTTGCAGTGCATTGAAAGTATATGAGGCAGATCAAAACATGGTTAGGGCACCAAGTTTCTTTAAGTTATAGACAAAACCTGTGCTACTCTTGATCAGACTGGATTTTGTCTGTTTTTCTGACTAGCTGTCCAGAATTTCCTGCGTGAATGAATAGACAGCCATTTTCTCAAGTGAATAAGCCAAAGCAAATTCTAAGATGCTACACTTTAGAAATTACTATGATCACTGGATATAAAAAAAACTCTTTCCTTGGTAAATAGTGGCTTTTCTTAACGGTATAATTCTGAGTATCATTTTACTGTTGGTGATGATTAAATTTTCAGATTTCGACACCTTAACAATTGACCTTGATCAAGGTTTTGAATTGCCCGTCAGATGAAAAAGCTTTAGACACCAAGCAATTATTTAGCGATAGCCATCAGGATAAATATTCACCAAAAAGGAAAATAGAATGAGTGCACATCTCAAATAGAAAGTGAAAAAAAATATAATCAAAGTCAAAACTTAATTTGCATGTGTCCACAACTCTGCTCTATAACTTTTCCCTCCTCAATTTCCATTTATCAGAGTATGCCAAAGGTAAAATTTAAGACTTCAAAATAAAATTACATCTTTTCAGTAGCTATCATGAAAAGATGAGGAGTAGAAATCTAACGTCAAATCAAATTAAAGCACATTATAGTGTAAATTCTATGTGCATTTTGCACATTATTATATCTTGACATATCATGAGCTGAAGTGACAACATTTCATGCATGCATTGTACTTCTGAAATCAGAGAAAGAGCACAACTAACTTGCTTTGCTCCACAAACAATTATGATATACTCAGAATCAGGATATTGCTAAATTTATTACATTAGAAGAATTAATAGTTTAGAAGAATGCTTCTAATGCTTCTTCTAATGATACAGATAACCTGTCCTTCTATTAAAGAAAGTTGTATCCAATTCCAGAGATAAACTATTCAAGTAGAAACAAGAATTCAGAAAAGTAAGAAAGAAACAATTCACTCACAGAAGCCCTGCCCACTTGTCAAAAGAGCTTTACATATTTCTCATTATGTACATTCTCATACAGGACAACAAAGTAAATACTGCTTGCTAGTCACTACAGATCAGAACAATATCTTTTTACGGATGAGTGAAGAGCATCCTCCTCTTACAAATGTCTTTTTACTATAAGCCCTTTTTCCTTCACAATAATTTTGGTTAATCTAAGGCTACTTCACAAAGACACATAGACCCACCATTTGCCAGGGACTCTCAAGATGTCTTCCCAAGTTTTTTTTTGTCATTCCCTAGTCTAAAGGCCAGGTCAAGACACCCATAGTCCTCTTGTGAAATTGCAATATCTTTACTGCAGCCTGTCATCCTGACATAAATGGATTCATAAAGTGAGCACTTCCACAAATATTTTTAATGTTACACAGACTAATGCCTTTTATTCTTTGCCTTTTCTAGTCCTGATGTACTCTATTACTGATCTAGATTGTTAAGAAGCTCTTTCAATCATTTCTTCAGTAATTTCACCCATAAGTCCTTTCTCCTTGTCACCCACCTTCCCCTAACAGGGAAGCTTCCTCTTCATTTCTTTGGTAAAAACAAATAAATTCTTTTGAGTTCTTGCTTTTGGCTAGGATCCAACAAGTAGTGAAAAGATAATATCAACTTGCACCTCTTTAGCTTTTTCAAGCCAAAAAAGTGGCTTACCTCTTCTGATCCTTCCCCCAAGACCAAACAAACTGGATGCTACAAAGAAAGTGCAGCAAACTTTTTATTACAGATACACTATAGTCACAACAATTTTTTTTTTTTTTTTAACCAAGCTTTTTGGGGACTTAAAATTAAACTTATCAACCCTCTTTCATTTAAATCTGTAGTCAATATAATTACAGATACTGTCCCTTCTTTAGCAACTTGGAGGTACAGTTTTCACAACCACACATCTGACGTACCATTTCTGAGTTTACTCTGAAATAGGGAGGTTTACTGATTAGAAGCTATTGCAAATTAATACTAAGATGCTTGGAGAGGTGCACTATCGGAGCTATGGAGAATAGCACTAGCTTTCCAGAGGAGAGAGGCATAATACCACCAAGATGAACACACAAGTATTTCTTCCCCCTTCTCCTTTGGGATCCAACTGATCTGAGAAGAACAAGGACTTATTTTGAAATGAAGGATGAGAAGGTTTGACAATAATACCTTTTCTTCTAGAGCCTCACCATAACGAACTACAAAATAAATGTAACTTATGGTTGTTAGATCCAACACAAGTTCTCTTTCTTTAACAATGACTTGCTTGCTTTCAGCTGAACTTTCCTTTGCAACAGGCTGTCTCACTGGTCACAAACAAAAACATCTAGCAAGGCTTCACAAAAAAATTTAGCAAGGCTTTTTGTGGGGCAGTATACAACAAAATACACAAATTCATATTTATACTTTGCATACTATTGTTTGCTAGCTATATCTATTATCAATTTTCCATTTTGATTGCCTGGATTGGTAGCTCTAATTCACTTAATTTCTGTCTGCCTCAGTCTGCGATTATAAAATAAAGTCATATGAGTAGAAACACAACATGCACAGTCTATAGGGACTATGGCCAATTCTTGATAACAGTGGAAATTTTGCCACAGGAAAAAAAAAAAATAAAAACAGGAAAAAAAACAGAATCTGCTTGTGGAGTTTAGCTGGACCATCCACTCAGGTAAAACTCAGTAAAGTTACACCATTGTAGAATTTATCTTCCTAAACTGATTTGTTAGGGGCTGTTTTTGTTTCATTTTCACCAGTCACAAACATTGTTTCTGAACATTAAATAGTGTATAAACCAACTTTTAATTTAAAACACTCCTGCAGAAAAAAAAAGGCACCAGGAAAACAGCTGTTCTATGCACAATAGTGACACAGTGACTTACAATGACTAATTAATGAGAACACCTGGAGTATCTTTCAGAGCTAAACTGGAAACAAAATACTGGAGATTAGGTTTTCAAGCTACTGGTGGTCCCCACTAATCTCTTTCAGGTGTAAACCATAGTGTACGTGGAAAGCAAAATCTGACTCATTCCTGCAAGACAGGAGGTCTTCAGGCTAATAATTGCAGCATGTAGTTTCCATAAAATTTACAAGGTTGGCTTTAAATTTTAGTAGTGGCAGGCTTGCAATAAATGCCAATGAGGTCCATCAAAATGAGTATTTGTGTGTGTCCTCATAAAAATAGATCAATCTTTTTAACAGACTCCATGCAGAGGAATTTGTATAATTACAGCACATATCTACAGCTTTAGAGTCCTTTCCACACCAAAAACAACATGCTAAGTCATAAATACAGCGGAAAAATAAACACAGGAACATAATAAAAGAGATTTGGTTGAGCTAAGTTGTTCTGTCTCAGCTAGCACGCTGTAGCTAACAGTTTCCACTAGGGGTGGGCAAAGGGATTATTTTCCTTGTTTGTCAGCTTCCTTCTCACCTTTGCCTCCTGCACTCTTGGGACAGCAAGCAAGTCTGCTCACATAAAGAAATGGAAAGGGAGAATCAGAAAGGAGGAACGGTTTCACCACACACACATACATTCATTCCCAGGTCACCCATTAACTCTTATCATGCTGGTCTTGATGGAAACACTCAGCAAGGAGTGAGAGAAGAAAAGCAGCCCAAAAGAAAGAAGAAATTAAGTTCGCACTCTCTGCATTGTGCCTGTAACTTTCTAGTTCCACAGTCACAGCTGAATTGTCAACTCCAAGCAATAAAATATAGTTTATGTACAAGACTCTCTACCATGCCAAGTTTCCACACACTTCAGCTGAATGGGAGGGAAGGCTGCAATTAAGTGATTCTCTTCCTAGCCCTGCCACAGCTCTCATCCTAATGAATTATCTACCAGCAGGGGAGAGTTGCAGTGTTGTGTGTCACGCATGCTCTTCTTCCAAGCTTACCTCTGCCAGGAGCGAGAAATGTGGTACACAGAAGCAGGGGCACAAAACTAGGAAAAGCAGCACTTGAAGAGCAAGATTCATTTCAGTGTAGTGCCCTCCCTAATGAGACTAGGACAGAGCTAGGTGTTTAAATACCTCAACACACAGGTGACCATTTAGTGAGATTTTCAATTACTCATCTCATAATGAGCCAAGAGGTAAGCAATTGAAAATCTCACTGGGGATGAGATTTTAAAAGCTCAAGAAGCATCTTTTTATTCCTTTACATTCCTAAGTATCTGCTCTAAAAGTCAGTCATTGCTTTCCAAGTTGACTTTGTTTTCTTTGTGTAATGTGAATAGCCATAGTATTGTATTGTTTTTAATTAGCTTAATGGATTCAATTTTTGTGCAACAGACAGAAAAGAGAGACCAAGTATGGGATCCAATTTTACTGATTTTAGGCACCTGAAATTAAGGCATATGGATCTTAGCTAACTGATCAATCTTCCTGTAGACATTGGATGGAGCAGACATCTCTGAGAGGGATGGGTCAGCCCCTAGAGGTTCCTGTTCCACTCCATTTACTACAAAGGGAGCATAGACAACAAGCTAATCTGGATGCCTAATTTGTAACAGCTGAAGCCAGATGAGATGAATTCCTCCTCCAGTGATTTAGCCAAAGGCAGAAAGAAAACAATAGGAGTGCAACACACTGATTTCAGTCTCACAAATCTCCAGCCAGTTGTTTAACCAATGAAGTGAACTTCCCACTTGAGAGGAGGTGTCAAAGGCTCTTGCCAAAGCAGTCCCAATTTTAACACAACAGAACACAATAGAAGTTGTGCTGACTAATAAGTACAGATAGAAGCTGGAGGGAACAAAAGGGAGATACAAGCCCAAAGCCTTTCCTCCAAACCAGCCAGTTCACAAGAGAAATGTTACAGCAAATACATACAGGTTGTATCCACCCAAGGGAAGAGTGCTGCTAATGAAAGAGCTGTGGGTCCCAACAGAAGGAGTAAGATATCCAAAGGTAAAATCAGTTCCAGTTTTGCATTATTCACATTTTGGTTTTACTTGTACCTCTGTATGACTTCATGCTTCCTAATGCTGTTAGTCACTGCAGTGCCTGAACCACTCTAATTCAGCTAAACAAAGCTCCAGCTTTCTTTTTCATAAAATTCATTAAGTATTTCTTTGATGGACCTGAGGAACCTGTACAGAAGTCATGCTTTGGAGGCCAGAAATTCAGGATTCAGTTTTCAAGTCTGTTGCACAATTAATTCTTATCTGAAAACCTCACTCACCTTCTCAGTTTCTCACAAACCTGACCCCATACTGGTAAAACCCTGGGCTCTAACACTTGTAAGTTATTTTCCCTGCTTCTTGTTCCCATACACAGAAGGTGACTGTCAGAATCCTAGCCATGCCCTCTCCTTCACATGAGCTTTGCCCAAGTGTTTTTTCATCAAACTTGGTCTGTCGTTAAAGGGAGGTTTCCGTTTCTCCCACCATTCATTTCTAGAAGGAGCTTAGCTCATCACAGAACAAGATTTTAACCTCGAAGACCATTACTTACAAGACAATACTCTGACACTTGCCTTTAGCCTGATGGATTGGCACGTGAGGGTGACTTCTCTCTAATTTCACTCTTTTCCTACAATTTTATCATTTACAGGATAAATAACACCAGGGCAATGGGGCATGTTGTATGTTTGTGTAAGCAACAGTATCCATTTTAATAGCTTTGAACCAAAAACAGATTTGGCTTAATTAAATAACTGCATCAAATCTACTTAGCTGCACTGCTCTACCACTTGCAATCTGCAGAGGTTGCTGTAGATGCAAAATCATCAAATTTCAGTATGGTTGCATCTTTGAGGCAAATGGGATTTGTTTTCCAACATGTTCTAAATCTTCTTTATAGTCCAGTAGAGTAGCTTTCTCTCTGCCCACACCCTGAATTCTTCTCTTGAATATTTTTACAAGCAGCTTAATCTTAAGCTGATATATTATTATTGTTTTATTTATGATTGCTGCTTTTCAGGAGATTTGAAAGCTTTTCCAAAATGACTGAAGACATGCCCAACAAGCAGATGTTTTGTCTTGGTAGACTAATGGAATGAGGTCCAGACATCAGGACAATGAGACAAACTGGAGAAAGAAGACAAATGCCCACATCCCAACAGTAGTATATTTTCCCTGGAACTGCCAATGCAGTGCCAAGAAGTATAGTCCTTTTTAGTCACATGGACTTTGGATATGAAATACTGTTATGGGGGAAGGAGGAGGAGAGCAGACCTGGTGTCATGTCAGACAAATTGTACACACAAAGTCATCAGCATTTATCTCTCACAGCCTAGGCTGCATTTTAACAAGGGAGTTAAAGATGAAAAGATTTCTGTTTCCATTGCAGATCCTTAGAGCCATCCATTTGCCCTATCATATGCTTACTATCAGAAACTGCTCTTCAAAGCAACAAAAACTACTGTACTGCATAAAATTGACAAAGTTAATTGTATGCAGCATGTTTCCTCTACCATAAGTATTCCCAAGCACCATTTGTTTCTGGATTTCACTCTTCTCTTAACTAAAGAACAGCTACATTATTGTTTCATCTGTAGCCCAACTGTTTTCTTTACATTTTTACCACTAAATTGAATCTACTGCCAGTAATCTAATTTACATTTAAAATGCACAATATGCCAACATGACCAGACTTCAATAAAATTTTTACTAAAACTCATAAATGCCTTGATTCTGGTGTTTATAGAAATTTTAGACTGTTCATTCCCCAAATGTTATGTCGCTAGCATCCCAAAATCATTTCCATATGAAATAAGAAACATTCTTAGATTCATGCTGCGTCAGGAAATACAAAATGTACTGTCACATCGCTCCCAAAATCAAAGATTTATCAGTTCTTAACAAAATAATTTGAATTGCATGTCCGGACTGCAGGCCTGCAGTAGCATGGGATATTAGCTTCACTCACCTGCTACGATTTCTTCCTGCCACACATCCTGGTCCCTGCATTTCAGATTACAAATGTTTTTTTTAAACACTGTTACTTCATTTATTTTTTCTTCCTTTGCACGAAAACTGCTTGATTTTGAAATAGTACAGAATCCCCTAGCACCCTTGTGAGCACTTCCCATCGTGACAGAATCTGCCCAGAGATATCTTTCCTGCAGAGCTACTTGACTATACCAGGAATATCATTCACTAGAAGTTTGGATTACATTTCTCTACTGGAAGCTAATCACCAAATTTGTAATTTTGGTGAAAACTTGCAAGAAATTCAGATACAATTGGGACAGAGTTTTTGTGGTGATCTTATTTTATTTTCCTTCTAATGTGGAAATGAAGTGGTAGACACAGCTCATTACTGTTCTTTCTAAGTATTTTGGCTTTGTTTTTAAAAAGAATATTTTCAGGGAGTACTAACTAAATAGAGAGTTAAAGTAAGACGTGTTCGCTTTCAATTAATTGACTTTCTATGTTATTTTGAAACAAAGTTAGTGAGATGTGTACAGGCATGCACATGTTCATTCACAGGGTTGGTCTGAGTCAAGCACTCAACTTTTTTGTTTGCTTGCTTCAGAAATCAAGCCTACTATGAATTACTCCAAAAGTTCTTCAACTCACAATATTTATTTATATCCTCCAGACAATCTTTGATCGTGAAGAAACTTTTTTCTGCCTGCATGTATCAGAACGCATACAAACTACAGCAACAGGATCAATGGTCAACTAGTCAATACAGTCATAGTTTCAGCCATACACTGCCCTACAGTATGAGCAATCTGATTCCATAAATAGCTGCTGGTATTTGGTATTTACTTGCCCCACACTATCATCTATATAAAGTTATGCTTTGAAATTAGGCTCAGAGATTGATATGTGCTTCTTGATCCAAGAGGCTGAGAGAGCACGCTGGGCCATACTTTACATCTCATTTTGAGAATTCAAGTTTTATATGCTGGCATTGCAGAGTGGGGTTTCTCTTCATTCATCTTTGTTGTAAGTTTCTGTATAATTAATGAATATAAATACGTTATAATTATGAAATAAACAAGAGAGTTAGGCAAAGCAGATTATAATAACAAAAAGAGAATAGATAGAATGCTTACCTGCATCCTGGGCTCACTGTAAAACTCCAGAGGAGGGATCTCCAGAAAAGAACCTTGTCACTGGCAGTCAGCTCTTAGATGGGTGTAGGAGAGGTGCAGCCAGGCTCCACCCCTTCCTGCAGCACAGGTCAATTGCCTTCACCTGTTCTGCCATGGGTGACTCATTGCTCACCTCAGGTGATCAATCAGAGGTTCAGGCTGTGATTCAGCAGTTCTCATACAGTTTCTTTACAGCAGAAAAATGCTGAAGAGAGATAAAATGAGACAGAAGCTCTCTCTTGCTTAGATACCGGACCATGCTTGTTTTGGGTTGAAGACAGATAGCAGCTGTGTCTTTCAGAGATGAATCAAATACCTTTGGGTAGGCTTTTTACATCATGTCTAAATGCATGTAATCAGGACAAGAAAAAAAGAAGAAAAAAAAAATAGACAGAAATACATTATATTGCTTAGAAATATCCCTAGTTCAGTTATGAATGCATTTTCCTATATTGAACTCTAGGACAGAATTCTAAGGGATCAATTCCGTATTTGGTGCATACCTCTAAATGCATGGTTTGGCTCTGAAGGAAGAAAGAAGTGAGAAGGTCTGGTTTTATGCATAACAGACCATTGCTCAAAGTAGTTCTCTGAAAATTTTAATAGGATTTTTGTGTACAATAGGATTGTTGTACTCCAGGGTGCAACTATTTATGTAAATATAATCATGCTATTTATGTAAGAAATTGAAAGGTTTACAGTAAGAATCAAGTACAATTTCATCCTGAAGGAGTAATCATTTCATTGAGAATACCGAGTTAAGGTTTAACATTTCCTTTTTTCCTTTTCCAAGTGGTTTTTGCTAGCATTCTTATTACACTCAGAACTACATAAAGTAAACATACATTTTAGCAAAGCCAAAACTGCTGTGCCAACAGAAAGCAATACCCTGCACCTGCTGAGAAAATCTCCTTTCCCAGAGCTTGATTTTTGCAAAAGTCCTTGCTGGGACATGGAAGATCTAAGTTATCTTGCCCAATTGGCAAACACCACAGCCCTTCTGAAAACCAGAACTCTGCATGCAGCTGGGAGAGCAACACCAGATACTTAAAATCATGTACAGATCTACCCAGGTTGTTTTTTTTTTCTGGCCTGTTATTTCAATTTCAAGCATCTGCTCCAATTCACCTGGTCTATGCAACAACAGGGTAATCCTGATCCACCTGAACCTTGAATCTCAACACAACCATGACATTAAGCATGTGGTTCCTTTGCTGAAGTACTCTTCACATTCACTTACTAGGGTCTAAGTTGATCTTAGTGTGGTCTTTATCCTCTCTACAGGCTATTTCAGCAGAGATTTTGTGGTTTCTTGAAGTGGTAACCTGATGATCAGGGCGGTAATGTGGCACACTTGCTTACTGTACCGAATGAGAACCTATGGTGCCTGGGAAGAATAATCAAGTAAAAAAACTTAGAGTGTTAAACCTAATGAAGTAGTTCCTTCTTATCCAGCAGGAGATTTCAGTCTTGGTATAAGCTTTCCAAACCAGATATTGAGGAAAAGTCGTATTAAAAGAATTAAAAGAAGAAATGTCACAACCCTACCAAGGAACAAAATGAGGCAGTTCCTGGAAATTGAGAATTAAACTTATAGCAGAGCTCTCTGAATGTCCAATTATGAAGGGGGTAATGAGAGATGATTGAGTGCTAGTAAGTACTTAATGCATTTGTATACTTATACAATATTGTACCAATATTTGATTACTTGGGAGACCAGGAGAGATGTTTTCCCCACTGTTCTGTTGGACAAGTTGATCCTGATCTGCTATTGTTTTTTTCCCTAACTCTGAAGCACTGAATTTACTGACAGCAGTGACAAGATATATAATCATATAATAAAATAATAGAATGGCTTGGAGTTGGAGTGGACCTTAAAGATCAGCCAGTTCCAATCCCCCTGATGGGGAATGGGCTGCCACCCACTGGTTCAGGCTGCCCAGGGTCCCATCCAGCCTTCACTGAAGGCAGTATATAGGCAAAGACTCACAAAGAGTTGATACTAATACTAGTCCAAAAGTTCTTTTTTCTTTTTCTTTTTTTTTTCTTTTTTTCTTTTTTTTTTCTGTGATAAATACTGCAAGAACAGTGGGAAATGTATTCTGCCAAATCTTCCTTTGAAGCTTGCAGCATGAGCCCAATTACCTGAATCTGTAGTTCACTTTCCTGGAGCATCCAGAGGTTCAGTTCTCTTATAATGATATTATCTGTCATGAACAGAACCAAAGCTATTGGGTATGGTGTTTTCTTGTACTGTCCTTTCCATTCCTCCTATAAAACAGATCTCAAATTTATTACAGGATGTTGAAGCCTGCTGATTTGCAGAGCACATGGAGCAGAAACTCTTCAAATCAGAGAGCTGGCTGCAGTAGGGAGACTTAAGTCAGCAATCCAAGGAGTGCTCTGCACATCTCAAGGCAAAGGACACTGGATTAATAAGCTTGATAGAAGAAAACTCCCTTTTCCAGAAGATCCACTCTTCTGCTTGGGAAGAATAATAAACAAGTGTTCAGGATGACCCCAGCCATAATAAACTATTGGTTGAAGGACAATGTGTGACAAAAATGTACAATAAGATTGTTCTGGAATTTTTAGCTCAGGCTATAAATTCTAAGACACATTTTTTACTAAATAAATAAATAAATAGAGAAGTAGACTAAATTTATTGGTAAATTTAGCTTAGATGACATGTTTTAGGATAGTAAGCCTCAAAAGTCAGACATCTAAGCACAAAACACATAGGTCTTGTTTATGATCCTGGGAAATTCTATCTCTGAAGGGATGTGGGGATCTGTGTGGAAATTCATATGAATATCAACTCCACCACTGTCTCTGAAGGGCAAGTTCCTCTCTAGACTGAGTACCAATGGAACAACTGAATGAGAGGCTGTAGAATCATACATCTGGGCACTCAGACAGCTACAAAGCTGTCCAAGCTGCTTCAAGTTAAGTATTCATACAGGCCACACACGTATGATGACTGGCTCTGTCAGTTTTGGAGAAAAAAAGATGTGCACGATCCAGTGGATGAAAGATGAATCTGGATATTTAAATCTTCAAATGAGACTCATTTGCCATGTGAGGGGATGTAAACTGTACTAGGGGGCTCTGGCATGGGAATGTCACCATGCTGTGGGAGGCCTTCTGACTCTGGAAACTGGAAACCAAGATTAGAAGGTTGGGTTTGTTTGTTTTTCCTAAAATATATGCTCTAGTTCAACTACTGTTGTTATTGGTCTTGGAACTGCAGTCAAGCACTCAAAGCATATTGTCACAGTGGTCTCTTTTGGTTATCAAAACCTATGAAAAAGAGAAAATATAAACAATGCTTTGGAGGTTTATTTTGCTACAAAACAAAACAAAATCCACCAATTTCAACATATATGGCCAATAATTAATTTGATTTCTTATGCAGTCCACCTCTTTGCCCTACTGTCAGTCTACCTTAGGGCCAGGGGCAGAGGCTGGTGTGCCCAACGCTCTGCTCCAGCACAGCACACATTTCCACTCAACAGAGCTCCCAGGATCAAAGCCTCAGACTGGAACAATTTACTTGACCTAAGGATTTTATATAGTCTCTGTGACTGCTAATTTACCTGAAGACTGAAATATTTGCTGTATGAGAAGAAGATTCAAACTTTTCTGTACCCTGAAAACTCATCTTCTCCATTCCCAGGGTGGTAGAGAAATCTCCTGTGGTTGTTGGTGCTAATGAATCTGACACAACTAAGCACTACTGACTCTATCCAGCAGAGGGAAGCAGCAAAAAGAGAGCTATATTTGTTGGTTTATCATTATAACAATTACTAAATAGAATAACTAGTTGCTCCCTAAAGAAATATATTCATAGACTGCAGCTAAAGCCAAGCTCCCAACAGACAGATTTTTTCATTTCTACCCATTTACCCGTGTAAACTGTGGGACATTTTATTACACAGAGATGTTTCCTCCAAATCCGTCAAAAATTTTAATATAACCTCATATCTCAGCAAGCAAAAAATAATCACCGCAGATGATACTAAACCTACACTTTTACCTGCCCCTGTAAAATTAAATAAAAAAGTAACAGTGCCACTATTGTGATTCACACATAATTGAGTGTGCCAACTAATAATCTTTAATATCCACTGCTGACAGAACAGAATTAACTGCATTTTTCCCTGCCCAACTTTCATTTTTTCTCCACGGTGTAAGCCAGTATCTAATCCCATCCTTATATCATTTTGGCTTTATTAACTCAATTGAGGAGAAAGTACTTAGCCTAAAGCAGTTTAGGGTGAGACCTCGAAATAACAATGTTTACACAAGCTAAAGATGTCCTTTGTTGAAGCTCTCCACTGATGCTTGCCAACAAAAGCTTTTCATGTGCAAAAGAGTCAATACCAAATTATAGTTAAGCCATGTAATAATTATCCTCATTAGATGTAACCAGAGCATGGATAGGATGAATTCAGTTATAAACTCTGCTAATACTCAGGAAGCATATTCTATATGTAATTTAATAATCATGGAAGTAAATACACAATTATTTCTGTTTTTATCATGAAGTCTACTAAAGCAGAGAAGCAATTCACTCTACAGTTAGAAGATGGATTTTTTTTGTTATTTTGGTGGGAGCTTTTGAATATTGTATTTAGGTGAGTCTAGCAGAGCTTCCTGAGAGCAAGAGAACTGGGGTACACTGATCCCTCCACCTTAAGTGTACCATCCTGGTGGGAAGATGGACATGGACAGGAACTTCTCTAGGAGCAAGGAGTGCAGATAGGGATGGAATTTCTCCAGAGCTGGTGCGAGGGGAGACAGTCCCTTGCAGAAATCTCCTCTGGCCACAAAGAGGTTTCCAGTCCTTCTCTCCCTATACTTTCTTACTATATCCTGCCTATTTTTGAAGATTGATCTCCTTTCTCAAGTGACAAGTGATAGAACTTGAGGAAATGGCCCCTTTTGTTCCAGTAGAGGTTTATATTGGACATGATTATTTTGTTTTCAATGAGAGGGTGGTAAAGAATTGGAACTCGCCCTAAGGAACATGGTTCAGTGATGGTACTTAGTAGGGCAGGTTGATGGTTGGAATTGGTGATCTTGAAGGTCTTTTCCCACCTAGAGGATTCTATCTCAGTCCCAGAGCTGCTGTTCTCCCTTGTTTCTTCTAGTTCTGCCATTGACTGTCTGCATATTTCTCACCTGAGTTCATACGTGACTCCTCTGACTTTGCTTTTTTTTTCTGTAACAGGGGATAACTTTACCTCCCTACCACAGAATTAACCAGCTGTGTTGAAGTGCTTTGAAAGCATGAAATTCTCACATATTTCCTCTTCAGCACTTAAACCTGATGCCAGTTTGTGAATGAAATTTTCCAGAAAATTAGCTTTTGGACATTAAGAAACTGCAAGAGACAGGAGACCATTCCTCTGCTGTTTTGGTCAACCCCTGGGAGCTTCTAGCAAACAGAGGAAAATAGAACATGTTTCCACAACTCCCATCCTTACTTTACTTTGCCTGCTCCAACCTTGGAAGTGCTGATCACAGAGAAATGAGCATGTCTGTAGAAGCTCAAGAGCAATAGTTGTGAGACTAAACACGCACAGATATTTTTAAATAAGAGGTCAAACAAAACCAGTGTTCATCACTGACATCTCAGAGATGTCAGTTCATCTCAGATATGGCACAAGAGGGTCAAGCCCTGCAGTTTTTCTATAAGCTTATCCACTTTGTCTGAATCTGTGGCATAAATCCCATAACTGCAATGGGATGAAAATCTGCTACTTTCCAGTGGTGTAACCATGACACAGCTTTCAAAGCTGGTAGTAATAAATTGGTGTGGCAATAATGCAATTCTAAGACTACCGAGATAAGGAAATAAAATAGAATGAGAAAAAAAAAAAAAAAACATTTAAGGGATTTATTTTTTCCATGATTACTTATATACTTTTGACAAAGTACAAAGGTTTTTGGAGACTGATTTTTCAGGTATTGGCACGTTTTTACCTTTGCATGCTTACAGTGATAAAGTGATTGACAGTTCTTGGACTTTCAGGAACAGAGCCCATGTTCCATGGAAAAGTCATCCTCTGAACAACTCGTGTAAGAATGTGTTTGTGTAGTCTGAACATTTTTAAGTACTGAGGCCAAGGCACTAAATTTAATTTCATATTTTAACTTTTCACTGCAGAAATTTTTTGTAGTTAAATTCAAAGTTATCAACATTTGAGGAATGATATAAATAACATCTAACCTCCATGCTATTAAATTAAGCTGCTGCCAGCATTATTATTGGCAATAAAATTACTTTGATTGCTATCAGCTATAATCAAATATAGGAAAAGCCTGGAATGCCGATATCTTCCACAGTAGTACATTCTTCAACAGTCATGTGAAAAATAAAAGCTTTGACATGACATATCCATTTAAAATTCTGCTCTACAGTAGCAGATAAAATAATAAATTCTTGAGTTGCCGCAGCCTGTGTGTTTAAGCTCAAGTTATCGTTTTATTTCCATTTGTTTCTTTCAAGAGTTTAACGTTGTAAAAAAGCCATGACTTTGTATACTGAATTATTCACAAGCCTGAGGCATGCAAGTGCAACAACAACTCTTCTGGAGAAACTTCTCCCAGTGCTCACCAGGATGAGCATGCTGAAATGGAAAGGGCATTTCTCTAGCTTTGAGATCCATATCCTCTCCAACTCCTGCCCAGAAACAGGGTGAACCTCTGCTTCTATCACCCCAAACACAGGAGCAGCAAATAGACGTATGTCCTGATAGGGAGAAAATACACTCTGGTGCAGTTTCTCAGTCAGCCTACAGCTAGGCTTCATACAAATACCATATGCAGCTCCTGGGCAAAGCCTAGTGGTTTCTTCACTTGTGGTTTTCATAGAAGCCAAGGGAACAAGAGCTGAGTCTGTAAGCACAGCTGGGTACCAGGCATTTGTCCATCTGCAGCAGGAGCACCGCAGGGCTTGGTGTTTCCTTGGTCCCAAGACACCCGCCTCCTCTCCTCACAAAGATATCTCCCTAAAGACGTCTGAATTCAGGCTGGGGCACACTAAGCAACATCCCCAGAGGTGGCTTTGGGTTCTTGGAGATATTCACATTCATCTCACCCTCACTCCACTACAGAAAACTCAAGGACTATTCCATATTCCACAAAGCCATGCCACCGGAATAAAAGAAAAAAAAAAAAAAAAAGACCTTCATAACACATATCCTACAGGGTTTCATCGTGGTACCTGGTTTAGTTTAGTCACCTGTTGTTATGAGGAGAGAGGCTGCTGAATGAGCAGCTCATGTCTACTTGCTGAGCTCTTTTTTCCCCCCACGTATTGTGCAACAATAATAATAAAGGGCTGTATCTAGATGCCCTGTCATAGGACAGGGATAGCTAAAATTTTCCCTGAGGATCACGCTGAATTTGTTGCTGAATGCTGAGACTTTCAGAGGGGCTGCACAAAGGCAGTGTGACAGAGTGCATTGGAAATCTCAGTTGAAATGCAAAGCACACAGAGCATCCCTATAACTAATCTGACACTGCCTGTGACCCAGCTATGAGTACGAGTTCAGAAACAAACAAAGCTCCCTTTTAAACTACATGCTTCTGACAATTATGCACTGCAGTCTCACCTCCAGAAGTAAACTAGCTTTCCTCTCCCAGCTGATGAACAGTGTGTGCCGTAAAATTCAATCAGATACCGGATATTCAGTGCATATGAGACAGCATAGGTGCCAGAGGGGCTTAATTCAGCCCAGAATAATGCAACAGCAGTTGTTAGAATTAAGCCTTGAATAAGAAAGGGCAGGTATTTTTAATAGATAATTATTTTTTATTAGGTGCAATTACGAGCGTTGAAAGGACAAATGTTATTTTATGTAAGTGTAGGGGAAGTGCCTGATTCTGCACTACTTCTGTATTAATTCTATCAGCTGATCCCTCTCTTCAAAGCTCCACAAGGTTGAAGCATGAGGCTGCAGTTTACAAACCCAGGGCCACAGGAAGAAGGCACAGCACACATGCCCCTGTGCCCCACAGCAGCCACTCTGGGCTCCAACAGGAGGCTCGCAGTTGACTGCAGCCAGGCACAGAGTCCTGTCCCTGCCCGCCCCAGCTGGGCGCAGCTGATTGTCCCGCATTCCATATAAAACCAGCACCCAAACATCCTTTCTTATCACTCCAAAGAACAGGCAGGCACAGTGAAGGAGTCAATAGCAGCACGCTTTTTCCACCATTTCACGTTAAAAGCTTTTCTTTATATTTTGCAAAGGTGGCTTAGATCTGATTTCAGTGCATGAAAGACAAAATACCTTACTTTCAGTTATATCACTGCATGCATAGGAAAGCATCTAGTGCATTTGAGTTCTTTGTCTGCAGCCCAGGCTTTTCCTGCCTCACAGTGACAGGATCAGGGAAGAATTTTCTGTGACTAATTAGGTTTTAACTTGCCAGAGAGAACATGGACATTGGCAGTCTATTGTATAATAGTGAAGGAAAGTTTGAACTAGATTGAACTTAATTTCCTTTTCACTGAAAGGAAAGAAAGATTAATGAAATATCCCCAAATCCATCCTGTTAGCTTTTATTAAATCAACAAATGAAATTTAACCTCCAATTCTGTTATAAAATCTTTTCCTGTAGATTAAGTTTCTACAAACATAAATGAAGTAGACATACTCTGCTCTGCAACATTTTAGATATGAAAATTGCATTACTTCAATCAACATCAATGTTACTTTAGGCAAATGCCATATTAAGAAACAATTATTTCTTGTGTTTCTTTTTACAATGTTATTTAGGTTTTATTAAACGCCAGAACTTTGCTAGCGATTTCTGAAGACCATTTACTGATATTCCAACATGTCCTTGCTCTTTTTGCCAGCAGCACGGAGTAAACCCTTGAGGAATACAGAGCTCTCTTTTATTAATGTTATACTTCTCATCTGAGGGAATCTAAATCATGTTCCTTTCTCAGCTCTTCTACTGCTTCTCAGTTCAAGTTATTGCATTAACACCCCACTCCACTTCTACTCCTGAAATTAACAGTTATATCAGCAAAAAACCCAACCCCCAGCCTCAGTAGATGGGGCCAGGTGCTTCCATTCAATGTATTCAGTTCTGAAGCATCCTTGGTGGGGAATCAGCTGATCAAGCTTAACGTCTGAACCTATTTTCAGAGATAACCTTTATGAATCAATGGAGGATAGATCTAACTGGAACACCCATATCTGCATGATGACATCTGCACCTTAGGAGTTATTTATAAGCAAATGTTAAAACGAAGGGGTTGGGGAGCTTCATTATTTCTCACCTGGTGAGTAAGGCAGAGCTGCAAACAAGAATGTAATGAGCACATCCTGCATGAGAACTGCTCGAGTCTTGCTGCCCACTGACAAGGCCCTCATGCAGGTGGAGTGGAAATGAGGTTGCTGGAAGGGCTCAGCGGAGCCACGTATTGCTGGGGCTCTGAGGGTTCTTCTGCTCCTCACAGGAGAGCACTCCCAGGTGCTTACCAGGTCCCTCCAGCTCCCAGACTTCACAGAGCTCAGAGCACATAGGAAGAAGGCTGTTGCCATAGGAGTTGAAATATCAACGCTGTTTACGTCAAACCTCCAATGCACAGTACTGCACAAAACAATATGAAACTATATAAAATATTTGGAATGATTGCCAAGAAAGTAGACGCTGCCAATACTCCAGAGCACATCCTCTGGAACTGATTACTTCTAATCCTTTAGAAAATGTATAAATAAAATGATGCCAAGACCGATGGACAAGCCAGGGCACATACTCATGTTTCTAATATATTGCTTTTCTTCCACCCCTTCCTTTCTTCATACAAAATACACTCCTTTTTTAGTAACTTAAGTTGACAATCATCAAAGGAAATCAAACTGTATATAAATGAACATTCTGAAGCATGTCACAGTGTGTCAGAAGCTATTGAAATCTACTAGAAGTCTCCAAAACAAGTATTTAAATCTTTTAGTAATGCTTTAGTAGGGTGATTATTTAACTTACTAGCAAGAATGCATTTAGCAGGAACACTAGAGGCGTTTACCCTTAGTATTAGCTACTCAATCACAGCCTAATCCCAGAGGCCTAATCTACGTGTAAGTGGGAACACAGCAATTATCTACATTCATTAGAAATTAGAAGGGGGGAAGGTAGAGAAAAAAACTTCAATGGATGGATAATTAGTTTTACATACTACCATTGTTTGCAGGGGGTCAAATCCTTCAGTCGGCACTCTTGAATACATATTGCCATTGAAGTCAAAGGAGCTTTGACAAAACTGTCCTGTCCTTTCTTGCCACCCAGACCACCAGCTATGATCACTGGGCTGCTTGCCTTAGACAAGGAGGCACAACCTTGTTTTAGCCTTAAATATATTAGAATGGTCTCTCTTTCTCATAAGCATCTAGTAAGCTAGACCAAATGGATTTCAAATGGATTTCAATAGGCCACTTGTTGGTAACTGCAGCTGGTGCCTGCTTTGAGTTCTTTATTTTGTGCTTAACACAATACTTCTTTAGAACAGATGGATTTAGCAAAGCTCACTAAGATACTAAATAGAAATAGGGTGTTCTTAAAGCAGCTGGACACAAATTGGATAAACATGTAATGGAATACCATTTCTCTCATTTTCCATTTCCTAATAAACATGTAATGATTTATCATATAACTGGAGAAATGACATCCCTCTCAATGGAAAGGTAATGTTACTCTTTAGTATGAGTCATTTACGTCTAATCCCAGATAGAGGAAGGGAACAGTCTACTATTGCAGCATTATTTCTGTAAGCTCATTATAATTACAGCTGTCCTCAAGCTGAAGAATTCAGACATATTCCATGTCTCCAGCTTTTACTGTAGCTCTTTGTAGCAGCAGATCTACATTCACTCTCAGTCAATGCGACATAATAAGATGCTCTGCAGTATCCTGTACGATTATACTCTCCTTTTTTCCTATGTGCCAGAAATTGGCAAAACCAGTGTAACTGAAGGTCTTTGAATTTGTCTGTTAAGTGTAAGTTACAAGGAATCTGTGCAACATCCATTCACAAGTACTTACCTAAAGCGAAGTGTCCCTTAACATCCCAGAGATTGTCATTTAAAGATATTCTGTCTTCAGTATGGACTTAGCATAAAGATAAATATTAAGTACTTCCTGGTATAAAAAGCCTTTGAAACACTTATAAATCCCTTTTCTCTGAGAACATGAACTAAAATAAATCTTTCTGCTAGGTCAGTTGATAGAGTCTACATCTAAACAGCAAAATGCGTGAACTCAGCTTGAACAAAACAGAGTGAGATGTAAAATTTTGACTGCTCCTCATATGTGATCCATGTTCTCTGCCCAGTGTAATGCTGATCTTTGCAAGGGCTCTGCCGAGGGAATTGCTGGGATGAGAGAGGTTCAGGACCAAGGGGGATGTGATGGATCCATCCATAGTAATGTTCAAGGAAATATTGGATGCCAGTTACATTTCGCCTGCAGAAACAATTTGAAGATGTCTCTGCATTCAATTTTGCTATAAGTGAGAGTGGAGAAGAGCAAAAAGGGATAAAGTTCACAGAAAGTGACTGCTGAACAGATGCAAAAGGACCACTCCCACAGCTGGGTGCCCAGCATGGCTTTATGCAGCAAAAATCCTTGGCAGATATCTCACCTGAAAGTATACATTAAATAAAAATGTCAAATGAAAAGAACCAGGAAAAAAAATCCAGTCTTGAATTCATTTTCAGAGGGCAGAAAATTCAGGCTGGAAAAGACCTCAGAAGACCATCTAACCCAGCCTCTCTGGAACAACTCTACTACAAAGCTCCTTTTAACCAAAGAATCTTCTTGAAATAGGGAAGCAAGTGGTAAACATATAGCAATACTCAAGGACTTTGTTTTGATAGGGTAATATTTCTACAGTTAAACCAGGCAGTAAAAGGCCACTGTGATAATAAAGAAGTGCAAAAATGTTATGGTTGAAAGTGAAATAAGAATGACTTGTAGTAGAGTAATTCATGATTAAAAAGTAGTCTCCATGATGCCACTTCAGAAAATCTTTACTACAAACTTACTAAAAACAGATCCAAAAAACAGGAAGTCAGACACCTTCCATGCTGCCCAAAAAGCAGATAACCTCTGCATAGAAGAAAACAGAATTTGAAGATTTGTCCCAGAAAAAAGGTGAACTACTCACTGAGAGCTTCTTTCAAGATGTGGTTTGTTGCTTCCTCACTTTCTGGGTGGTGGTGGTGGTTCTGCTTTCTCATGTATCAACTCAGCCTCAGATACAAACTCATTATTATGTAAAGTACAACATGCAAAGTCAGAATCTAAAACCCTATAATCTTGCAATCCAGCATATGGAAAATGTAAATAGGTGGTATGGAGCAAGAAGCTGTTTTCATCAACTTCAGCCAACAGTTGATGCCCAGAAAAAAAAAGTTTTCTTTATCTGCTATCCTTCCACCAAAACAATTTCCAAAGAGCCATCATCCATCCCAAATGAAGCCATCGTTTCATTCAGAAACCTTGGAAGTACAGCTTCAGCTCTGCGAGAAAATGAATTTAAATAATTGTACTGAAATATTTTTTTCCCCCCTATGGGCATGAAAATAAAACCACAAGATAATCATTTTGTGGCTACCACTTACTCTATGTGTAAGAAAGGAGTGACTAGGGAGTGGTCTCCACTTCTCCCACCAATGGTTTGTTGTCCCCTGGCAACAGGGGAGGGTCTGGTTTCAGGAAATGCAATGTTGCCATACTTCTGAACAGGGCAAGAGGGTCACTACTCAAAGAGCTTTGTAGACTTAGGTTCTGTTAGTAGTATGTGTATCCTGCTGGAGGGCATGCTGACTCTGGCCAGATGGCATAGAGGGTCAGCAGTGGAGTGCAGAGGAGCCTGAAAAGCCAGTAACTGAGCTCAGGCAGAAGGGAGGGATTTGGCAGAACAACTGGAGAGGGAACTCAGTTGAGAGATAACAAGTGCTTTCAAAGTTAAAAGTGAAAGCCAGACCTCTCCACATGAGGAACCTCAAGCTCTGGTTCACCAACCTACTTTGGACAGTAGTGCTGCAGGACAGCCATTGTTCTGAGGAGCTTTAAAATGCAGCTGCTCAGTGTATTTATCCTCTCTGAGTTGTAAGCACACAAAGCACTGTAAACCAGCACTGTATAGCAGGCAATATTTTTCTGCCAACAGCCTGTGCCCAAGCAGTAAAGGCACCTTTAAAAGAACCAGTTGAAAGTACCCTGTAAAAATAACAACTGTACAATCCTCCAGGATTATGTCAAAAGACAGATATACAGCATTGAAGGACACAGCCCAAGATTACAAATAGCACTGCTAGAAGCTATGACTGCATTTGACAGACACTCTCATTTTGCCTTTAAAAATCTCTCATAGGTTTTTAATTAAACTTTACAGGATCCAAGTGGTGGTTTTGCTGCTGCACAGTATATGTTTACCATGAGATTAGTTCTGGTTGATTGATGTACATGGACTCAAGACAATTCAGAATATTCTACCTAAAGGGCAAAGTCTTCTTGTACCATAGCATACCTCAGCAATAATAAGCTGACATGCATAGATTTCCGGGAAAAATACTTTTTTTAATAATCTTTACATTGAATGCTAAGTGAAATGATTTAGCAAATATTGCATTTCATTTGAATCTTTGCCCATTTTTAGAAATGTGAATATTAGCCTACTTACCTAAGAAAATGAGGATTTTGCAGTCAAGTTATTTTCCTCTTTATCTCTGTTTGCTCATCCATGTGTCCCTGCCCTGGACCTTTTGAACTCCTTACCAAAGTTCACTGAATTTGAGAGATGGGGAAGGTCTGTAAGATATTACTATTTTCCTGCATTTAAGGATAAAAAGCAATCTTCCAGAGAAGTGAAACTAATATTTTCCCAATTGAGAGAAAAGCTGCTTTATTAGAAACCGCAAAACCTACATATGAAAGATGTCACAGGACCATAAGGTAGTTCAGGCTGGTAGAGACCTCAGGAGGGCTCTTTTGTCCATTTCCCCTCATAAGCCATGAGGCCAGACCAGGCTGCTCAGGGTACATCTCTGGGCACAACCCTGGAGAACGTCCAAGGATGGAGGCTGCACAGCCTCTCCAGGCAACCTGTCTGCTGCTGCTTCCCCTCACAAGGAGAGGATGTTCCCCTACAGCCAGTATGAGCCCTTCCAGTTTCAGCGTATACCTGTTGTCGCTTGTTTTCTCACCCCACACTGCTGAGAACCTGGGTCTATGACCTCCCCACAGGTACTAAGGGGCTGCTGTGTGCTCCCTCCAAAGCTGTCCTTTCTGTCCAGCAGACAGCCCTGGTCCTATAGCCTTTTCCCAATGGGTCTGTACTCTGTCTTTGTGGGACATCTGCCCTTGAAATGACAGACACACACTGCGAAACACAGCCCGCCGGCCACCCAGCTGCTGGAGTCAGAGCCTGGCCATGTGGGATAGTCCAGCTGTGCTAAACTGCAGCCAGGGCTGAGAGGTTTCCCTGCACACCAAGAACAGTACAGGACATCTGCTCCCAAAGACCATGTTAGCCAGGCTGGTTCTCCTCTCTGTGGTCAGAGCCACAGAACGTCTATTTTAAAGTCTTCTTATTTCAAACTTAAAGGCAAAAAGTTGCCCTCAATGCTTGGCAGTAATGAGGAAAGGACTGTCATATCCTGATCTCCTGCCAATCCTGTAGCTCTGGACATGCACTGAAATGCAGTGCCCTCTGTGTGCTTTCCTGACCCTCAGGAGATGGGGTGCCTTACAAGCAGATCACAGAGCACAGCACAAAATCACAGCCCAATCCATTTTGTGCAGTGGGGGTTAAAGCCCCATTCCCATTCCGGCACTGATGATCCCAGAAATTGCCCGGTTTCAAAGAAGATGAGAAGTCTGTCTGTTCAGTGGGGCTGTTCCTCATTCTATCACTGCTTTCTTTAAATACATGTTGTAATGACTTGCTGAAAAACGAGGCAATTTGACATTGTTTTGAAGTTCATGCTGTCTTCAAGGTCCTTACCTTCAATTCGCATGTTGTAAGCCTTTTGAGTCTGGTATTAATAATAAATATTATTGCCATGCATCCTTATTTTTTGCTTAATTTAATTACAGAAAATGTAATAGCCTTATGAAAACAATATATGAGTTTTCAAACCTAATTAACATGATACAAGTGTACAGGTCACTAGAACAGTTGTTTTATCTGGAAGCCTTCCATGCGAACAGATAAAACTACATTTAATTCAGCAGCTTCAGTCGAAAGTTAAATCAAAGATGACTAGTTCTAGCCTAGGGGTGCAGCTTTCCTGGTAATAAATACTTTCCTCGTCATGATTTTAGACAAAGAGATATGAGAACCCTATCAAAGAGTTTAAAATATGTCCAAGTCAGCCATGACCAAGGCTTAGCTGTTATACCAACTCTTTATCACCAAGGAGAAAGTCAACCCAGATGTATGGTATTGTTTCATTAGCCTAATGGCAAGTTTTTTTTTGTTTGTTTGTTTGTTTGTTTTTAGGTAAACTCATGCATTTCTCCCTATTGCTGCCTCAGTGTACCATACCTTAATACCCAGTCTGATCCCACAGTCATTTTAGGGATATAGTGTAAGTCAGCAGCAGTGGCACGTGCAGTCTGACAAAACTGAGCAACATGCTTTCATTCTCTTTTTATATTTAGTTGAATATTCATCAAGTGTCATCTTAAAAAGAAAAAAAAAAAAATAAGAAAAAGAAAAGCTTGATAGAGGCAGCAGAGGCACTTGTAATTCAGGCATTCAGCAAGTGGTTTATCACTCCCAGTACAAAGAGAAGCAATTCCCTCATTTCTTGGAAGAGGGAAAAAAATGGGTCTGGTATCCAGGATGTCATGTGTCTGCCTACCCACAGGCATTTGTCTGTCCATCAGCCAATAAGAAAAAATGCTCGCTGAGAAACAGGCAGCAGTGTTTGACAGGCACTAAGGCTGATTCATCAGAGGGCTAAAGCAGACCAAATTGTTCTCTGTGGCAGTTGAAGGAGCTTCTGCCTCCTGCACCTCTGGCTGCTGTTCCTGCTCCTGTACAACTGCTCGGTGGCCTCGCAGCTCTGTGACTGATGTGTGACCTCCCCTTGCCTGTATGCATGGCCCCTCTATCTGCTTCACTGTGAGAGGACCCCCGTACCCAGAGGGCCACCCCTTGTGCTTCAGGTTGTGTCAGAAGGTCTGAATAAACATTCATTTTCACAACAATTTTCAGGAAACCAAAACTATCCCATCAGCCCTGATGTACATCTATTGAGGCTGAGTTTTAACACCTGTGTTTCCTTGGAAGTGACAAACTCATTTAGGAATAACAAATTAGATGTTCCCTCATTGAGGGAATAACTCACTTGCAGCTCCTCAGCCTCCTGAAAATCCTCTTCACACAGGAAGAATTTCTGCAGTAGAGCTGCAAATGATGGGAACATGCAACTCCTCCCAACTCTCCAGGACTTCAGAAGATACTGGAGGGATACATAGGGATGCAAAATTCCCCATATATCCATATTCCAGTAACCTTCTCCGTACAACAAGCCCTTAGGATATTTTCAGGAATGGGTTCACAGTTCTTTGAGCCTACAGCCAACATCACAACCCAATAGCTGTATTTCTCCTTAAACTAAAACATATCCCATTTTCACTTACAGGCCAAAGGTTCAAAGTTTAATGCTGTTTTTCTGCTTAGTTCAGACTCTTAAAGTATTGAAAGATGCTACCCACTAAATCCATTACCTCTACAATCTAGTCAGTAAAATGGTATTTTTTCTATAGCTTGATGTCAGGACCTTCTTTATTTTTAAACTTCTCTACAATATCAACACCTAATTCATAACAAAAATGTCCATTTTACAAGAGCCGTAACAGCAGAAGGGCAGGCTTTGGATGAGTGCAGATTTACACAGTGAAAGCAAACAGGTTTCCCCAAAGAAAGCTTGGTCATATGGCCGGCAGCTGTAACGGAGCAGTGTCCGTATGCAATCTGAAAAGTACTAATGACAACCATATCTTGTGCTCCCCATTTCAATGACAAGTAAACGATAGCTTAAGAGAAAAAAAAAAGAAAAAAGAAAAAAGAAAAAAAAATAGAAGGTAATGCTTCTTTTTAAAGATTTTTTTTTTTTTTTAAATGTGGAAATATAGGTGGGAAAAAAGATGAAAAATGAAAGGCATAATATTTCAAGTAGGAAAAAAGAAGCTTTTGTACAGTCATACTTCCCAGATGTGCAGGGCAAATTTCAGTCTAGAATTACTAGAGACAATGAAAAGGAAACAATAACAAATGTGTAGCCCAAAGGAGACATGATCCTCATTCCTTCCATGGTCCCTTTCAGCCTGCAGCTGAAGCAGAGGGCATGAGGAGGTTTGTCCCCTGCAGGCAGGTAAAGCCAGAAAGCACGAGAGAGAAAGGCACCACAGGTTAGCACTTAAGTGAACTCAGTGCAGGCTTTCCCAGCAGAGATTTTGCAGTCTGAACCAACACTACCACATTGAGATATTTCCCCCATCTCCCCTATTGAGACACTCCCAGCTTCAATCATTAAAGAAAAAGCAGCAATCCATCCCAGTCACGCATAGAAGAAAGGATAGAAGTTGTGAGGACTGAACAAATAATTAGAAGCAATAAGGAATGGCTATGAACATCCAGAGATTCCCCTGGAACAAGAAAGAAGTGACAAGAGCTACCAGCTGGAAGAGGAGGCAGAGTGAGTGATGACAGGACCTAAAATGGCTCACAGTTGCTTCTGGGCTGCAGCAGCTACTTTTTGCTATATTTAAAGAGTCAGTGGCCAGCACAGTCTTTGGGGAAAACACTCTTCTCACCGAGACACTCCTGTGTAAGAGGATGTCGCTATTCATCAGGGAAGTAGGCCTTGCGAATGTATTTGAAGAGAAAGGGCTGCTGCTATATAATAATATATCCAGTGATGAACCCCAGCAGATTTAGCTTGTCAAACTTTTTTGAAAAACTTCCTCCAAGCAACACAGTCTGAAGGAACAGCTCCTAAATTCTGGATGCAGAGAGCTACAGAGATTATGTTGTCATGCATCGCCTTGGCACCTCCCATTCCTGTCCTGTGCCAGTCCCAGGAGGTTAATAGCTGTCACTCAACACCTCTCTGTGCCCCACAACACTCTCTGGCAAGGTCCTGATCTCTACCCAGGACCTAAGACTACTACCACTGCCCCAAGGTTGCTCCAAGACAGTACAGATTTTGGCTCTGGAGTCAGTCCCTCCTGGCAGATGCTATCAGAAACACCAAGTGGAACTTCCCAACAGTGCTCAAGGCTGTTTCCTTATTTTCCATGATAAACAAAAGTCACATAATATGTAGATGTGTCTAGGGCACACTCATTTCTGCTGGGGAGATGTGGGACCAAGAAATACAAACATAACAGGGCACCTCTTTGGTTAGGATATGCCCCAACAAGACTTGTTTTTGGTAGTTCCCTATTCCCTCTATTACTTTTGATGGCATTACTATTTCTCCTCCTAACCAACATTTAAGGCCATAACAGCAGGGGAAAAAAATGAGAACTGCAGCCCTCAGATCTCAAGTAGTGATGAGGAAGTGAAGTGCAGGGTGAATGCTGTTTGCTATAATCCTTAGTTGCTCTAAACCCACAGAAGTTCAAAGATTCAGGTTGTGACCTGTTCTGCTCAGATTTTGACTTGGGATGTCATGATGAAGAAGTGTGAAGGGCTTCAGTTTGACAGCAATGAAATTTCAGGAGCATTTCTTATGAAGCTTGTGATCAAGATGGAAAAAACCTCAATATTTTGGCCCTGTTCCCAAGAGGAACTGGATAAATTAAGGCCTGCTTCAGTTGTGGATATAACCCTTCACCAAAACCACAGGATTTGACTCAAAATCTGCCTGCTTGAAATTCAGGCAGCTAGAACTCAAAGACTTTCAAAAGGAAGGTCCAGGCACAACAAAGGAAATCCTAAATTAGTTGAACCCAGGAAAAAAACACCTCAGCCACAAGCTCAGAGCCCATTCTGTGCTGTTAAAGGGCTCTATGCTGCTGACCTCCCGGCGAAAACGTGGAATTGTCCCATTATTGCACAGAACCTGGGTGGGGTGAAAGAAATGATCATGGCAGGCTGCTTACTTTCCAGAGCCCAGGCTGTGGGCAGGTGAAAGGAGCAGTGCAGCGGGATAAGCCTACAGATGCCCAGGCACCAGCAGTAAGCAGCCCTGTGGAGCTCAGAAGCTGACCCACTTCCCAAAGTGGGGTCTGTAGTACAGACAGGACATATCCTCATTACCCTGAACTCCATAAATCAGCTGTGAGTTTGCTCAGAGTCTTGCTCATCAGGCGTGGCTGGGCTTTAAAAAAAAAAAAAAAAAAAAAAAAGCGCTTGCTGCAGCTTTGTTAAAATGTACTTTGGAAGCAGTTTAGGAGAGGGCATGTGGCTGCCCTTATGGCCCCCTCGGGATGCCACGCTTGTGGGAAGTGCAGCAATGCTGGAAGACGTCTGCAGAGCTCTAAATCTGCTGCAAACACCCTGCTGGGTCACGGCCAGGTGAGAGCTAGGACCAAGGTATGGAGTGGGAGGCCTCTCTGGCAGCTGGGCAAGGCATCCCCGCATTTTACCTCAAACAGATAGCCCTTCCACCAAGCACATCCCACCCTCTAATGATAATGCCTAAACCAAACAACTCTCCCCTGCAAGGCTGAAAGTGGGGATCTGTTGTGAGTTGTCATTTTGCCCTGTGGGGCCGTTGCTGGCTGCAATGAGGGATGTGCTGCCCCAGACCTGGTGCCTGCACTTCAAGCACACCCCAGGCTCTCTTTTCAGAGCTGCAGATGCAAGAGGGATGAAAATGAAAGCTCAGCCTGCGTGATTTCATTTGGATTCATTCTGCCTGTTTCCACTTGGAACCATGTCTAATTTTAACTGTATCCATAATAATGTTTAGGGTTTATTTTCTTTTTTAAAATAGCAGGGCTCCTAGCTCCAGCCTTGGCTGTGTTGGAGTTGATGTACAAGTACACCAATGTATTTATGTCTTTGCAGACACGGGTGAAAAGGCCAAATACAGCTGGCTGAAACTCTCACCCAAAGTGAATGCGATGTTTCAGTGACACAATGACTTTGGCAAAGGGAAATCTAACAGCCTGATGCATTTTTTAAAAACTTTTTTTAAAGGCTGTCATCCTACCAAAGTTTGATCAGAGAGGAATATGCAGAGCAACAGCAATTCTTTAAGGGTACACAAAATTTGAGTATGCTGAGATCTCTGCGGCCAGCAGACAGTATCACTAAACAAACAAGCATGAGGGAACATCCCTTCTGGGGAAAGGATTAGGATAGTCCACCCCCACAAAACCCATAAGGCTGCAAACTTGGACCTGCAGCAACTGGCTGGTTATAAAGCCCATCTCCTTGGATTGTGCTAAACACAAATCTGGAGGAGAAACTATTCTAATCCATGTGCACAAGAAAGTACAAAGAGCTCTGCATTCCTCTTAGTGACCTATACGAAGACTTACAGAAACTCTGTTAGTACAACTTCCAGAAATTATATAAAGTGAGTCACAATCCCCAGTAAGAGACACTATCTGTTTCTTCACAAACCACAATTAGCTAAAGATGATTTACTAACATACTAACCATCCACCACACAAATATGGCCTATCTGATTTCCTAAATTTTGTCACATCTGTCACCTCTTGTCTTGTAGGCCCGTGTCTCTAGGACAAGGGACATGTGTCTTCATTCTGTATTTTTGCAGCACTGCATAGTTTGTGTCTGCACCTGGGATGCCTAAGCACTGCAGTATTGTTATTGCATAGTGTTAAAAATATTGTTATTGAACAACATAAGCATAGAGATACTGTGCCATGTCCTCCCTGCACCCACTGCTAAGACAATTTGAAGTCCTCATGCCTTAAACTTGTGTGTTATGATCCAGTGAATGGCTTATAATATTCTACACAAACCAAGAATGGTCTTGGGCTGAGTTCTCATGCCCTTCCACACTTGGAAAATTCAGTCTTGAGATGTGATTCTTCCATATGTACGTGTTGTATAGTGTTTTCTCTTAAGTTTAAGACTTCAGCAACTTTTCTACATGCCATAGGTGCTCCTGCTAGTGTTCAACACACACTCCTTACTGATCCAGGTCTGAGCCAACAGGCATTATCTATCATATGGATTGGCCTGTGCTTATCTATAGCTTATATTATCTGGACAAAAACCAAATGATATACATCATGTATATATAACAGTTTTTTAAAGGAAATAGTAGGAAATCAGTATTTTTAACAGGACCTTCTTCTCTGTCATGCCTGCTGGAGAGCTAGTTATGAACATTGTTTTTCTTGTTTCATTAGAGGACAGCGTGAGGCCATGGTAAGTTATCCACGGCTGGACTGCATTAAGCAGTGGATTTAATCATGTTTCAGATTAAAGTTTTACTGGAAATATGGGCTGTGAGAAGTGCTGAGGATTGACAGTGATCTGCTGATCCAAATGTTTTGGAAATGAAATGGGGCAAAACCAATCTAATGTAAAGAATAGCTGTCCCTTAAGCTAGAACTGTATGCTCTGGTAGGACTGGGGCCACCTTTCCATTTTGTATCTCCATTGTGCCCAATCCACGAAGCTGATCTATGGCTGCTTCTTCAGTGCAATTAACAGGAGTAGCATCAAGCTGATCCAAGTGAATGCACTCAGCACAAAATATTCACAGAAGCATTTATCATGACATGATGTCCTCTTCATTCATATGCGGAATATATGACTGCATGAAACATGAAATTCCAAGCCACCCAATGCATTCAGGTCCTTTTCTGATCCAGACAAAATAAATGGCTTGGGCACAAAATTTGTAGCCAAGGAAAAAGACAAACATCCCTTTAAAAGGGAATTTCATTTCAACAAACCTGGACAAAGGAACTGCACCCTTCCTGCAGGGGAATTACAGAACTTCTACAGTTCCTATGACACCACCGGCTGCATTTGCACCTACTGCTAATACAGGAGCCTGGAGGACCAGAGACCAGCCAGAACTGAATTTAAATTAGCTCTGCAAAATTTTTCCAAACTGATTTTGGAGGATAGGCTCTAACCTTGTTTACACAAGTATTAATTGAGAAACTCTGTATGCTACCTACTTTAGGAGATTGCTGAAAAGAAGAAGTCAGCACAGGAAGGACACTACTCCTACATTGGAGTAGGTATGCACTGCTGATATGGACATGGTCTTGGAGGTATTCCAGGGTGGATGGATATTGCCTGTAGGCAGGAGCAGTGAGCAATGGTACTGAAGACCAAGCTGCAGAGCATGGAGCTGTGTCCCTATGAGCGGTATCAGATGGCCAAGCACACACCAGAAAGCCCCTCCCCATCTGGTATGAGCCTCCCTTTAGAAGATGGATTATTGCGAATTATGGAAAGTTTTCCTAATATGGGCAAGTGGTCAGAAAGAGGATAAATCAGCCTCTCTTCTGCCAATGGCAGAGGCCCTGGTTCAGCACGGTCCCGCGGTACTTGTTAAAGTTCATGGCTGAACAGGGACTGTAGGTAGGTTTTGGGCTAATCTTTGCTGCCCTGAGGCAGATGGCTAAAAACCTTTCTGAATTTCAAAAAGTGAAAGATTAATACACTAAACCCTTCACCCTGCAGTTCTGCTCTACAGAAAACAAGAAAGTACCAGTACTTGCCCAAAGCAAGTTTTGCTGTCTGTAGCTCATTTTCTTAGGCACACAGAAGTACTCCTTGCCGCTCTCCCCATTCATTTCCTAGCTCCCCTTTGAAATCTGAAGAGAATTCACTCACTCCACTGTGCCAAGTTTTTACAGGAAACAGTACAACTAATAAAAAACAAATAATTTGCACTGTTCCTAACATCCCATTAGAGTAGGCTTCTCCCCTCTGCCTTTCTGGTCCAGTAGAGACATCAGAGCACATACCATGGTTAAAAAACAGACAAACAAACAAGCAAAAAGAAAACCACAGAACAAAAAACTTTGCAGACTCACTTGGGTTGTTCCCATTTTCCAGAGGCAATACAGAATAGGTTATGATTTTTTTTCAGGTCGTGCTGTTTATCAGTGTGACAGTGGGGGGAAAAGCCAAAACTGTCACTTCGCTGTTTTCTGTCCCACCACGGCAAACACCAAATCACCCAATAGTTTTTCTGCTTTCACCAGTAACAGAGTCCTTTTTGAAGTATATTGAAAATACTTGCTAGATAAGCTGTTTTCATTAGAGGGTCATGGAATTTTGTAATATTCCATGCATCAGTTGGTATCCCTAACCCAAGGATTTTCTGGCTTTGGCATCACCAGCACTAACTTATTATTTCAGACCTTATTTCTTGATATTTGGAAAAGCTTATTTATGAGACTTGCCTTGAATGTATTGTCTTTATTCTCTACTTGGTTACAGTCCCAGTGAATAGCATTTTCCAGTGCCTACCAAAGCATGAAGGGGCCAATATGACAGTTAATTCAATAAGCTCAAAAATCCCACATATATTCCACTGAAGAGTAAACTCACATAAATTGTATTTGAATTTTCACTGTATTTTGAAATACATATATGTAGATATATTTATTTTATATTAAAAAGTTCTGAGTTGATCAAATTGTTACATATTTCTTTCTGGGTAAGTGGTAGTGAGTAGAGATTTCTGACAGTTGTATATTAGATGCAGGTGGCTCTGTGAATGCTATTCCTGTCTGATACACTACATTAACCATAACCTGCAATTTCTTCCAAAAGAACTGGAATGAATTAAATTGTTTAATAAAACGTTACTTACCTGGATAAACTCATTTCTAGTTTGCATTTAAGTTCCCTTAATGCATCTTTCCAGATTGTTACTCGTAACATAAAAACTACAAGTGCTTACTTAAAAAACCAAACATCAAGTGTAATCCTGGTAATTGTCCAAGATTTTTTTTAACACTGGATGTTCATATATTTCTTGCCTTGTTGTATTCTGAATTCACGTAGCATGAACTGATAACTTCACTCCCACTTTAATGCTAAATTCAAGGCTCAGACACACAATCTTCTGCATAATTTACTGTTCAATGCCCCTCTTTTAAGCCTGCCTGTATATATGGGTTAAATTACTAAAGACATCAAGAGGCTTGAGGGTGGATGTATTTGGGTTTGAGTTTTTTTTCTTGTTGGTGTTGCTCAGTTCAAAGCAAGTCCACGGGGCAAAGTAAAATGCAGCATCAAGAACCTATACCTTAACAAGAGCTCTCATTGAAAGAAAGGTTTTATCACAAAAGCAGTGCAAAGCAGTAAAATTTTATCATCAATACAAATAAAAAAAAAACGTTCTTTCACTTTGTATGATTTTTAATACAATGAACTCAAAAAGCTTTTCTATTTCAAAACTCATTTTAAGTGCCAGAATAAAGCACGCTGGGGAGAAGATAACAGCTTTATCTTGTTTTCACAGTTAAAGCAAACCATAAAGTTCTTTATAACTGAGAGGGGCTGTGATGCAAAATGCAGCCCCATGACTCTGAACATTATTTATATCCATAAGCAGATTAAACATTAAAATCTCTCTCAGTACCACTGACCAGAAGAGCACTGTCATTGTTAGAAAACACATGCACTGGTTACCTTATAATCAAATTTTCACTGCCCTTTCTGACAGGTTTTTAAGTTACTTAAGGGATCTATTTATATGTGGAAGCATCAACATCATGCAGTAAATCCAACCACAACTCAGTCACATATTTTATTAAGTTTAAGTTCAGTGAAAGTGCAGAGTAAACTAGGGCCCTATGTCTCTCAGTTACATCTGATTTGCGGTTGCTATAAAAAGGCCCACATGCCGCTCTTTCAGATGTGTTTTGGATTGAAAATAGGATTAATGTGCTAAAGTGTGATTAGAATGGTTAAACACGATTAATTGGAACAGACTTGTATTGCCAAGGGAGCTCCGCTGTTACTGGCCAGCCTCCAGTTTACCAAGTGAACAAAGCAGGCCAACTGTCCAAGTTTTTCCATGTCTTTGCTTATGTGCCTTTTCCTTTGCATTTTCTCATAGCCAGCTTGTCTCAGAGCAGATTAAATACAGCTGAGAATGTTGGTCTAGGTCTGCAGCGAGCATCCTCGGGGAATAAGCAGGAACCTCAGGCCCAGACTTGGCTTCTCCAGTGCTGGTTGAAAACTGCCATGCACCTAGGGCAAGGGTCCAGGTGGATCGACTGGGGAGTGGGAGTAATTTGGGGTTTTTAAAATGATCTATTAAACCCCTGAACTTTAATCAAGCTGCTACTACACTGACAGCTGTGATTTACTCACACATGGCTGCAAGGGGTAAAGGGGGCAAGGACTAAGGAGTGTAGGCACTTGTCCTGAGCTTTCACATGTGTGTGTCCGCCACATTTGTGCACCAATGTGTTTTTGCAGGAGGCAACTTTGTACGCATCTGTGCTGCAGAAAATCTATTCTTTTTGTTATTAGATATTTGACGTTCTGCACTAGCTACCCTCCCCCGCTTCTTCCAAGTGCAGATTAAGGATTTAAAGCTTAGGTAATCAAAGCTTTAAACTGATCCTGCCTGGAGAAGTCAGAATGGTTTAGTATATTGTTCTAAAAACAGAAATACCTCAGTGGTTTGTTGCACGCAGATATTAAAGTATGCACAAATTAAACTCAGGAGTGCAGACATTTCGAGATAAATTCCTGGCTATAAGCAACTCAAATCTTCGTAGCAATTAAAACCATGTTTGATTTTTTTTTTTTTTAATAACACCAGGCGCAACTCAAATCACAATGGAATTGCCTTTCACAATAACTAAGTCACTGTAGGGCTTGGAGAGTAACGCTGTTCTCTCTGGAAACAGGCTTGGAAAATGCACAAGCAAACATAAGATCTCCAAGGCTGCATGCACATGCACACACAGCAATCTCAGTATTTAGTAGCCTTCTTTAAAAGCTGCCTAACCACTGGGAACAAAAGGGAACCATAGATTTAGCTGCTGAAGCTTTATGTCCTGAGGCAGTTATTACTGTTAGAGAATAAATGGAAGATAAATTTGGGAATGTTTCTTGCTATACCGTAGCTCATTTATGTGATTGTACATAAATTATCCTTTCTCTGAACAATGGGAAGACAAACTGCATGCGCTACCCTTGCTCATAAGTCAAAGATTTGTCGTGGAACCAACAAAGCACCACCTCCCCTTGGGGATGCAGTGACAACCCTTTCACTTGCTTTCTACTAGCTTTGCCTTACCACCTTCTCTGTTCCACATACAACTTCTCAAAACAGTCTTGTGAATCCCGTGTTTACAGACAAGGAACATCTCAGCTCAGACATATTAGCTTCCAGTCAGGCTTTGCTATGAAGCCCATTGTATTGGGTAGATTATAGTGCTTTGGGTGCCTAATGGGCGTCCTGCTTTCCCTCATGAAAGGTGCTTGACACACCACAGTACACCAGAACAAAGGAGAAAGTACACAAGCCAGTCCACAAGCTCTCCAGCTACCCTTCAGGTAGATGCAGCAACCCTCCTGAGAGCTATGAAGGAAGCACTGCTAACAGCAGCTTCTTGTACACTCTGATTTTAAGCATTTTCTGAACAAGTGAAAAATATTAAGACTTTTGAATAGAAAGAAGCTCATTGCCATTACAAATTAGCTCCTGTTCCAGAAGAAAACAATGGCAACTGCTTACATTTGATGCCTTATAAACTCTATAGTCATCTGGGTGCTCTTGAAAACAGTACCTTACTATCTCACAACTTACAAGGAATGACTCACCCATATGAGGATATTCTCAGTGTTTCCAGTAGTTAGTAGTGCTGAAACATTAAAGCCTTCTTGGCAAGCTAGGATACTACTCTTTACTTCTACCACAACATATCTCCATATCCATCACAACTGCTACATATCTTGTGACCCATCTTTTAACATCCATTTTGCCAAATCAGAGCACAGGTGTAGTTGTTTTAGCTGATGAAGACACCATTCAGCTAGCTCCTTTAGTCAACACAGGTTAGCTCAACATATTTTGTAAAGAGAGCTCTGGAAGAGGACTTTTTCTAACTTGTTATCTGCATGCTTCCATTGAAGGGATGACTTAGTACAGATAATGTCATCAGAGTTGTCACACAGAGGGTCCCCCAATGACTGGAGTGGTATGAATGTGTGGATGCTCTACCTCAGTCAGAGAAAATATTTCAAAGCAATACCTAGAGAGCTACTGTATTTTCACTCAACAGAAAACAAAATGGAATGCTAGTGTTTACATCTTTGATGTGGTGCAAAGCAGAAATATTAATTACTTTTTAAACTACTATTGTACCTTGCTAAAATAAGTTTTAAGAGAGGAAATCCCATTGTCAGGTAGGTTGTATGCAATCCTTCATTGTGCTCAAATGTTGAATGTGGCATTTGCAAAGCCATTACACTATAGGAGTATCTATATTGGGTCCAAAGGTCCAGGTAGACCAGTGTTTGTCTTTAACAGCAGTTACATTTTTCATAGCTAAAAATATTAGAAAGTTCCCTTTTTAACTGAAAACTGATGTTTCAGTTTGTCGTGGAATACACAGGGAAAGCATGAGGTACAGCCCTACACCACCACCCCCTATTGGAAGTTGCCAGTGTTGAGAAGGAGAAAGCAGCAGCTGCATGTTCTGTAGTGCCAGGAGAGCACAGCACGACTGCCTGCACATTGTGTGCCTTAATTATGCACTGGGGATCTTGCCTTAAGGGAGGTTTTGATTTTGCTTTTTTGTCAGATATGATCAGTACTTAGTGGATATTCAGGTACACATGAGACCACTTCCAGGTCTATGTAGAACACAACTGTAAATCTATGCGACAGGGCTGTTTACTTTGGTGCTTGTGTATGCCTTACTCAGCCCTTGCCATCCAATCTATCATCTCCTTATCAAATGTGAGGGATGACAGCTGAGAACTTGAAGCTGAAGAGTCAGCTTTTCCTCAGGAGGCACAGAGCAGTGACAAGTAAATGGGATGGAGCTGCAGGAGCATGGATGAGAGAAGAATGGGGCCCAGGCTGTCTATAGCTCAGCAGCATGGCCATTGCATGAGTAGGGCACCTGAGTCTTTGCATGGCCGTGGAGTTTTGTGTGAACAGTGTTGTTGCTTAAATTCACTTAGCTGCATATCTGTAAAGCTGGGGGTATCAGTGTGACTTTGTGTGGTGTGGTGAGAATAAATGCACAGAAGATGTTGAATTATTATTACTGTAGTGCAAGTAGACTGACTGTATCACATTTTTCCTACTAGCAGTTCCCCAAAATAATACCCTGACATTTATAATCCACTTTCCTGAGCTCTTCTTTTACATGAGTGCAGCCCCACAAAATCCTTGCAGCTGAGCTCCATTCCCTGCACTTTTACAAACAGCAAGGGAAAGTGAGAGTTGGAACAGACACATCAAGGCCTGGATCTGACAAGGCACTGAGTGTTCCAGCCCTCTCCCAGAAAAGCACAAGCACTGGCTGTGTTGAAGCCTGTGAGCCCTTCCTTTGATTTCCATACCATGTCTACGTGTTCCCTTGCGCATGGGCCAGAGCGCTCAGCACCTCATGGGGCGGTGCACTGCCTGTGCTGCCCAAACTGTGTGACTGGGCAGAGTTGTGGTACCATGGGAATATGTTCTCCTGATTACTAAACAGGATGGCTGAGAATTTAAAGGGTGAGAGTCTGCTCCAGGTTTTGCACAAAGCCCTGTGCATGCTGGCGGAAAAATTTGGAGAGCTCAGTGACTGCTGCCTAAATACATATTCAGAGCAAAATTTTTTTCTGCATGCACCTGGTTTGCATGAATGCCATGCTTGTGTGTGCAAGGGAGGCATGTGCATGGCTGAAAACAGGCATCTGAATAAAAGTGACCGTTAATTATATATGGCACGGCAGGGGAAAATGTCCAGCTTCACAAGTACAGGTGTAGATAACCTTCTTCAGCTCCAAAGTCGGCCAGATGTAAGACAGTCATGTCTGAATTTGATATCTCCAGTTAACTGCAGCAAACATTTATGAGGCCTTTCAACTCGAGAGCAATGATCATACCCTTAAGCAACGCAGAAGAAATATATTATGCTGATCCTTTAATGTTTCTGCGTGGTCCTTCTCAATAGTCCCATTAAATCCTCCTTGTTTTGGCTGAACTGCACTCAGTGGGTCCTTGACATGTGCAGAGCACAGAGCAGAGCTGAGGAGGAGAGCCAACCCCATACCGACATCGAGCAGGATTGGGCCCTTGAGCAGGGGCCGAGCACAACAAACAGCACTCAGCAGCTTTTTATACATCTTTATCTCCTCTGCCATGAGCTGCAGCACTGTGCACAGATTTATGGGAATTCTTTCCATGTTCACAACTTATAAGTATTAATAGCCAGTCCAAGTTGGAAAATAATACACCATTCCTAACTCTATTAACTGCAGAAAATCTGGCTTTGGTTAAAATAAGATCCCCTTTAGCAATGCCCAATATACAATAAAATATATAAAATAAGCCAGGCTGCATCTTATCTGAGATACAGTAACAGTAATGTTTTTGCCTGAGGCACTGCAAAATTCAGGCTTAAGAACTCAGAATGATAGTACATAGATATCATTGTAAAGTTATCATTTTCACCCTGAGTGTTTACTTTGAAGTCTTCTTTATCTAATACCGATTACAGACAGGCAAATTCAGCGTGCCCACAAATCTACATTGAGACATTAAAGTTACAGAGAACTTATTAAAAAAAAAAAAAGGGTTTTTTAGACTTCTGTTTTTGTCACTGGTCTGTAAGAAAAGAAACATCATTAAGATTTCTTCGACTGTGCTACAAAAGCTGCTCTGAATTTCCCAACCATGCAGCCTCATCCTGTTACCAGAGTTTTTAAAACTGCTTGCCTCTAAGGGAAGACTAAACCCTCCTCTCTTTCCTGTGACAGAACTTCTGTTATGTCCAGAGGAAGGTTTTTGTTGAATTTAGGCTTCTGTGTTCAGACTAAAATCTTCTAAAACATGTAAATTCCAGATGTACCACTTTTCATCAGAAGTCTGGTACCTGAATACCTAGGTCTGGGCCATACAGATACACCAAATATATACCAGGGTGTTAGGATATCCAGTATCTTTCAGGGTTAAATGAAGAAGGAAGTGTTCAGGGGTTAGTCAATGAATCTTTGAGTTGAAAATTCTTTGGATGAGCCCAGCCTCATTGGAGCTTTAACAGTGTGACTGTCATCCTGCCCTGTTCTGGCAGAAGAGGTTGTTGCATATCTGCCATAACATTGGTCATCTACAGTCAGCTGCCATATCTGTGCTGCTGCAGTCTGCTGGAGAATGCAAATCCCTCGCGTTATTTACTGAGAGCAGCCTCTGGCCCTAGTGTTCTGGTTAGCCTGATCTCCTGTTAACTGAGGGTTAGAACAGGCTGTCATCTCAAGTGTCACGTTGATCCCCTTCACCAATTCCTCTTCCTGTTAGCACACTTTAGCCCTTTTTCTTCCCCGAGATCCCTCAGCATGGCTCTTGAGAACAGTGCTGGGGCACTTGTCAGCCAGGAGGTAGATCACAGACCATGTGTAAAATCTTGCTCTTTAGAAGAGCATTAGAGAAGATGCCCATAGAAGCAATGGTTACCCCATCCCTGGAGGCATTCAAGGCCAGGTTGGATGGGGTCCTGAGCCCTGTTCTGGTGGGTTGCAGCCAGTCTGTGGGAGGGGGGTGGGAATTCAGTGGTCTTTGAGGTCCCTTCCAACCTAAGCTATTCTATGATTCTTTGATTAGCCCACTTAACTAAGCATCAAATCAGGGCTGAGAGGGGACATCCATTCCTTGACCCAACACAGGGTCCCAGAGCCAACTGTGGGAAGAGCTGGATGCAGTCAGTGCCCTGGGGTAACCTGGCAAGGGATACATCAGGACCCTGGGTGTTTTTTTTTGGTATTTTTTTTCAACTGATCATCATCCTGAGCATGAGACCTAGGTATTTCCATCTCATCATCTGTAAAATGGAGACCACGAAAAGTAACTGTTTTTCTATGTTGTGTGAGATCTACAGATGAAAAAAACCCCTCTTGTTAGATTGTTCGCAGTGGTACCCAGTAGGAAAATCTGTGAATTAGTTTTATTCCATCATTAACTATAATTACTGTTTTCTCAATTTTTACATCCTTGCAATTCATTCAGTCATTCAAATCTTCACTTTCTTGCATACCTTTTTGGCTTGGTTTACTCTGTAGACTCCATGCCAGTTTAAGGAACTCAGAACTAAGGTTGTCCATAATTTTCTTTTATCTTAGGGTGTGGATGAAACCCTTCACAGAAGAAAACAAGCTAGTAATGATGGACAGCATCTTGTGGGTCCTTCTGCACCTACTAATGTTAGATTCGGTAATGTTAGTTTGGTTACATTTTTGTTAAAGACATTGCAATACTAGCTGGCTCAGTATTGCTATTTTTTTTTCTTCAGTACATTTGTTTGAGCAGAGAGTCAGAAAATTATCTATTTGGCAAGCAAACTCTTTTATTCGTTTATTTACTTATTTGTTTAACATCTCTGTCTGAGTTGCCAATCCTGCAAGCTTACACTAACTGAAAATTAAAGTCAGTGGAAATGTTTCACATGCATACCAGAAAGCAAACTCATGTTCAGAATGAGATTTGGACAAAGTTATCTCACCCTGATCATGACCTCATGAATTTGGCAGCTCCTTTGGCTTCCACCCTTCAGAGTAGCTTGAACTCTTTGGTGGATCAGTGTCTTAATCGCTGATGTGCTCTTTATTGTAATAGAGGGGAAAATCTCAATAATTTTGTAGGATTTTGCAAGCAAGTGTCAAATCATATGCTCATTAAACTGATGAACTCTGCAACTGCTGTTGATTTTTTTTTTCAGCTAGGGTCTGCTCTTTATCTGGTGAGTTTCTGATTTTTGACACTGTAAGTGCAGTGAGTGAGGAATTGCTTAAGATCCCCATGGATTCTGTGAGAAGGACTTTTACCCCAAAAACAATTTCTTTGCCAGATTTAAGAGATCTGAAATGCACAGGATCCACTCTTTTGGTTAAACTAAGTCCATATGAAACACCAGTCATGTCTCTGGCTCTGGAAGGAAGATGTCAGATTTGCACAAGTTTGCACAGGGAAGCAGGAGCTTGGAGTCCCCGCACTGTTCTTCCAGTGATGCTGGGCTTTTCTGCTGGCCCAAAACTTCCAGATTTAATCAGAAGCATGAGACATCCTGGAGTGTGCTCAGACACAGCTCACTTTTCTGATGTGAAGCCTGGAAGAGTGAAAGCCCTTGGGATGCTTGCTTCCTTTCCTATTTTTGTACTTAGTGTATGAGGGCAGATAAATAAACTTAAACTGAAGCTCAAGTTCTGATGGGCAAAATTCCCTTTACATGTTATATTGCTCCAGTTTCTTTGTCTGTCCTTCTTTCCAGGGCTCCTTTCTTTTCTATCCATTCCTTTCAGCCATGGCTGCCTCATACAAGAAGTGGCTTGGAAAACAGAGTGTTTTTCTGCAAGGCAAATGCTAGCTTTCTGGTGAATGCAGTAAGATTTTGGTTGACATTGCCTCACAGACACTCATCAGTCAAAAAAGTCAGGAGAGCCTCTGCCAGTGCTTGCATTGCAAAGGGAGGTAAAATCCCTCTCACCGCCATGCCAGTCTCCAAGCCCTAACAGGGCTGCAGGTGCCACAGTTGCACAGCTCAACACCCAGGGATATAATTTAACCAAGCCAGTGAGAGAACCAACAGAAAGATGGTTCCATTACAAATAGCGATGTGTGGGGAAGCAGGCTGATGCAGAGCTGCTGGCAGTGCTGGGTTTGGATCAGCCCCTTCTGCTCTTGAAGCATTTTGAGACAGAAACAAAAGGCTAAAAAAATGAGAATCCATTTGGGTGGGGGATGTTCTCAGTTTTATTTTCCATTATAGTTTTTGTCTATTAAAGAGGTTTGGCCAAGCTCACTGCTTTCTGAGCAGGAGCAGTCGTGTTGAGGGGAAAGATATTGTGAGAAGTCTGAAAAAAAATGAAAAATACATTCTTTCATAACAAATTAAACTAAACTAAACTAAAGCCCTGAACTAAAGGGCTTGCCCAGGTTTCAAGCACAACTGACAGAAATTTGTAAAATACATGAAAACCAGAAAAAGAAGGAACTTGATTTTATCATCTGCATGGGAGAAAAGAGCTTCTCAGAAGTTTGGATTTCTGACTTATCTTAGGTTTTGAAAAGCTTAAAAGAATCTTTTCACAAAAAGTGCTTAGGTTGGCATTTCCTCCAAACAGCAACAGCCTCTCAACCAAATTAAGTTTTAAAGAGTGTCTTTAATTGTGACTGTTATTGTCGTTATAGAAGTCCAACACATTTCCTATCAAAAATAGCTTTGGTCAATTCAGTTTGAGCCCAGTGACTGTATCTGCAAAGTGCCTGAGGGGCAGATCAGATTTGGGAATGCTCCAGCATAGATTATCCTGAGCTCTGTGCTGCAGGAATGCTGCATGTTCACAGGAAGATGTATTTTGTAGACAACATGTTTTAAAGTTGATTCTTTCACCCTTGTTCAATCTGTTCTTATCTTTACAAGCGCAGATGTTTGCTGCCTTAATTTTAGGGTCCAAATAAACAATACATAACCTGCATGCTAACATTGCTGAGGTGAACCAGAATTATTCTCTTGCATAGGAATTAAATCTCTAGAGAAACTGTAAAAAAAAGTAGTACTAGAAATACCCAATCTCCTTAAGCATGGCTGGTTTTAGTTATTTATTTGCTGTAAATGTAGTTAGCTGATTAAGAGTAAGATTTATTCTGATTAAAGCATTTACCCCAGTATTGGCAGAAAGAAAATGTACTGCGTCAGGAAAATATAAATGTCAAACATGTACTTAGGTATACAAAATGCAGTGGATATAAAAAAGATGATGTTTTCACAGATCATGTGCTTAAAAATCAGGAAGGTTAAAGAGGACTTCGTTGTTATTTTAGAGCTGCCATACCTGGGGAAGAAGTGTGGCTGAGGTGGAAATGTGCTCCTGCGCCTGCAGGAAGAACACCAACCACTGAAAAGGAGCACAGGTATGTAAAAAATAGATGAATTTGGCCCAAGAACCATAAAGAAGAATTTTATATAATATTGCTCTAGTGCCAGAGTTACTGCTTATCTTTTTGGATGCACATTTGCAGTTTACTTAGACAAAGACTGTAACTATGGGCACTCTTCTCTTTGTAGCTTTGCATTAGACTCATTAGACTCACTTTAAAAGCTGCTATGTGTCGCAGGCCCCAATTCTTATCTGGGCTGAATTCCATCCTCCTTGAAGGTAAGGCAGAAGAAGCACTTTACCTGCACAAATGCAGTGGGTGCATTGAAGTGAAATTATAATAACATATAACCTACATCTTCCATCCACATATGCCTGCTGGAACTAAGAGAGTAATGCCAGTGTTTAGCCACAGGTATTTAGTTTCACTGGGACAACTGAGGGCACCTGGGACTTGAGCTCAAGGGCATCAGAAGTGACAGAGGTCCCCGTGTGCCATTACAGAGTGGCAGCTGGAAGCCACCTGCATTCAGGCACCTGAGTGTATCCTGTGAAAACAGAAGATTTAAGCAGAAATTCATTTACAAACCCATGAAGCTCAGGCTTCAGAACAGAAACATGAGGGGGCCTATGACCCCTGGAGTTATATATTCTGAAGACCAGATCCTATACTGTGTGCGCCCAGCAATTTCAGGCCGCGTCCTCAAACAGCCTCAGCCTCTCTGGCTGCGGTCAGCATTGAGGCTGGTCACTCAGCACCTGAAGAAGTGTTGCAGGATGAGGCCATTAGCCTGTATTTACATTACCTGGTAATGCCATCAAATGTTCTACTTGTAGCCATTAGCAATCCATCTGTCCTGCTTTTCCTCTCCCTGAGGAAGCGCTCTACGAAACCCGTCTTAAGAATTTCTGTTTTTTCATTACTGTCATAGTCTCCCCAGTTTATCTTGGTCTTTCATTAAAACGGCAAACCACAGATAGAATTTCAGTCCAGCAGCCTGTTTGCAAGAAACTGACCATTCAGGAACAGGAACACATCCCCTTCATGCTCTTTAAAAATTCATTTAACGTGAGTCATTGCGTTATTCTTTGCTTAAAGCGTGTTTCACCTACACTAATAATTTAACTTTCAGTTATAAATTCAGACACAAAAGTGGTTCAGCTCTCCAAATGCTAATATTCATAAAATATTACATTATCGCTTTCCAAAGGTCAGATTTTTTTCTCCCCCTTAATTAGGATTCAAGACTTCCAACAATAACTTGTCGCAGCAGATGTATAGCTCTTTTATGTTTACTAATTCACATACCTGGTTTTTCACTTTGCAAAGAGGAAAAAGGAAATGGTTTTAAGTGGGATAAGTACATTTCTTTCTAAACAAAATAAAAAAAGGAAGTTCTAACTATGAAGGAAGGAGAAGTAATTGGTGACCTGATTCAGTAAAAATTTATACACAACTGTAAGTCCATTACTTTAAGAAAGCTTATGAGTCAGTTCCTAGACGAGCCCCATTGGAGCGAAAGGATATCAGCACCCATCTTTCATGCCTGGACATGCAGGTAAGAGTTGCTCATTAATAGAGCTCCACTCTCACAGGGGATTTACTCACACCTAAAATGACACTACAGTGTCAATATCATGACCTTCAAGCTATTTTTCATGTTCTAGCAACAGTCACTGTCATTGTGCAACTGAATAAAATAAAGAGCAAGACATTATTATGAAAACGCACCCTACCTGAAAGGAAATAACTATGTCTGGAATAAGAGAAGTGTGTTAAATCAGCCAACCTATCTGAAGGAGCAAAGATAAATACAGTGGGTGGTATTGCCTCCTGTATTTTGCTGCATCCATATACAAAATTCTCGTGTCAGAGAAGCACTATCCTTTGGGTTCCTCAACAAGAACCATTCAAAGAAGGACATGAGCAAAGTTTATAATTATGTTGTTGTGAAAAAATGGTTGTTGAAAAAAAGAATGCTGTAGTATGTAAACAAGGATAAGAGCAAGCAATCCAAAAACAAGGTGATGTCTTACCACGAGGAATTTTCCTTGATGCTATTCCCATTTTTCTGATTTGATGTGTGGGTGTTTCTGGAATTCCCTCTCACCTGTCTGTACAGCATTTTGGTGTGATTACATCCCTGTGGAACTTGGGGAGGGTCTGGGTTGGTCCACCAGCTCTGTCAGAAGCTGCCAGTGTAACCATGAGCACATGGCATCATTCCTCTTGCATCTCACTGAACCATTCAGAGGACAGATGTATTCTCTTGGTGCTGCCTCACTGGAGTGAGGGGTGAAACGCTGCCTGTGAAGCTGTATCAAAACAGGGCACTTTACAGCCCTGTGTAAACCAACCCTGGCCTCAATTTACTTTCATACATCAGCCAAAAATGGGGCCAGTGCTGATGCAAGTCGGAGCTGAGTCACCTCTTCATAAATTCTTAGATATGTGGTTTAGGTGCTTTAATCCTTCCTCATAACTCAGTTCTCCTGGATTACCCATCACTTTGACATCTCCTCCTTGAAGCCATTCCAGTTTATCTAGATACTTTCTGGTAATTGAGAGCCCAGCAATGAATGTAATTTTGTTTCTCAATATATTTTCTAAATCCTAATTCAAAGCATTATGGTTTTATGCGTGCATATATAGTCTATTATGTATTACAATATATCATACTATATATAATGCGAAGAATTTGCCTTCATGTCAGTGATACCAATTTTATTGGGAGAGAAATATTAGCAGGATTTGATTTTGAGTCACCAGCTGTTTTTTCTTTAAGGATATTTCATTCTTATTAGTGTCCCAGTGAACTTAGTTTACATTTTAGCCGTTAAGACTTAACAAAACACTAGGATGATTCATACAAGCATAAAAATATATTAGTCTCTATTTTTCTGAAGTCTTTCCAGAATGGTTTGAATTTACTGGACAGATTTCAGGCTTCTATCACAAAAATCCAAAACTGAACTAAACCTTCTCATAGCTCAGATTTCTCAAAGCTGTCAATGCCCATTTCTCCTATCAAAACCCACTTGCTGCTGAGTTTGGGCAGAGGATGAACACCAATAACAGGCATAGAGCAACCTGAAATATCTAATGCCCATACAAATACTTCCACTTCAGATCCCAGGCAAAGGCAGCCAGTGATATTAACAAGAGATTTTCAATTGATGTCAGTGGGCATTGGCTCTTCTACATACAAGAGTGGTCACACTCAGTCTACTAGTCTGTCCCAAAGTTATTCACCATACTGAATATCTTCCTCACTTCTTCCAAAAGAGAGAGCCACAGGATCTCATCTTTACCTGTTGCAGTGATCCTGATTATGGTTAATGGCATAAATCGACTTCAGTCACTTAGTTTCTGGGATTATTTTTTAGCATTTTATTTGTGATCATTCAAATGGTACAGGGACTGTACTGTCTTTTACCAGGTGAGATGTCAGCAAGTTCCGTTCTCTCATAGTCCATCCTCAGCTGTAGAGCAGGGGCTCTGCACCTCTTAAGATGGGCAAAAAACAGGGGCAAAACCCTGGAGGGCACTTTGGTCACTGAAGCTGAAAGGCAGATACAGTTTCTGGGCTCTGGAGAAAGGGTCAAGAGCCAGAATAGGTCTGGGACCATCTCACCAGAGGGAGCATGCAGCTGGTGACCTGGAGTTGGTACCTGCTGTGCTTTGGGGGTACAGTGTTAGCAAGGAACGAATTGAAACTGTTCACTGCTAAGCAGACCCACAGTTTGGCTGTGTTGTCCAACACAACAAAAACAAGAGCAACTTGTTATACAAACCTGGAAAATGACTTTGGAAAGTTAACGATGTGTTTTATTTTATTTTCCAATTAGCTGGGAAAAAAAATATCTCTGTTGTCCTGTGCTTTGTGAAACAGCCCACCTAGAGGCTGGAAGGTAACACTAGACACTGATTTTGCACTGGTGTAAATGGCTACAGAGAGTAGTAGAAAATCACTGTGTACCAGAAAAGCATAATAGACTTCACTATGCCATTAAATAACCATGGTTGTGGGAGGGGAGTCATAGCACTTCAGAACCCCATGCAGCACTGGATCGGATTAAGTACAATTATCAAGGATGAAAACCTTTATCTCTACCAGAGATAACAGATACTGCTGATAACCTCCAGGAGATGAATCACTGCTGGACATATATTTTGAATGGAGGTTCTAAAAATTCAAGTGATAGCATTGAAAAATGTATTTTTCCTTTGTAAACTACACAGCTAAATACTGTTGCAGCCCACTCTGAAATTATTATGCTAAAGGCATGAAATAGGAAAACATGAGGGCTTTTGAACAGTGAGAATTTGCACAGGGAATCAAAGAGGTTTCAAGTTCACTTAGTGCAGATGTTTCTATAATTGAGACACACTAGAAAAATGCAGTAATGCACAAATCAGTCTTGCCTACAGTTATCTGAACCATAAAAAAATGTCCATAGTCAGGATATAATTCCCTACTAAATCCTACAGGATAGTTTTTTTAAAAGGAAAAAAGAAAAATAACAGGCTTTTTTTTCCTATTAAACTCCCTAGGACTTTTTCAGTAGGGAAATCCACAGGGAGCACAAACAAATGTCAAATCTGCTGACCAATTCACCCCATCACCCCCTTTCATACACTCACCCACAGATATTAAGGACCTGATTTTTAATGAGGCCAGCTAAGTGCAGCTGGTGACCTGAAAGATTTATTTGGGTCCTGATCTTACTCCCATTTAAACCAGTAAGACTTCCTTTGGAATGGCTCAATCTCCCTTTATTGCATGTGCCCACTCAACCACTCACCCCAAGCACAAATTCCTGCATGCAAGGGTAGGAATTGCACCTACGCATACGGTGCTGATCCAAAACGTGCAGCCATTTCACAGGTGGAAGTAAAACAAGAGGTGTATCTGGCTTTTCACTTCTCAAAACTGTAACACTTGAAGCACGGATACCAATGAAAGGAAAGAAAACGTCCAGGATAAGTCTGAAGCAATGTGAAAATAATAATTAAATCCTCACCTTTATAAACATAATTCGCCACTTTTACATACCCACAATATATATAAAGAGAACTGATGTTAACTCCCTATCCAAAATGGACAGAGACCAGCTGTGCCCTGCTGTAACATCCTCCAGGACAGATGCCTTTCCCTGAAGCACCCAGCCAGCCAGCCTTCCACTGCAGGCTGCTGCAGCCTGTTTGCTCCCCAGGAACCCTACAGGCATACAGCCTCTTACTGCTGCATGGAATTTTAACAAGGATCTCCCGACCCCAAATCTAGAGTTTAATTAAGATTGGTTTAATTAAGATTAATCAGATGTCGGCTCCCAGATGTATCCATTTACTGTGCGTTGCTCATCTAAAAAAACAACAAATGCTTTTTTTTTTTTTTTTTTTTTAAGCCTTAAATCTATGATTGCCTTGATGGGTCAAAATAATTATACAAACAAACAAGAAGGAAATTGTGTCGCTCTGTACCTTTATCTCAGCCCAGCAGGAGGAGGATGGATAAGCATGAATAACAAATTATCTAGCACTGGATTCCACTAACCAACCCCAGGTCTGGGCTGGGTTAGCATGAAGCAATTCTAAGCTTTTCACAGTGCTGGTTTAGGGCTCGGACAGAGGACCCTACCCCCTAATTAAGAACCTGAAACAAATTGAAAACAGCTGTGAATAATTAGACAATTTAAGTGCTGTTAAGAAGGAATAATTTTTGTAGCTATTGTAATAAATCTTACGCTGTCTGAACCCATACATTTTATGTGAACTTTTTTCTGCTAGTAGGTTAGTGCATTACTCATAAAAGAAACAGTATCCCTTTTGTTTTGATTGGGTCTGTTTAATAACAAAAGAGCATATCACTATAAGTGGAAGTGTGATGACAAAGAGAATAGCCTTTACTTTCCTTAATTTTCAGTCGTTGTGGTTCAGATCCCATGTCAAATTCCTGGCTCGTGGGCTCGGTGAAAAAAAAAAGAATTCTTGATTTTCACTGTAAATAATACCTACGTCCAAGCTACTTAACATTTTTCAGATTTCTCTGGAAAAATACATGTCAGGAAAATACTTAAAAATTTAACAAGTGACCCTTTAGCCTTATGGTAACAGATAAGTTCTTGATGTATTAACTAAAACTTCAGGAAATCTATTTTTCCCTGAAATTTTTCACTTTTTTTTTAATCTTCCCACTTGTCTGGAGCTCAGTTAGAGTGTTTCACAGAGAATAATTTACAAAAGAAAAACTTTCATTAAGCTCTGCCAGACTATTCAGGGCTTTTTTCAGTAACTCATATCCGGTTCTATTAGAAATTAGCTCCAAAAAACACCTAAATACGTATTTAATTTTCACATTACATATTGTTTTGTTTTGTGTTTTTTTTTTTTTTTTTCTGAAAGCAGTGTGTCTGCTCACACACTTAATGATAACACCATTCTCAAGTCCTTGTAGGATAAGCCCTTTTCTTGGGTAATGGCATTACCTGCAAACAGGATATGGAAAGAAGTCAATTGTTTATAAGCATGCTTTGGCTTCTCTATGCTCTTTTAAATAAAACTACACTCCCTTGTCATTTTGCTGAGGTTAAACCACAGATTCTGACCACCCAACTTTTAGAGGATTCATAAGATGATATTCTGCAATGTTTGCAGCTCAGCTGCAGAAATGCAGCTGCAAGGAAATACCTGCAGATGCACAGTACCTGGTTCTGTGCTAGAGTGGTCTAGATTTAAGTTCAAAAAAAGAAAAACAAACATTGCACAAAATGGGCCTTATGAAAAGGTCTCAGAGGGGTGAGTTTTTCAGTCTTTCTTTCCTCTAGCTCATAAAGCTGCAACTCAGCCTCAGCTGTAGGCCCTATGACACCTCTTGCTGTTCTGCATCCATGCCAGTTGCTCCTGTATCTGCAGCTCTCCTATCCTTGACAATATTTAGCCAAGACCTCATGGTCCATTTCAAGCCTGAATACCCTTTATAAACCTTATCTCCCAGGTACCTAATGTATATGACCACATCAAGACACTGCTATGTTTCAAGAAAGGAAAAGGAAAAAAAAGAAGAGGAAAAAAATGTTTAGTTCCTAATAATGCTTTAAAGATTGGTGGCATAAATGCACGATCCATGTTTTCCACCCTTCATTCATTCATTCATCTTCATATGCATGCCTAAAGTTCTTTTTCTGAGAACATAGGCTCAGTGTCCTCCTTAGGAAAGAAATGCACAGCAATTATACAGAATTTATGAGCAATTCTACCAGAGCACACTGGTGGACATGTTCAGCAGAGAAACTAATTACAGTTCCCAAAAGTTTTAGTATCAATACAAGGGCAAGGTGACAGGAGAGAGATTGTGGATAGTATAGAAATGTTTCTATGGCTTCCTTTAAAAGAAATAGAAATGAAAGCAATCTAATACTTACTGAGGCTTGGTGAGAATATCTCCATTACATAGAAGCCTAGTAGACAAGTGTAGGGACAAGCTGCAGCAGTGGTGATTTGGGACACTGACAGCCAGGAGGCAATTAATATACTGTTCCTCACCAGAAAGAAGCACAAGCGACGTCAGTGGAGGCCCATCTGTCTACTCACATGTAGTTCTCACTTATCCATCAGACTGTTGTCCTCTCTGGAGGACTTGTGCCTAAGGAAAAGTCCCATTTTGGCCTAGAATACAGCTGGAAGATACACTGACCATAATTGTTCAATACTTCAACCTCTCATCCTTTAGCAATCAATTTAGACAGAAGCTGTGCCTTTTGGTTGCAACCATGCCCAGAAGTTGCTGTTATCCACAGGGACAAGTTCTGAGCAGGTCAATGCAAATCCTTAGGGTCCTATGGATAGGTAGAGTTGGAGGCAGATCCAAACCAGCCACTTTGGTTCTCGTTGGTCTTGATGGAGTTGTGTCAGGGGAAAGAGCAGGTTTGTCCACCAAAGGAAATGCCCGTGTGACTGTTCACCAGCAGCCATCACTGCTTCTCAGCTTCTCTTGCCATAACACAAGTGAACAATTCCACTCTCTCTATTTGGCTACAAGTCTCAGTTGGTGAAGTTCTTGTAAGACTTCTAAGACACCTTACCAGCTTTGATTGCAAGCTGCTACAGACTTTGCTAACTACTTTGTTTCAAAATAAAATAAACACATTTTATACAATTGAAAGCCCCCCCAAAACAAACAAACAAAAAAACCAACCCGAAAACAAACAAACAAAAACAAACAAAAAGCCTCACTCTCTCCTCCTCCCCTTGAAGTCAATTTCTCAGTGCTTCTCCTGCATGCATTATGCTGTGCTCCACGCACAAGCTTTTTTTTTTTTTGGTTTTTTTTTTTTTTTTTAAAACTCTGGTGTTTATAATTCCAATTGGTGTAAAATTTCCTGATGGTTAACACATCCCGCTACAGACACTCTTGAATGAATGACTCATTCCCAAATAATTGACTAGCTTTGTAATTTGGGAAGTAAAAATCACATTTATGAGTCCCTGTGGGAAGGGCCTATAATATTGTGCATAAAAAGTAGATAAATCATAAAACCTGTGTTGTTGGGTTTTTTTTTTTTTCTTTTGTAAAAGCTTCCATTAGCCTTTGTGAGCACATTAAAGCAATGCCCTCTAAACGTGTGCAGCTGCTTTAAATCACTGGCGCACTTTAAAATCAAGTCTTTTTATATCTTGATGTTAAAATTACATGTTGGTTACTGTAACTCTGTCTTGTTTTTTGTGGGACATCCTTGGATCAGATCTGCTTCTGGAGAGACCTCTCCCTATACGCAAAGCTTTCTAATCCATGGAAGAACCAGCAGCGGAGATGTTTTTGCTACCAGGCTCAGTGCTGTTTATTATGCCAACAAGGCAGGCAAACAAAAAGGACCAGTCACTGCCAGCACAATCAGGACCCCATCCTCACTTAGCAAATGGGTGCATTTTAGACTGAGGTTTCAAACAAGTGTGCAATGTGATTCTAATGGGATTTGACAAGGGTATTTGATGGCTGCAAGGCAAATCTATTATTATCCACAAAACATCTAGTTACAAATCTAACAACCCCCCCCCTGCAAAGGTGGCACTGAAACTGTGCAATATTGAAACTCACGAATGAAACTCTCTTGTCACCTGCCTTGTCTTTGCAGTATGAAAGTCCCATGTACCTTCATGCCAGCAAGGCCTTTTCCCACAATTTCAGAGTGCTGTAAATTAGTTTAGTATGCTTGAAAGAACCTGTAATTGTAACTGCTCTTGTTGACACATCATCTTGATGCCACACAGAGCACGACTGGGACCATATCCTTTCGTTTTGCAGCTATAGTGCATTTCAAGTGCTTGACAGGTCCAGTGCTAAGATGTTCTGAATTAGATTTGAATTACAACCACTAAATGCCCTTGTCAAAGCTTGTTATGCCTGAAACTAGCCATATACATTTAACTGACTATTCCTATGGAAGGTATACTGCTTAAACAAAGACATACTCCAAAGTTTCATACAGAATTGTCAAAATATAATTGAGTTAAAAAAACAACTAAAAGCATAAGAAGAGCAATCTTTACTGCCTTTTTCTCCCTTCTCCTTCTTTGAAATAAATCCAAAGAACAATTTAGTGGAATCTTAGCATAAAATAAAAAGAGTACATGCAGTTCCCACAGAGACATTGAAATGTATACGAATGCCAGATTCAGCTACGTGAGTTGATCCTAGTGTCAGGAAAGGGCATAGCAAATCTTCATGGATCTTGCCCTCTGAAAAAGGTTTAGTATCACATTGCTTGCATTGGAGAGTATCCGATGCTGCAAGGAATACAGTGAACTAAAGCTAAAGTATCTAAGAGTCATGATCAGGCCCAGAGCCCAAATTTGTGCTTCACCAACAAAGGGAATCATAACACTGATACACACGTGTGTATGCAGATACGTCTATTCCCACTTGCAATATATAAGGCATATATGCAATGATTATACAGTTTAGGCACACAAAACAGAAACTTCTTCCTATCTTGCTAACTTCTTTGAAGAAGCAAGGGATATTTCCGTAACGTGAACCTACAAAAGACTGCACAGTACAGAAGAGGAGGAGCAAGATAACACATCCCTTGAAAAGACAAATATGGGTATACTTTCATATGTGACACTGCACCATGGACTTCTCTTCCCCCAAATGCTTTTGCATGAGTGAAACAAAACATCTTAGGCAAATACCTGCTGCTTAACTACAAATTTCCCAATCAAATTTGAATAGTAACATAATGTTGGAAGTTGTCCAGACTGGAGGACCAGTATACGCTATAGTAAGCCCCTGGGTTTGCATTCCTCATCTGAACATAGAAAACATGGCCCTTGGTGCCTTTCTTCCCTTATGATGGGAATGGTGAGTGCAGGAGATTATAAGAGAGTGTTATGAACCTTCTCTGGTGGGGACACAAACTTGGCAGAGGCATATATTCAGAAGGATGCCATATCTACCCATGTAGCCTCAACATCGGTCCTCAGTTTCCAAAATAAGAATAATGGTGCTTCCTCTGTTTGCCTTGGCTTGTATGCATAGGTGGTAATTTCTCTGGGGGAAGAGACAGTTCCTCCCCGGGAAGGGCACGCAGCACCCAGCATGACAGCTGTTTCATCTGGAGCCTCTAAAATGTACTGTAAGACAAACAGAGAATAATCCTGCCCTACAGATGGACAAACACTAGACAAAGACCAGGGCAGCTGCAGTAGGGCAGTGTTCCCATCTTCAGTGGTGTAGCCATATAAACAGATTGGGAGTGTGCAAGAAAGAGCTCTCCCATCTGAAGCTGCCCTAGGCATTACCTCAAAAGATGAATTCTCCAACAACAACAACAAAAAAAACATTTCTAACCTCATTCCAAGAGCAAAATGTGGCCTGAACCGGTCAAAACCTGCTGACAGCCTTAAACAGCATGAGAAACCTGTTTCATGATGGCAGTTGGTTATTTTAAAACTGAGCTGAAAGATTAATGGTGAGATTTTCAAAAAATGTAGGCTCCCAATGACAGGAACCGACAATTTGCTCATGCAATTTCCCATCGCTATGCGTGCAATAGGGAGAAATGGGTGGGCAAAATGACACATGGCTATTCTGTACTGATGCTTTTTCTGGAAACCTTAGCCCCTAAAAGTCAATAAGCAAATAAGCAGAACATTTAAATGAAAGGCAGAAAGGCTTAGGCTGAAAGATACATTGATATTCTTTGTTAATTTTTTATTCAATTAAGAGGCACACGATGATTATTTTTAGCAGTGTCCCCCTGATACAATTCAGATGTAAATCACATTTCTGTAGTCAGCTGCTGCTGTTTAAGCAGAAATATTTTGACACAATAATTACAGGCTTGAAACTATGCTTTACATTAGTGTATAAAACACTCATTAAATTAAAATTCTTCCATGAAATCATGAAAATAAACAGTCTGTCTGAACTAGCATCAACAAATTCACAGGATGCTTCTGCGTTTTCTCAGGGCTGGCCTTCAAGTGAATGCATTACAAGGCCCTTATTTAACTGTGAAGTGTTAAAGGTTCACATTCTTTTGAAGGTCCTATTCTGCTTATTTTTAAAATTATTGCTTTAATTGTTTTTACAACTTGTAAGATTTTAAAGCTATTAAGCCTCAAAGTTGTGGGAAAAATTTAAATGCTGATTATTACAACTTGCATAAGTTCATGAGATGGTGGTGGCAATGCATTTTTTTTTTTTTTTCCAGAAGTGGGTTAAATAAAAGAGTTCCATTGCACCACATGTGGCATGTCACATTGTTCTGTTATGGCTGAGAAGAAGGGTACACAAAGCATACACGTCGCCTTTTGGGACAGAAAAGGAACTCAGGATGGCAATGGTGTTGGAGACCGTTCTTGCCTTTCCCTTGTTCCCCACCCTCTTGCTGCTTTTCCAGCCTGCTCCCATTCATCACAGCACTGACAGTCATGCAGACGACTGTCTATGCCTGGTGCTGGCAGAAGTTTTCAGCAGGAGAAAAAGACCATCCCGATGAGGTCCACCCATGCCACAAAAGAGGGAGAGAGAACTCTTGCCCTAGTCTTGTCCTGCTAACACAAAGATTCATTTCTCAGGTCTCTTCTGTTTTACTGCATCCCCCAGGGATAAGAAATTCCTCCTGGCTAATATTTCAGGTGCCCCACGCCAATATCTCCACCATCCACAGCCCTACTGGGGGCTTCAACCCTTCCCATTCATACAAGAGGCTGTTGCTTCCAGCCATACATTCTCATTAGAGGGACGCAATGATGTGCAGCAGCAACAACGTTGGTCTCCCACCACCCACCTGAACAAATCCTGCTGCCTGGGACTGTGGCTAAGACTCCTGAGTCTTCCCCTGCATACCCCAGGCTCACAAGTAATTCCATGTGCATCGGCATACTAATTCCTATAAGCTCTCACTGGGTTTTGTTTGTTTTCTTTTCATCTGTACAGTATCAGTGATCTTTACAGGATATCAAGAGAGCATGGCTGTGCCAGACTTGGGAGTGAACGGCGTGGGATTGTCAATATGCAGATGATGTAATCACAGTGGTCTGAAACATTTTTGCTACATCTCTATTCCACTGAAATCCACAATTATGGTTGACTTTTCTTAGACTGAAGACATTCCAGAAAGATAGACTGCAATGGTAATTGCACCGTTTTATCTCAGTACGAATCTTCGGTCTTATGAAATTACAGTCAACATGTTATTTTCTCCATTTGTGCATGAAGCATATATACAACGGCGGTCGCAGCAATGTATATTTAGTCTTAACTTGTCAGAACCATCAGCTAAAAAAAAATATTCAAATCTTCCAACCGTTTTATTAACCAGGATTATGCACAAGAAAGCCTGCTTCAGAGTGTAAGCTTTCATACACATTGTAATTTAATAGTAAAGATTTAATGCTACAGTTGTCTTTCTTCAGCAGCCACATGGATGTTTTTTTGTCCAGTATTACTGGTATTATGGTTCTCTCTCCCACAGGATGAGATTTTCCACATTAGATAGCAATACCCTTCTTTTCAGAGCCTAGGTACTGTAGTCCAGAGAATTCAATTACAGTTCCCCTTGAGGTCAAAGGGAAGAAAAACTTCAATTTTTTATTAATTCACATTAGCATGAAAGCTCTGGGGAATGCTGAATGCAGTTTGTGAAATCCCACTAATAACTGAGTAGATGCTATTCTTTTATTTTTGTTCCAGATCATTCCACAAAGTATTTTTAGTTCTGAAATCAGATAATTGGTAGATAAAGTTCTTACTTAACATGCTTATTCAGACAATTTATTGTGATTCTTTATCAATAGCTTTCATGAGAATTCACTCAGATTTTGAGAAAGTTAAGTACTGAAAAATTTATTGCTGAAATAGGGAAGAAAAGCCAGAAAAAAAGAACCATCTATTTTAGTTAATGTAGGCTTCTATGGGAGGAGAAAGAATTAAAAACAAACAAAAAGAACAAAAAGCCCACAAAATGCCTTTTCTCTAGGAAAAACATTTTTTTCCCCGCACAAAAATATTTCTAATGAGCAATTACAAATACCTAATGCTAATTTTATGGAACATATTATATATCAAAGCCTCTGTTAAGATTAACATCAGGTAGGTGCACGCTCCTAAGAAGTTATAGTTTACTTTCCACTCATATTCTTTAGTATCTGCTTGGCAGTCATTTTTCCTGGAAATATCGCTGTTAGCTAAGCTGCTCTCTGCAGCATTCACAGAAGACAAACACAGCTGAAGTGAACTCAGGACTTGGCTCAGTAAAAATATTTTGCTAGAAGTTATTTTCTGGGTCCATCACTTATTAAAGAGGTTACACATATAATATGTAATTTTGGGACAGGCAAACGGTGACACTTCAGCATAAGGGCAAATGTGAATTCCAAGGGCAGAATGACATAAAACCTTACAGCTAAACCCCATGATGGCAACATATGCAGACTTAGAAAACACTTTCTGTGACCAAAGCCCAAATAAATCAGACGGCTCTGAAGTATGCGTGTTTATACAAATGGATGTTTTGGTGAATTTTAGGCACTTCAGATATGAACCTTACATTTCAGAGCTGCGTGACCTCCCTTCTTTGGGAGAGGATTTAAATAGCTGATCCTACCTCTTCAGGCAGAGGTTCTAAAATAGTTTTGAGTAACAGAAGGCCACAAGGAGACTCTGTACTCTTCATTTTCCACTAGCTGCTCTGCCTTCCATTTTTCTACGCCATGCCTGCAGCAGGTCTTGGGATACTCAGGAAACAAAGAGCTACTTGTGGTTGAAGACAAGTCACTGATCACCAGAAGCTAACATCCAGCCCCATCTCTTTCAAGAAAGGCAGCTTAACACTCATTCTGCATTCAGATTCAGCTACCTTGTGTACCTTCTCCTCACCCAGAAACAACACCATTTCCTGTATCCTACAGTAGGCTGATCTTTTTTGTCCTCTTACCTGATTAACAGTAATGGAAACAACTGAATTCCTCAATGTCCAGAGCCAACAGGTGACCACCACCACCATAGACTTCATGTTCTTGCCCATAAGTACCTCACTTGTAGAAGTATAAGCACTTGTGGCTTCCCCACAGACAAATGGCCCTTCAGGAAGTGTTAAAGCCTCCCCTACTTCCTGCACATCCTTCCACCACCAGAGCATTTACAGGAAGATTTATCTCTGTTATCTTCTCACACAGTAGTTAAAAGAAAGAACAGAACTATTTCTTCCTCATTATAAACATCCTAAATTACTACAGCTGCTACAGAGAAGCAGGTGGGTCATCACTGATAGCTGGTTCTGCTTTGCATCCATCCAGGCAGCCAGCTCAAGAGGCCTATAGCCAAGGTAGACAAAATAGGGAAGTATTACCATTCTTTCAGCAAAACAGTTTTCTGTAGTGAATGGATTCTATGTTTTTGGACTTGAGGAAGTTGCATTTCCTGAACTTCTTGAGGAACTTACTCTGAACTTCAGCACTATGGTCTCCAGCCCTGGAGCTGGTAGAAGCCACAAACAGAAGCAGTCAAGCAGACCACCAGTCTCACCACCAAGGCAAAGACTGAAAATACATAACCTGCTCACTGGTTATTACTTACACAACTTGTATCAGACTTAAGTGTCTCAAATTCCAACATTTTTCCTGAAAACAAGAGGTGCATCTCTGGGAAGCCCCCAGGTCCCCCTCCCACAGAAATGGGATCTGCTGCATGGGTCTCTCAGCAGCTACCTAAAGTTCTTCTCTTCGCCATCTCCCACTCGCACATCCCTCGGCATACTTGAAGCCTCTGATCATGTTATTGTTTCCAGGGGAAAAATGTTACTTGGTCTTTGCACAGCTCTCTGTGCTTTCCCTTACATCTCTTCTCCTCACATTCTCAACTTCTCAGTATGTTAGGAGAACTATATAAGCAGCACTTCAAATGGTTTTGAAGCTTCCTCTAGCAAAACCATAAAATCTGTACAGGCAAAATATGTGTCTATGTCTGCCCCAGATTCCCAATCTGTTTCCTTTAAATCCAATAAAATTTGTATCATAGAGCTTAAGGGCAGAGGGCTTCATACGATTGAAACTGATTCAGTAAATGCAAAACATAAAAATAAAGTATTGGTATTTGATATTCCTATATTTCAATATTGCTTTGATATTCCACTATGAAACTTAAACTGTTGGGGTTTTATGCATTCTTTTTCCCTCACCTCTTTGATTTCTCCCACTTTTTCCTTTGAATTTGGTCTCTTTAATCACTGGACCGTGGATCAGAAATACTTGCAACTTGTTTGTGGAAGGCCAGAGCCTAAAGCAGCAGCTTATTTAGAGAGTTATTTCACCATCTGTTCTCTCTTTTTCTATTACATGACCAGTTTTACAAGAAGATTCATTTTATGAAGCACTCATTCTATCTGCAATGCATCATCTTGTTTTATTCCCGTGCTCATACAAATACTCATCTATTTTTCTCTTTGTGCACCGTACCTATTTGTGCTACAGTACAAGGAGAGAACACATTCCCCAACAGGCAACATTCTCCATTGAATTTTACTCATACCATATGTAATTCAATGCAGCCAGATCAGGATTTTCCAAAATTGTATGGTAGATCCAAAGATCTGATGAATGAAAGGAGTTGTTGTGATCATCTAGCCTGACTTCTGACAAAACAAAGGCCATAATTTAACAAAGAACATGAAATTATTCCCGAACCAAACCAATATCTTCTGAATGGAGAAGTTAACATAGATCTCCAGGTTGGACAGTCCTCTACAGCCTCGGAGAAGGTGTTCCAACAGTCAGATGACTGACTTCTTTTTGTGAAAGAAGATTCCATTTTCGCCACTGATTTTTATACCCTTTGCAGTGAGAAAACTGAGAACTATCTGATATTAAAAATCTCCTCACTGTGATTGATACTGAATATGAAACGGGCCATCCCTTTTTGCAGCATTAAGCTGTTGGAGTGGTTCCTCTGTCACCTGGAACCATGGCCACAGTTTCCATGTGATAAAATACATGGGTTTTATTTCTTTTACTTTTTTACTATAAAACAGGTTTTGAACCTCTTAAACACCCGCACATTGTTTCAGAACACAATCTAGCCATGCTCTTCTATTAGAGTGATAAGAAGTGATGCTGCACTCTCCACACTGTGTTGAGGAGGCTCGTTTAGCTTCAAGGTGAGTCACTTAATTTCAGCCTGTATCACAGTAACATGAGTTCTGTTGTCTGAATACGAGCATAGATGGCAACCTGAATAGATCTCTCACTTCTGATCACAACAAACACCTCCCCTGGCAAAGAGGATGTAGTGTAGATTACATAAAAAAATAAAATAGATCCCACAAAATTGGAGACAGTTGGAATAGTTTATGAGTCTCTTTCCAGCCCTATTTTCCAGAGTTTAAATACATAAAATTCACATGATTAGATAATTAATGCTGATTTACCTGCCATCACCTGCATTCAGTGAGTGAGGCATTCTCCTACTGCTTCCTCAGTCTCTTACTAAAACAGGCATTTTGAGAAAGACCCTTTCTTTTCTGTTCTCCAAAATCTGAGGTTGTATTTATTGCCATCTTATTTCAAGTCAAACCTCTCACATCCCTCATTTATTTAATGTTACCAATTATTGTCAGTGCTGCTAAGAGTACCACCTTGACTATCACTTCCTCTTCTTCGAAGGTGAGAGGATGTATCTCCTTCTTTATCCTGTTTGGTGGATGTCAGAATTTTTCAGAGTTTGATCAGATACACAGTTAATCTCAGAAATTTACTTTCCATGTAAATGCAGACATTGTACAACGGAGGTTTGAAAGGGAATTTGTCCAGAGCATCCTTTTAACAGCCCAATAGCTGACATTTGATTATTTGGAAGATGCTCTGGATAATTCAGCCCATTCTGTGGCCCTGCTGTCATTTTTAAGTCATATCATGCCTGTTTCTTAGCACAAATTGCTTAATATATCCACCCATTTTAAGACAGCAAAAAAAAAAAAAAAAAAAAAAATCAGTCTGACAAGCATTCATTATTCTGAAATCACATATTAAACAGAGCAACATTTGCAAAAGTACCACAACTATTAAGGGAGAAGAACTTACAGGAGGTATAACCTTACTGTGCAGTGGGTAACAGAAGCATTAATAGGCAAAACCTAAGTGGAAACAGTTGACAAAATAAATTAAAGCACAGCTCTCCCCTGAAAAGTGACTAAAAATGGCATCCTGGGGTCCCATGTTTATTATGTGTTACCGACTCCAGATCAGATTTGTTCAGTATACAAATAAGGGGTGAAACTCTAGCTGGGCTGAATTCAACTGGAGTTTTACAGAGAACTTCAGTGGGGCCAGGATTTCATTTTAACAGACTCTTTCTTCCTTTCTGAGCAGCACTGGGGATTTTACTTGGAGGATCACAAGACTGGTTGAAATGTAAAACAGAAAAATCCTAAAAAATTTCAAAATTGCTTCCATTTTGTGGAGTTGAAAATACGCCAGTTTTTCACTTCTGCTTTGTATCACTAAGGATTTTGCATACAACGTTTTCAATCAATGTTCTTATCAGGGATATCACTGACATGTTTATTAGTGTTCTTTTCTGCCATTGGAAAAATGCAAAATAGAAATGGTCTTATTGGCATTGAATTTGATAATTCTCATCATTAAAAATGTTGATAGAAAATAAGAAGACAAATCAGGGAATGTGAAGAAGTCCAGTTTTCTCCAACAGTCTCCAACCTAAGCAGAAGCAAATGATCCACAGAGAGGAAGGGAGAAACTTTCTGTAACAGGGAAGCTGGGCTCCTCTATGGGTGCTCAGGTGACTCCTTGCCCATAGTGTGTGGCTGCAGCTTGGAGTATCCCCAAGGGAAGGACAATGCACTGTGCTTCCCCCCTCCTTGTGCAGATGGGTTGCAGAGTAGGGCTGGGGAAGGAAGTTTGTTTTGCCATTTCCCATGCTGTACTCCTGCAGTTAAAAAGAGACCCCAGACTCCAGAGCTGTCAATCTGGCACTTTTCACTAGCACTTTAAAACAATTTCAAAATCTATTAAAAAAATTAGATCCCAATCCTGCTATATGGGAGCAGACAACAGCAAGAGCTGTATCAGGGGCTTTGATGGAGGCAAGGCTGGCTGCAGAGAGCGAGCATGCTGCAGATATTGCATTTTATTTTTGATAGCACAGGACCTCTGTGCTTCTGTCATGTCTAAGCTGTCTGTTTCCATCAGGGAAAGGCCTTATGAGTACAAAACACATGGGCAGCCTTTCGGCCCTGTTTCAAATTTCTGCAGCACAATAAATCCGTTTGTTTTTATTTCTTCTTTCTGTAAACATTTCTCCATCTAACATAGTAACTGCTGTTTATACAGCGCAGTAAAAACACAGGTCAGAGCACAATAAGATTATGGTCTTACTTCAATATGTCCAATCCATAATAAAATAAAACCTTACAAAATATCTAGAGGAACGGTTTGGGGTCCTCTTCATATTAATGTACGACGTATGGGAGGGTTGTATTGGGGTATAATATTTTCCACAGCTGTCAGGACTTATTTAAAAGGCAATATCCTTTTTCTGGGATTTTATTTAGGTTCTGTTTATACCATGTGTAGGATTGTTAATCCCATGATGTATGACTCAGTGGTGTATGATTACTTGAAGGCAATATGCACAAAATGAGCTAAATTTTTTGGGACAGATCCTGGAGATCTGACATACTGGGCTCACCGTAGCAGAGAGGGTCTGACAAGGAGGAAACAGAAAGTTAGCTGCAAACTGCTTTGCCCAAGGGAGCACATCCTCTCCAGCACATTTCCCACTCCTTGGCTTCAACAGCCTCTCCTGTAGGGACAGAATGGACAGAGGGTTGGATGCTTTGGTCTTGAATTCTCTTTCATGCTTCACCTTGTTACATCTTCCCTTATGGGGCAAGAAAGAACATTTAGCCTTCCACATGGGCTCTGCTCCACTGGGGCATGCCTGGAGAGGCATTTAAAAGATATGAAACATGGGTTCATTTCATGAATCTCATGAATGTGCTGAGATCTGCTTCCATCAGCTGTGAGTCCTCCCATATGGAAAACAGAGGCATACCTAAACTGCAAGAGATGAACTTGTCTCACATGCAACTTCGTCAGGGATGTATTTGGCCCAATATATGTATTCATTTTTGCCAAATATAGGGTTCTTTCCAAGTGAATGGAAATGGAAGAAAACCATGAAAATGTTGTTAAAAAAAGACATCATTCTGTTGTTAAGTCACTATGTTTGGCAACTAGATTCTTCAGTTAAAGAATCTGCAGGGACACTATCAACTTCTGTGCCTACAAACGCTGGGTACTTCTGGAAACAAATCAGGTATGGAAAGATGAAACTTGTTTGGGAAACAACAGGCCAGAGTTCCATATGTATTTAAATACCTGGAGAAGCAGAGAGGCTCCTATAGGTATTTTGAAATGTGCTCCCACATCATGGCAGTGTAAGTGGGAGGGGATGGAAGAGGTCAGTCATAGAAGTAAGCTGCCAGTATATAACAGCTGAGATCTGTTTAATGAGATGTCATTTTAAGGAACAGTATACCAAGTTCTTGAAGGATAGGAAGGAGAGCAAGTTTTTCTTGAAGCACAAGACCTTGAATGCTGAGTGCATCACCAGGAAGCACCAATGTGAAACCATGAAACCTCTGAAACCTTGGCTTGTCCAGTCCCACAGTTAACTTGAACCACATTTTTCAGCCAAGACAAAGAAACAACAGCAAAGGAGGGAGAGAATGAGAGAGAGAGCAGATGCGAAGGACTCATAAACCTTGAGAAATATCAGAGAAGTGTCTTTGTGGGATGGTGTGACCAGGATGCTCAGCTGTGTTACCTCAGCATGGAAAAGTTGGGATGAATGTGTCCTGTTTCAGAGAAGATAGATGGCATGGAGACACCTTTAAATCACATAGATTCAGAGATATTTATGCATTTCTAGATAGAGATAGGAAACCTGACTAGGAGAGAAGATTTGGAAGACATCTGATTCTGCATGGTGGGGGTAGGTTGTAATTTGCACACAGAATGAAAATCAATGTTCAAATTTTGCTCTTATCTACACCAGCCAACTCTGCTCAAGGCTGTAGCAGCCGTATGTGCAGCTTTGGCAACATATAACATAGCTGAGGACAGGAACTGTACAAAGCCAGGGGGTGATGATAACTCACCAGACTGCAGGGCACTAGTCAGTGGCAACTTGGAGGGCATGTGCTGCCTGCAGACATAGGCTATCTTCCTCCTTTATTCCTAGGCATTATGCTGTATTAAAATAAATGTTTTTTAAATGAAACATTACTTTTCCCAGGTCAAAGAATTTGCTGGAAAATCACAGGAAGGCAACGTGCTTCCAAAGTGAGGGCAAAAGGTAATTGGATTCATCTTCCCTGTGAAACAGCAGCACTGTGGCCTCTTTAAATCAAGAGAATGACTTAAAAATTTCCTGCAAGATTGATTTACTTAAAAATGCAGGGCAACTACTGCCTTCTCTCCTGTTCTTCAGTTCTCAATGATTAGCTTACTTCCACTTCTTTCAAGATTTCTTTGTCATTGTGACAGCTAAAACTGTCCATTTCTTAATTCAGAGAGGAAGGAACATTTTTTGTTTAGTTTAGGTTTTTTTTGTTGTTGTTGTTGTTTTTTTCCTGCCCACAAAGTGGGGTATTATGCAATGTACTGAACATCATGATACTTGGTAGTTTCTGGCATAGTGTCTCCATTAATGTACAGCCACAGTTAGGAAAAAATTGAGAAATCTTAGGTTCACCTCATAATCTGACAGACCTATCCCATTTATCATTTCTATGGGCCAAATCTTGGATATTTATTAGCTATGGATACGATCCTTGTTTATTTTTCAGTGCAGATAAAAGACCTTGTCACGGAGCAAGACCTTCTGCTGCATGCTGTACAAACCTTCCTTTAAATTCAGGGAAAAGAACATTTACTTAGTGTTCTCTAAGAAAACCCCAGCTCACTCTGCTCATGCTTAGAGTAAGCTAAAACCAATAGCCTGTAGTAGCACAGTATTTTCTCTATGCTAATCTACTTTTGTAATAACTTTTAGAGCTGCACTAATTTCTGGTCAGTACAAGCCAAAGTAAAGAAACATTGCATTTGTTCAGAGCAAAGTTAAAGTTATTCAGAGAAGCAGCAGCCCAGGAGCATATGAAGGCAAGCTCCACAAGAGGCTGCAGAAACTGCTAATGTAGGTGCAGGGTGCAGGACATTGTGCTGCAGCTTAATCCTTTATGCTTAAAAGAGGCTGAAGCCAGAGAGGTCTCTGGTGAAATTCACAGAAATCAATAGGTGTTTTATCTAATCTTTCTGTAAGCACTATTTGATGGAGGGAAAGTCACAGTACTGTGCAGTGTTTTTTACCGTGAGCACCCACAACACTTGGGAGTTCATCCTGCCTCCTGCAAATCCCATGGCTTCTGCAAAGAAACACTTCTGCTCCACAGCGCCCTTCCCACTCTTCTCTGGAACTGATTTACCTCTGAAGAGGAACTTTCCTGGAGAGCTGGTGGTTGGACACAGCACACAACCACATTTTAGGCCTAAACAGAAGAGATAGTTTTTGATTTTCTTCAATGTGCCTCAAAGAAAAATAATTAAATTCTCATGTTTGCATTTTTTGAGGAAAAGAGGATCTATGGCAAGTGTGGCATGCAAGGCTATGAGCTTTCCTCTAATTCTCATTATTTGTGACAAGCTCTGGTTGCATGTAAATAACTCCTGTGCACCATAACCCTATTATCCAGTAGTGTCTTTTTCTTGCCTTTCTGTATCACTGTCAAGTTTAGTTACATGCTCTCTTGCTCTTTAGTTAACACCCTTCCAGACATACTATCTTCCTTCTCTATAATTATCAAGCCATTGTAAAGCTAAATTGGCAGACACTGTATGGTAATTCTGGCACTTTTAGTCTAATTGGGGATAACCACATTGAGGAAGATGGTCAGTGACAAATGTACATTTTTTTTCCTCTGAAAGATAATAGGTAGCTACTTCAATCACTTTTTTGACAGTTCAACATTTGTCTATATTTTTGAATATACATTTCTATAAGAAAATGCTATTACCAATACACCACACAAGCATCTCCTGTCCATAAATTTATTTCTTTACTATGAGTAAGCTTTACTGTTCAAGACAGTGCAGATAACTTTCTGCATTAATATCAGTAGCACACCCAGCAGGAAATGTGAAGGAGGAATAAGCCCTGCTGTATGGCCCGTGGCTGCCTAGGGACTCACCAAAGAGTGTAAGGGACAAACCAGAAAAACCACGGACAATTTCTGGGATCCGGAGGAACATGCGATATGAACTGTATAAAAAAATCCAGGGCTGCTGCCCTGAGTTTAAAGGGCTTTTTCGAAATATTTGAAAAATATTTCTTCTCACTCATAACATGCTAGTCCTGGAAGCCACATCTTTACATGTGTGTCCATGCCCCCTGGTAGAACCTGGGCAGTACCACCAGGGCAGGCTGCTCCACACAGCCTGCTCACACCACCAGCAGTGAGGCTGCCTTCTCGCTACTTCCTAATTAATTCCCTTAACCAACAATAAAAGCTTTGGGAAGCTTTCATTGGAATCATGGATTCTTTTCTACTGTTTTGGAGTTTCCATGCAAGCCCAGTGCTCGGGGGTGCCAGTGCAGAAATCTAAACTGACCTACTCAGAGCCAAGCCACCAGAGATCTCAATGGGTCTGTCAGAAGAGATTTCAGATCTTCCAGACACTGGCTCTGACAATGAAGACTAACAGCAAGCAAAGGATCTTCTGCACCTCCCAAGGTTCTCTTTTCTTCAGGACAGCTTAGAAACTCTTTTGTACTGTGGCAAGTTTCTACAGGAACCCAAAGTGCTCTTGATGAGCTACTCTTTCATTTCATTGTTGTGTTCATATCTAGGCATGAATAAAAAGACACAAATCTTCTAAGCCGAGGGTTTCATCCACACATTTGTACCTATCTTAAAAATGCTGCTTACTCCACCTCCAAATTTCTGTATAATCCATCCATCCATTACGCCCAATAGCAAATATTTTGCCTTGTCAACTCCTTGTAAATAGAGGGTGTCAAATACGTGGCTAGCTCATTGGACACAGCTAGGGAAATAGTTTAATCTTCCCAGTGGACTAATTAAAGAAATCATCCCAACTAGCTGGTTGACTCCAGCCAGACACCTAATCAGCATGCCTGGAAACGGGACGCTTGCGATGCACAGGGAAGGGAAGGGAATAGAAGGGAAAGGAAGGAGAAGGACAAGCAGGACATGTAGTCATATGTAGAGAATTCATGTCTCTGGCAACTGTGTTCCCAAGGACCCAACTGTGGCACTTGGTCTGTGAAAAGTGGTCCTAAATGCCGGAACGATTTTTAGAAGTTTATAATGGACTCTCCTGGTAAGTGCCTCGGGAAAGGCAAATCCTTCAGTTCAAGTGGGATTAGTGGGACTGCATTCATTTTATGCTCAACTGACAGAATAGCAAATATGTTTGGGGTAGTAAGCTTACAGCTACTGTGTAAAGCCGGGAACCTTGCCTACTCAAATGAGAAAAAAAATGTTATCCATGAAGGCAAGAACTACATTTTGGAAGTATTTTTCTGGTATTGTTCAAGAACTATTTTACTGCATTGTATCCCATGTGCCTGTTACAAACTGAGCAAAAGGGATCTAACAACCCAGAGACTGGAGATTCCTCTTTTACCAATTTTACTGAATTTTTTTTCCCTAATAAGTTTTTCTCACTTTAATCCTCCCTAAAGTAAAATATCTCCAAAGCCAAACCATGTGTTGTGACAATATTTTAATGAGATAACAAGCATGGAATTTAATTAAAAAGTTTGGTTTAGTCCTTCAATGCACAAGCTTGCAGTCCTTGAACATTTCATGAACTAAAAGGCTCTTTAGAAAACCCTGGTAGAGGAAAGAATGAAGATCAGTAAAGCTGAGAAGTACAATGGTACTGCAGTTCTTTTTGCTTTCTGCAGTCCTTTAAATGGAGACAGGATGACTTTAAACAACAGTGAGAGACAATATAATTATTTATAATATAATTATTTATTGTGTCTCTGATGACAAAGCAGATATTTCTATTTTTCTAACGTGCTCTCTTGTAGAGGTTAAGACTTTACAGTGTTTCTGTTATGTGCTTTAATTAAGCCAAAGTAAAAGTCCCAGCATATCCAATATAAACTTTTGGTCTGGAAAAATTATGGCAGCCATCGAAGGAAACAAGAAATTCAGTGCAGTGAAGCACTTGTGCACTAATTAGTGTCCAACAGCTCAAGAAACTGCATCAGAGATCCAACAAAGGTATTGAGCCTACAACTAAAAGGACACAAGAAGTTCTTTTCCTTATGTTCAGCTCCTTGGACGTGTGTTCATGGTGAGACTTGAGAGGCTGAGGTCAATTGGATCAGGGAGTTGGTCTAGCTGAGAACTAATCCTAAGGGAAGGGACAGGAAAGTCCAACACAAGGAGCATGTCTCTGGGATAAGGAGGAGAGGCTGGCTGGTTGTGAAACGACACCTAGGTATATGGAAAATAACATTTTAAACATCTGATCTATGATTATTTAATGCTGTGCACCAGCAGAATATCCTGTTAGCGGAGAATAAATTCACTCCAAAGTTCTCCAGTCTCAGTCCACCAGAAAATTTGTGTTTTTAAGTTCCCAAAGACCTAAACATAAGCATGTTTCTTCAAAGGGTGAAGTCTGCTTGGAATTTATAATATGTGTTCTTGTATTCTGGGTTCTGATATTTATTTTAACTTTCTGGAGAACCAGAAGAAAAAGGTTCATTTATCAAATGATTTGGTGCATTTCAGCAGGAGAAAGCTGCTTCCATAGGGGTGTCTGTCTGCTGCTGTTAGAAGGAGAAGGGCAGCAGGTCTCAAAACCCAGGGAGTTTTCTATTTATACTAGAGGTCTCAATTAGGTCAGTGTACCTCGTTTACTGAAACAGGCTGCAATGAGATTTCCAAGCCGACATTACAAAAACGTTGTAGCAGAAAGAAAAATTATCTGACTTGCGAATTGAAATGAGGCTTTTGATGGCTGCAGAACTAGAATACATCCTATTCATCAGTGACATTCAGATGGGCCACTGTGTAAAACACATGTCAACATCACTGCTTAGACATCTGCCAGAGGAAGGCCAGCAAGCCTCACAGGAGAGGACATTCTTCAATCAGCAGGGCTCATAGCGTTCCCCATGGAAGCTGCTCCATTACAAGCAGCTTTGTTTCCTCTACAAAAAGTGTGGTGGAAACATCTCATTTCTATTTAGCTAATCGGACGACCATTTCTATGCAAACTGGAGTGTGGGATAAAATGCTCAGAACAAGGTCTCTAAGAAGTTGTAAGTTTTCTTGGACAGATTTTAATTTTAGACCTTTGAGACTTGTTACTGTCCAGCCAGAGCTTACTAGCACTTTGGGAGTGCCAGTTTCCTTAGTGTTTGAAGTGACAGCTACATGAACTGTGACATTTTAAAAGCATGATGTCTGCTAGCCGTGTCTCAAAAGTTGTGTGTGTTTGTTAAGTCCATAAATCCTACATGCTCACTTGTTGTGTTACCATTTTAAATTCAGATTCCAACTTTTGCTTCTTTTTGCCAAAAAAGTAAGTATATGTCAGTGTTTAATATTTCACTGTAAATTTATTATAGCTGGAAGAACTCGTGTAGTGTAACACTCTGAGACAGAGGGGGTGTCTATACTACACCCAAATGTGTGACTGAAACTTAAGCAGACAGCTGAGCTAGCTTTCATCTGGCTCGCTCGGTGCTGATAACAGAGCAGTCATGGCAACAGAAGGCTGAACAAGCTCAGCAAGAGCTGTGCAACTTGCCATGGTCTCCAGGTGCTGAGGTAGCTGATTTGGAGTTAGGTTGAAGGGCCTTCATGAACTGCAGATGTAAGCTTCTGTCCAAAATATTTCCAAGCCACAGGTTGGCATAATGTGGGAAGTACATACAGAAAATAAAACAGTGTACAACCTCAGCAGCCAAGACAAGCCAGTCAGAGAGACAGAAAAGTAAGCAAGATGCACTTCTGGGAAGATGCACTTCAATGTGGCCATAGTTTCATTCTTGTGAAAAATGTAGAAATGTTTTTTATTTTTCCAGTGGAAAGAAAGAACCCCTGAGGAGTTCTCCTTGGAGCTGTTCTCCTTAAGCAGTCTCAAAATTATTAAGGAAAGAGATCCCAGGTTCATTGCAGTTTGTCCTCTGAAAGTACCAGTTTTGTGTTTCACAGTGGTACAACAGACAGATGTGATCTTCAAGTTATAACACACCACAGCGCTTGCTGATCCGCTGTGTAAATGTGTGGTGCATCCCTGTTTGCAAATACCCAGTGCTGTTCTGGTTGTCCAGTCTCTACTAGGATATGGTAGATCTGCAAAAGGGAAAGGTAATAAGCATAGTGGAGCACAGTCAAAGCCAAGGATGCATTGAACTTTCGTAGGTGGAGACACTTAGTGGGAAAGTTGCCTTGATTGGAAAGAAATGAAAATGGATGAAAAGTGTGCTAGAGGTAGAGACAGCAAGGAAATATGATAGAAGTGTTTAAATTTACAGGCGCTACAGATAAAAAGCTCAGATCTGTAGCAAGGACAAGGAGAAAAGGAAGCCAAACTTACTGCTTTGAAGACAGTGCAAAACAGAGATAATATTCCCCAGCATCAGTGTTTCTTGCTGAGCCCATAGAGGAAGAGGTGTTTTAAGGTCTTCTTTGGAAGAGGGAAGTAAGGGAGCACCCAAAGGCTTGGAGATGACTTGGGATCTTCTGAGAAGCTGGGAGGAGATCAAAGATTTGAGATGCCCCTTGAGACATACAATTGGTGGGAATGGCTGCTCACTATTGCCCACTTCATTGGAGCTGAGGGAGCAGGTAAATGAAGCTCAGAATAACCAAAAGGAGACATCTTCCCACCCAAGGTGTAATTATGATACTGGAAATCACTGTTACAGCATATAATGAAGGCTACAATCTAAAGAGGGTTCCAAAACAAATTAAACACTTTAGTAGCTATTAAGCCCTGTGGTTGGATGCAGGACTAGGAGTCTACAAGACAGCAAGTACCAGAATCAGATGGTCTGCAAGGAAAGATGACTATGCTTACTCTATTGCTTATATTCCTCCCTCATGCACCTACAGACCATGACAAATCTTGGCCTTTCAGCCAGACCTGTTCTAACAGCTTAATGTCACAACCCTTTATGGTTCACTCCCTGAGCAGTCTGGATTCACTCATATGTATTTTTTCATTTCTAGCAAAAAACTTGCCAGTGAGATGAAGTGACAGTGAACTACTCAAACGATGACAATCTATGAGACTCACAGACCTGGGATGAAACAAGATGTTTTTAAACCAGTTGACCCTGGAACACAGTAGTAACCAGATTAAGTGCGGCTCCATTTGCTCTAGAATACATATGCAATACTGACTATTTAATAGGAAACATCTTTGCCAGGGTGGATCAGACCAGTGCTCTATCCCTGCCTAGAATCATCAGTATCCTAGTATCATCAGCAGCTATTCTTAAAGGCTTCAGTGGAAGGCACAATATATCCTGTAACAGACCACTAGGAAATAATTTATCCAGAAGAAAACCGTCTCCTTAACTCATTTTGGTTAAGATGTCCACCCTACTTTGAAGGCTGATACCTTTTCCACTTTGGACCACTAATTCATATAAATTCCAAACCCTGCAGAGTGGTTGGCCTCAGTAATACTTCCTGGCAGAAAGTTCCACAGGTTAATTATGTGTTAATTATTTCCCAAGTTCCTTTAAAAAAAAAAACAACTGCATTCAACTGAAAGAAAATCCTCACCTCCCATTGGTTTCAGTAGACTCAGGGGCTCTCAAACCTTGGCAGTTGGGGGTGGCATTGACAAGGTGGTAAAGAATCCAGCTACGCATGTAGTTTGTGTTAAATGGAGCATACGCCAGCTGCCCCCATGTTTGATAGCGATCTGAGAGCTGCAGAGATTTAAGGCTCCCCACAGTGATCCATCACAACTCGAGACACAAACAGAGCTGGGATGTGCAGCTCCCCATGGAGCATTCTTCCACAGCAACAAAGAAGCCATTGTTTGGGTGGGTGGGTGAGTATAATGGATGGGGAGAGGGAGAATGGGAGCAAGCCGCAGCACAGAGCCATATCCGTCAGGAGTATTAAGTAAGCTTCTGTCTCACTACCAAAGTAAATTTCTAAATGCTTGCTGTATCTGATGTGAATGTGCTGAGGCCATGTTTTGCTCCGTGCCCGTGCATTGGCTGGGTTTCACTCCATTTCTTTTAACCCAATTATCCTCTCGAGAGCAGCAGCTCTCCATCCACCATCATCCCTTTCTGCTGCATCCTTCGTGCTAGGGCCATATGGCTGCAAAGAGACATCGGCTCAGAGTAATCTGATGTTGGGAGAGGAGCTGCCCTCTGCCATGCTCCCACATGATGGGAGGAACAGGGTGGAAGCACATGGCTGGTTGTCCCACAGCAGCTTACAGTCAGGGGAAGCATAGGTTGGGGTCAGCTGTTACCCCACCTTCAAAGGTCTTGTCTTCACCCACACGCTGATGCTGGTACTCCTTATGCAGTAGGTCAGATGAGGGAACTGATCCAGTGGAAAGCTAATGTGAATGAAAATCAGAAAAATACTCAAATAAATTTTATGGTGGGAATAGTTCTCCCATCTGTTTCAACAGTCTGTGAACACTGCTGCTGGTACCAGGGAAATGCAGGAACATGGTAATAGGGAGCAAAGGGAATAGCAGAAAAACAAGGTTTGGTGTCAATCTACACGGAAGTTATCTTGTAGGAACTGAAAAGTCAAAACTTCTTCCATCTTTTGGTCCATATATTTGGAAAACAAAACATTCTTCCAGCACTGCCTGGGTTTGCACAGGATGTTGTGCACAGATGCCAGTCATTTGACGAGGCTGAGTGCTCCCCCAGCACACTCTGCCTTGCTCCCACACATAATTTCTGGCTGAAGGACAGGATGCAAGGGGGAACGTGAGCCCCAATACTGATAAAGGGAGACTTGCAAAGAAAAGGAAAACAAACAGTACAAGAGTGTTCAGGTACATGAAAGGGTGAGATGAACTAGAAGCAGACCTGTCTTCCAGTGCACACAAGCTTTATCTCCAAAGCTCTGAAACATCATCCATTCGCTATGTTTCTTCCTCAGAGTCAGTAGCCAAAACACATGGTGCCAAAACACAGCACTTTATGGACAAGAGTCACTCACTCTGGTCAGAGCAGCCAGACAGACGCGTTGACCCTGCCAGACAGGATGGACGTTTTTTTGCAGTCTGGAACACCAAAGCTATTAGCAGTGCTTAATGTCACTAGCATTTCAGTCTTATCTTAATGGATAGGAGGGTCCTACTTTTAGAATGAATCAAGAATCTCAGAAGATCAGCTCACACGACAGTTTCCTTGAGCATTCAGATTACACTGCTTTGTTTTTAAATTCAGAGAGCACAATTTCTAAATGAAACCAATGAACAGGTCATTTAGGACATAATTTTCACAGGTCACAGAATGCTTGATGGATGTGACTGAAATGGTGCTAGCATCCAAACTCTTGTCTTCTGACCCAGTAGCCATTTCCTTCCATATTTCCAGATGTAGAGTATTTTTTCCATAGTCTTAGTGCTATGTTAAGAAGGGCAGTTCAAGGACAAGGATATCTGCCTGTACACTTACCAGTTCTACTTTCCTATGGAAAGAAGCAAGGACAAATTGACTCATTCCAACTTCAAAGACAAGGAGACAAAATCTGAAAATCTCTGTACATATGTAAATGTTTTTGGTTGGTTTGGGTTTTTTTTAGAAAACTAAAAAATGGCATCTAAATACTTGGGGGAAACCAGTCATTAAGGACATTATAAGTAAGCACTCCTGTTGCACCTTGGCATTAGTAGTGATATTTTTTCTTTGTATGTTTTTTCTTTAGAATCTTCTGAGTGGTAGAAAAATGGATATAAATAAAGAAATAGAAATTGTACAACATTCAAGCAGACTGTAATAATGTTAAATACCATTTTAAAGTCCCTAAACTACTTTAAAAACAACACAAAATAGGCTGATTTATAACCTACTCTGCACTTGAAGGGTGGAGTCCAGTAGGAGTATTTGCCTTTGGATATGCTAGTAAAATAACAAACCTATATTAATTCAACCTTTAACATAACTTCTAACATTTTGAGTGTATCTGTCTGTTAACAGCATAGCAAAACAGTCAAAAGAGACTTTGTTTTAAAAAGGAATCAAAAGATGAAGGCACTGCTAGGACAGAAGTCAGTTATTCATTATAACGCTTTTTGCAGCAGGTGTTTCATGTCAGTAGCTGTGGAGCTGGTTGTTTGCTTTGCTTTGTCATCAGATGCCATGATATGCAACCCACGGAAGAGGATCCATGCTCAAGATTAAATCAGTAAATCTTTTTACTCTGGGGAAGTGGAATGAAGTATAAATACCCCAGTGATGCAAAAAAGTATGCTTTGGTCTAGATTTGTTGGCACACTGGCAGATCAGCATCATCAACTACATTCCTACTTTGACTTGCTTACCCCATTGTCATCAACTAATGAGGATTAAGCAGGAAAGAAACTATCTTCAAAGCCATTAAAATTAATAAGCATGTTTGCATTGAAAAAACTGCATTGCAAGGAAAAAAATGCATTGCAAGGAACAATCACCACTGGGACAAGGGTGAGGACTTACCTCATGTCAGCAGCTCATGGGTTTTGCTGCCCCTCAGGAAGATGTGGCTTTGGGCTATAGAATGGCCTAGTGAAGTCCCTGCCAAACTCAGCTGATGGAATCACGGTGTAACAGGCTGGCTCAAAATTGCTAACAGCTTGGTGGACTGTTCACAGCCAGCAGACCATTACAAGGGCTGAGCTGAGATGTCTCTTATGGAAAGCATTATAGAGTAAATCACTGGGCCCCATCTTCTCTGTGAACAGAGAATGTTAAATGAACAGAGGTTCCCTTTTTTACAAGAGTGAAGAATGTAGCCCCCCTGCTTTGAACACACAAAATGTGCCAAAACTGTCACCTCTGAGGGCTGAATGATCAAGGCTTGGTCTTTGCATCCAAAATGATTCTTTCTGCAAGTTCTTGAGCACAGGTAAAGTAAAATAAAGTAGTTGAAGCATTCCAATCCATACTTAAAGGAAAATTAAATAATAATAACATAAAAAGACACACTTACATCAAGGAAAAGGATTGCGCTTCATTCTTGGTGCCTAAATCTTCCTCACTGAGAAGTTTGGCTTTTGCCTGTTTGGTATGTAGTTGCAAAGGTATGATGGGACTTCAATCCATAGGGTGGGGGCGGCACCAACACATGCCAGCTTGCACAAGACGTGGAATAGGAGGGAAACACTGCCCTGTGGTGTTCCAGAATCGTGCAGAGCCATAATGCTTGTGGACCCACTGTTTGTACTCATTCATGGGTAGATAACAGCATCCACAGATGTCAATGGGGGCTTTTTATTCTGCATCTTGTTTTACAAACATAAGCGATGAAACCCTCCACTACGTAACTTCAAACACAACAGTCCAAGGGCATACATACATATGAATAAAAAATGAAATTTCATATCATAGCAAAAGGGCTGACTTACATGCCTGTTCTAAAAAGAACTTGTTAAACATTCTTCATTGTCCATGGGCAGAATATTTACATTTAGGGTTGAAAAAGGCTGCTACCACCATGCTTTTGCTTTGCATCATTGTACATAGAAGCAGCTCTCCACCTCACCACCATTCTTTCAGTCAGCTTTCTGCTATTACATCCACATTAAAATCAGGCACCCTAGCTAACTAGCTTGGACATTAGTGACAAAAGTTTCAGGCTGAGGACTTCAAGGAAGTCCATGAACTGTATGCTGTTTTTCCATCCATGGTTCCATAGTTTTTGGAGATTCAGCATTACTGCTGTCCTGGCCCTTCCTTGGGAAGGAGGTGTTTTTTTTCAGTGTGCCCCATGTACACAAAGCTCAGACATAAACCCTAGAAGTGTTATTTTTTCCCATTTGTCATGCTTTTTAATACTATCTTTGGTTTCTTGAAGTGTGACAAGATTTCATATTACAAAGTCTCTCCTCCCTCCTTCTGAATGGTTAGAAAAGGACTCACACACAGTTGAGCAAGGACATCACACTCCAGCCCAGCTGTAGAATCAGATGAGATAGGTAGGCATTCACAATGCCTACCAAAGCTCTGAACTTTCCTGAGAAAAAGTGTACTTTAATAAATGCTTATATCATTTTCTGAATGAAGTGTTGGACAAACTCCAAAATTCTCTCCTTTTAATGAGGAAAGCTTCTAATTATGTGGTAACTCATCTTTGATTTAGGATAACAGTCAGAGCTTTATAAAACTCAACTAGGAAGTTTCAAAGGTACTTTGAGATCTTGAGATAATAGCACACAGAATGTGCATGGATTAATTATTTTAAATTCTTCAGGCCAGTGATTCCTCACCTGGGCACTTCGAAACAGTAGTTTAGGGAGATGGGTTGCAAGTCAAGAGGAAGTGAAACTGCCAAATTAGTGCTCTCAAGAAGAAACCATGATACAAACCCAGAAGTTACACTGGAAGTTAGGTCAAGAACGTGGTAGGGAAACTAGAACACAGGTCCATCATTTTTTCTAGTTCCAGAATGGCTTGAAAAGCACACTTAGTACTGATAAATATGTTTCCACTCATGGCTAAAAATGTACTCCCCCAGACCTGCTTTTCTTTTGAGCTCTCCCTCAAGAACAACAACAGAAAGTTCTGTCTGGGCCAGCAATCTACTCAATTGGATTTTACCTCAACGTGTGTGAAGTGATTGGAGCAAGGTTTTAAAAAAACGTTTCGCCCAAAAAAGCCTAAACAGACTCAAACTTACATTCACCGTGGGTATACATAATCAGAATAATAATAATAAACCTTTGGGACATACCGTGAACTTTGTAATCAGATTGGTTACAAACTTTACTGAGGGGAAAACTTCTCAGCAGGTGGTTGCAATCCTTCTAGAAGGGACTGGGGCTGGATCAGCAGCACCTTGTGGGTTTGTGCCCATCTCTTATTGTATTTGCACTGTGATAACCTAAGCACAAAACCTTTGTTTCTTGATTACTCCATTAAAAAGCCAGATTTCATGTTTAAGATGCCATGCCTAATCAAAGGGCTTTTCCTGTAGTTCATGTTTTCTACTTTTATCAATGGCAAAAGACTGTTGAATTCAAATTTCAATGAAATACTTCCTAGTTCTTCCTGGATGCGGGACTTTTTTCTTTGCCCTAAGAAGTGTGTTCGATTTCTCAGTTACATGTTCTGGAAAAAGTTTTTTATGGGGCAGTTTACAAAATAAAATATCAACTGCCCCCCTTCCCCAAAGGGTTTTCATTTGTCAAATATAATTTATGCCCACATAAGATTCATTCCTAAAAATAAATACTGAAACCTCAGAGAAAGCCCTTGTGCAGGATTCATAAAGGAAAAAAGTGCTGTGTGAATGGGAGCAGCGGCTTGCTCCGGGTCTGGCCCCGCCAGTATCCTCAGCAAGCAGAGGAACAGAGCAGGATTTTTACGGGCCTCTATTGTGTCTGTTGAACTGTTGCTCTGTCTTTAGCAAAATCTCAAGCAACAGAAATCTTCTATTAAAACCACCTGCGTGGCTTTGTCAGCTGAGTGCCGTGCTGTCAAGCAACTGAGCTTCTTAAGCCAATACAAGTCATTAAGGAGAAGGTGAATTAGAGATTTAGACGTTGCCGATAGTAACTATCCATGATCAATTGATATCTTCCTCTGATAAGGCGGTGCTCGGCGGCCGCCCCCTCCTCGGCCTCGTCCTCAGCCCGCGACCACTGGATCTAATTATGGGTGAGGAACACCAGGCCCTCGTCAGCGCTGAAAGGCCATCAGTAGGCCTATCCATTAATAACTCTCCTGTGCGCTGTACATTGTAATTGTCAGACTGCAATTTACAGTAATCCTCCAATGCAAAAACTTAAATAGCTGCAGCTGATTTGAAATTCATACAACCAGTTGAAAGAGAGAAAAACAAGATGCACGGGTTAAAAGGCCAAATTGTGCAAGTGTGTGCGCTGAGTGACAGACATTTTAGTACTAGCCTGGGACCATATTTTAAAAGGTCACTGAAAACTTTTGGCTTGGGCCCTCTGACAAACAATGAACTTTCCATATATTTATTTGCCATCTCTTTGTTTTTACAGCAAGCAGAATAAATGAGTTAAATGACGTTGTGCGGGTCTGCACATTGTCAGCACAGGTTATAAGTCATTATTAAACTCCATCAAATCAGACCAAACCCGGTCTAGGCAATGAGACTAAAAGTTATTTGCATTCCTTCTGTCATAAAAAATCATATCCCCTTACCCAAGACTTTCGTTTCTTTATTAAATGCAGCCACAAGAGTATTTCAGGTCTGGCAATGTGAGCTCAGGAAAACCTACTCTGTATAACTCAGTGTAACAGCTTAGAACCGATTCCACTAAAATGTCCCAGCTGAGTGTATCTGGGCACTCAATCAAGACACACATATTACTTTTAAATAAGATTAGCTTTTATATTTTGCTGCTTAAGTTAAAACTTTTCATGTCATTCTCTCATTTTATGTAAACTCCAACATAATTCTGTTTTAGAGAATACTTCAAATTAAAACGCTCGACTTGAACGTGTCTAGCAAAACCTGCCTAATGGCACAGCAAGCTGCTTGGTGACACTAAAACACTTTTAAACAAGATGAATTTTCCCTGCGTTGCCCTGGCTTTGTAATTACTGCCGCCGAGCAGCATACGCCTTCAGTTACAATGGCAAAAGCAGCGGCTCTCGCTCTGAAACTTATTTGACAAATAACTTACAAGTGACCTGCAACATCTGTTTAAAAAATTGTCCTTCGGTATCTGCCTCAAGTTGAGTTGAGCATTAATTATGAAATGCAAATATATCATCTGGGGCCGAGGGCGGCTTATGCACACACACGAGTCACGACGCGGGGTGTTGGGACCATACTTCTGGCACAAGACAAGCAGGGATGAGATGTGCTGGCCAGTCTCACCTCCTGCTGCTGGGTCAGCACGGATGGGCAGTGATGCCCAACGCCTTCAGCCACCCCAGGTACATCAGCACCATGCATTCAGAGGGTGCCAGCAGCCCGCAGGGAGTTGTGCAAGTCACTGCAAACACCTATGCTAGTGTGTGAGGGGCTCTGCACCCCATGGAGCTCAGTGATAGGCATTAATAAAACTAGTGACAACTGAGTTTACGCTCACAAAATCCTACAGTGATTGAGAAGTTGTGTTCTTCACCCTTGAGGCTTTAAAACTTCCACCTGGCCGCATCTCTTCAGTGCTTGGTGTAAAGTCAGCTTGGGATGAAGTTCAACTCGTAGCACAAAAGCAGATGGAGCAGTGAAATGGAGTGCTTCGCTCTTCCCCAGAAAAGGGGAATGTTTTTTCAAGGTCTTATAAGTCTTTTACGTGCGGGTCGGTAAAAAACAAATAAGAAATTCCAACCCAATGTAATCCCGAATTACATTATTTTGGATCTGATTAAAAAACTATCCAGAAAGGTTTGATTCAAATAGCATGTGCAGTACAGGTCTCCCTTCACATCCATAAATATTAATAGCGTAACTATGGAGTATAAAGTTTTAGAGAACAATTTCATGATTGCACTCAAAATAAACTGCTTTAAGCCTGTATGGAAGCACATGTAAAATATAGTCGGACAATATCAAAACTATTGATTTCTGTTGCTCTAAAAGATATTTGCTTCTAGGAGATCAAAGCCAGATCCAAAAGCTTATTTCTGCATATCTCCTTTCTCTGCACTGCTTTTTCATTTACCTTGTTATGTATGAAAGCAAGCAGCAACTGGGCTCAGCCTCTCAGTGATAGCATTTCTGCAGCTAATTGTAGCATACTGGAGTTCAGCAAGGAATATTATTAAACTGTCCTATAACTCACATTTAGTGTGAAAACCTGGGACTTGAAAAACACCTGCCCAAACAATTCATAAACACACTGCACAGCAAATACCTATGGTAATTCACTGGATTTACAACCGTCATATTATATTAAACATACAGTATCAAAATTTATCACCCATTACGTGGATTCCTGTTTTAATAATATCTCATACTTGTACCGTAGCACCTCTCCCCCAGGATCCTGAAGCACTTTAAAATTGTGCGTACAGGAATTGCTTCATGTGCTGTGGAAGTACAGCTGCCTCTGGAGTAGAGGGGGGGTTAGCAGAAGAGGAATCCTGTGCACACCACTTATAAACACTGACAGCCTAGAGGGATGCTTGGGGATGGGGAGTGGAGAAAATTACACTGGGGCCTCTGGAGCCCAGTATAAAGTCCCAGCAGGTGAGAGGAGTGCAGGCAGTTGGGCCAGGATGTGTGCTGGTGCAGGGCATACTTGTAGTCAGTTACCAGTCCTGAATGCAAGCCCAGCTCTAGCCTGCAGCTCAAAGGAGGCCCCAGCCCTCACCTCGCCTGTACCCTAGGTCTCTGTGATCCACTCTACCCCACCAACTTCCCACTTCCAGTATTGCCGTGCTGAATCCCCCTGTCCTTAGCAGACAACATCAGGTGCACTTCCAGGAAAGCAAGGAGACCTCTGTGGTGGGCAGATAAGTGAAACTGTCCCAAAATAATACATTTTTAGAGAAAAATTAGGTAGATTCATGGATTTCTAGCTAGGCTATTGACCCAATTAGCACATGACCATTGAAGACTGCTGTTACCTACTGTGCTGAAAGATGCTGATGTTCTTCAGTTGATTTTAATCACAGCTTCACACTTGTCATCATTACCAAAGCAATCTCCTGTGACCTGGTCTTAATACAGCTTTTCAGAACCTCTCTTATGATAGCAAGGAACCAACTTCTGAGTGTTGGGTTAGACAAGATGTTCAGTCATCTATTAAAAAACTTAAAGCTGGCACCTGAGCCATCAATATCAGATGTTGTCCTGCCTGTGGACTTCAGCAATACAAGTGAAAACACTGAGCTCCAATAGCTTCTCCATGGTTTGAGATGCACTGTCTCAGTGAGGGCTCAGGGTAGGGAAGTTGTTTCAAAAGAGACAGGTCATGCTGCCTTAGGGGATGAGGAAATGCAGCTTGTGAGGTGAGCAGCAATAAGGTGAAGAACATCAGGGTGGTGAGCCAAGTGGTACAGGCTGTCCAGAGAAGCTATAGGCGCCCTCTCCCTGGGGAAGTTCCAGGTCAGGCTGGATGGGACCCTGGGTAGTCTGATCTGGTGGCTAGTAACACTGCTTACAGCAGGGGGTTGGAACTGGCTGGGCTTTATGGTCCCTTCCAACCTAAGCCATTCTCTGATTTTAAGGTTATACATCTGGCACTAGAAGATAGCAACTAGACTACCTCTAACAGCAAAAGCAGTTTCCCACCCATCAAACATGGCATCCTCTTTGCCTGCTGATGAGTCCCAGCTGGCATTTTAACTGCTACTCAAACTGTGTCTTTTCTGGTAGTATTGCAGACAGACCACAGCTCTCCTCACCAAAGAGCTGATTTGGCTGCAGGATGGTTTTCACTGCTGTAGGTATGATGCATAGTCTGCACAGGGCTAATGTGTAAACCATCACAAGCTCTGAAATGCCCTGAGTGTTCCCTCCTCCTGAACAGGATTTGTTTGGAACCCCAGTGGACTAACTTCAGGGATACTGGAAGCTTAAGGCATCTTAGTAGTGGCCAAGTCTAATCAACTTCTGCGTTGTCTGGTGGCTAAGCTCAACCTCTGCTTCTTGGAAGGCTCTATTTCAGCTGGCCTCCACTTCCCAGTCCCTTCTGTATGTCCCGCTCATGCCTTTAAACTGGATGCTAGAACAAGCAAATATTTGCTCTGCCCATTTCCACTACTGTTCAGCCCTCCTCCACCCCTTCCTGGGAAGCTGATTTATGAGCCAAGCTGCCTAGCTCAGTTCCCTTCCCTCTCTGTATCTAACCTGTTTCTGAACTGTGGCATTTCTCCCGTATTGTCTCCAGCCTACAGCTGTCTCTATTTCTTGATACGTCTTGGGCTTTGCTGCAGGTCCACACCCCTCCTTGTCTCAGTCAGCGCAGTTCCTGGGATCTCCTGACATGCACAAACGTGTCATATCCTATGCAAAAATCAACTGCTTATGCATCTAGTCCAGATTATGTACTGTTTAGTTTAGTTCCTGCAGCTGATGTGCCATGTTGCAATGTGTTTAACTGCTGCACTAAATAAACCTTCACCTTAGCAAAACTGCCCATAAACCAGCATTTCTTGTTAATAAACTGTCTATAGAGATTGCTGGTATCACTATTCTACACTAATTTGGTGACTTGCAACTAAATGTTAAGTAAAGTGAGGGGTACTCTTGTAATGCTTCACTCAGCTCTGCGAGGTGGGCCAGTAAGGTCTGAATTCCCCTTCTCTGCTTTTCTGTACCTGCTAAGGCCTCAGTCCCTTATGAGCACCAAGGATGCCATACTGAAACATTTTTGGCTGATAAATCCCATAGAAACATTTAAAGCCCGGCAAAGGTGTTTGCTTCAGGAAAGAACGGTTAAATGGTTACTCTGCCTTCCAAGTGCAGATACCATCTCCACTACCACAACCTTGAATACTGCTGTTGGAGGCAGAGTCCAGGGAACTTCTGTCCTTGATTTAGGGGAGCTTTTTGCTGGCCCAGCCCCACAGAGCAGCCAGTTGCCCAGACAATGAGTACAGCTGTCCGTGCCACACTCATTTGTATAACGAGGGCTCTTTTTGCCTAGAGCTAAGAGAAAGGTGCTGAGAGTTACTGGCAGGAATGTAATTCCCTGCTATTCCAGCTAGATTCGCCTTGAAGACGGTAATTTCTAAACCAGTGACTCACTGGGTCATGCTACAGCGAGAACAAAGGAGCAGTTGCCATCATATATGGCTGCATTTCTCAATTTTCACTTGAAATTCAGTGTTTCTATTTCTTATACCTGAAGGACTTTTGTGTAAAGTTCAAATACACACAAATTACAGAGCCCAAGTGGATATCTTCCCCGTGACTTCAGTTGAAGTTGGACAGGAACCCAAAACTACAGGAAATTTTCAAGTTAACAGAAGAAAATTACTTCAATTTAAGAGTTAGCATGGGGCTTCCAATAAAATATATAAAAAAGTAAAGTAATTTTGAAAGAAGACTATAAGCCAGGTAAGTGGAAGATGGTTAAGCTGCAAAGTAAATGATACTGTTTTCATAACATATGGAAGCCCCTTGGTTATTTTACTTACCAAAATGAAAGTTATTCACATCCTACGATAAGGAAAGACATAATAATAGTTATGAGAAAAATAAAGCACACTTACATGTCATTACTACCTCTGTCTGCTGACAGAGAGATTTCCTCTATGGAACAGATTCTGCACCTGGACTCCAGCAGAAGGGCTAAGGGAAGCACAGCCAGGCCCCAGAGCTCCTCCTCAGTACTTCTGCGCTCAAAGTTATGATTGGCTTTGTTACTACCTCTTCTTAGGGCAAGCATATTCATAATGTGATTCAGTTTTCAAATTCCCTTTCCTGAATAGTCTTACTTAGGAAAAGTAGCAGTTAACGAAACATGTATCTTAGCTCTAATTATGTAATTATGGAACAGTTATTCCTGTAAGGATTATGAGAAACCAGTATTTGTAAATTCTTCTTCAGGTAATATAGAGGCAATCTCTTTTCCCTTCCTATGGACTAGCCACTGAGTTTTGTCAGGATAAAAAGGGGGTAACTATCCTGAAAATGTATACCTGAATCTTAACACTAATAAAGAAGTTATTCCTTTTATTCATGGCTTTTATATTGCTTTGCAGATCAAGAAAACAGATTTATCACTAAGTCAAGCCTGATGTTCCACCAGGTGGACAGTAGAAGTGGTCCTGGGAGTGTTGGTTGGCGCTTGGCTAAACATGAGGCAGCAGTGTGCTCGGGTGGACAAGAAGGCCAATAGCACTCTGGCTGGATCAGAAATAGTGCTGCCAGCAGGAGCAGGGAAGCGATAACCCCTCTGTACTTAGCAGTGGTGAGATCACACCTCGAGTATTGTGTTCAGTTTTGGACCTCTCACTACAAGAAAGACATTGAGGCCCTGGAGCGTGTCCAGAGAAGGGCAATGAAGCTGGTGAGGGGTCTGGAGCACAAACCTTATGAGGAGCGGCTGAGGGAGCTGGGATTGCTTAGTCTGGAAGGAACTCAGGGAAGACCTTATGGCTCTCTACACCTCCCTGAAAGGAGGTTGTGATGAGGTGGGGGTCAACCTTTTCTCCCACATAACTAGTGACAGGACTAGAGGGAATGGCCTCAAGTTGTGGCAGGGGAAATTCAGGTTGGATTTTATGAAAAATTTATTTTCTGAAAATAACTACTCAGTCAGGCACTGGAGCAGGCTGCCCAGGGAGGTAGCTGAGTAACTGTACCTGGATGTGTTCAAGAAATGTTTAGATGTTGTACTTAGGGAAACGGTTTGGTGTGGAAATATTGATAGTAGGTAGACAGGGGACTGCTCTTGAAGCTCTTTTCCAACCTTGGTACTTCCATGATGAGCATCGCCCTTGGCACCAGTCATCACAGTCATTCTGCATTGATGGATCACTTTCATTGAGATGAGTGTAGATGGTCCCTCCAGCCTTCCTCTCCCACAATGAACAGGAAGACAATGCCATCAGCATTAAAAAAAAAAAAAAGAAAAAAGAAAAAACAAGGCCCATTTTTCTGTCAGATACCTTGGGAAAGTTTTGCAGTTTGACCCAGCTACTGGCACTTAGAGGTGAGGGCTTACATAACTTAGTGGAACTTGAAGGGCCTTACCTATCAATGCTGGGGAATGGGAAAATAGCTGGAAAGCCCTAAGAGGTCCACAGGGTTCCTTAGGATCCTTAGCTGAGAACTGCTTGCTTCATTACAAAAGGTTACCCACTGCCAAACAACACTGGTGCACCTGTCAGAATATTCCAGATTTTTTCCATATACAGGATAAGTGGAATACTTGAAGGAAAAGAAGAAAACAATTTTAATTAATTTTGAGACTATTAGCACAAATGATCACTTCACTCTTAAAACATGCTGAATTGTGCAAGCTTGCATTCTGAAGCCCTATGCTTTGGAGCCTCCTAGCTCCAGCAGCAGTTTTGCAGATATAATCATCAACACAGAGACCAAACAGTAGCACATACACCATCATTTTTAACCTGAGCATCCCTGAAGGGTCTTCACATAGATATGAAGACAGTTCATTCATCAGAGGAAGATGACAGACTTGTATTTAAACAAGGTCAAGAAATAATGTTTTCACTTTTTTTTTTTTTTTTTAATTTTAGATTGAGACAAAAAAAAATTTCTGTTAACTCTAGAAGATTCATGAAAAGATTAAAGGAAGTAAAAACAAAAAGAAAAGACAATACAAGGTGAACAGACCATAACTTTATTGGAGATATACTCAGCTACAATTATTACAAAAAACTATTAAAGGTAATTGTGATCCATAAGGTGCAGATTGCAAATTTCTGCAGCAAGATTACAGTATGAATGAATTACATTTTATGTCCCTTAAAGACAGCTGCAGCATGTGATGGTAAATATTTTATTGTCCATCAAATTATATTTGTTATTCATTCTACTTGATTTTAACCATCTTTTCAGTCAAACTATTTACAATAAAAATGCCTGCAATTCCCAATTATTGTCCACAAACATTTTTCTCTCTAACTTGCTGCTGCAGTATATTCTGAGTGCATCTACAAAGCAATTAAAGTAGTCTGTGGTTGCCATTCAAATAAAAGAGGGAAAAAACCCAAGGAGTTTATTGGATAAAATTTATTTTTAAGAAATGTAGTTAGCTTTGATAAAAGTTAATTTTAACTGCTAGTGGAGTATACTACAATGACCTCTAGATATTTGCTAACATAATTCAGATTGAGTTACAAAGTTACAGCTGATATTTAGATTACATTTCATGGTCACAAACTGTAGTGTTTTTAGTTTTAAACCTAGTAGGAAGGTAAAGAAATCAGCTTCTTGAAAATCAGAGCATTTGGAAAAGGATCAATGTCAGTAAGTACCAAAAATCAAAATCCTTCTCACTTCACTCATATAAAAAATACAGAGATTTCCAAAAGAATGTTTTTGCAGAGAATCCCACCTAAAGCATATAAACCCAGAATACTGTCAGACAGAAGCAAGTGTAGCATCACAGCAGATCTCAACACTATTTATCACTTTCAGATTATGGATGCTGCTGTGACTTGGGAAACAAAGATCTCATTTTCTATACAGATAAATGCATGTAGCATAGTTATCTCATATGCAGTAACATAACCCCCCCATTTTCCAGTTTATAGTTCTGTATTTACTTACAAGGAGAAGAATCCAAACTCTACTATATATATATATATATATATCATACATCATCCCTGGGCCAACACTGTATTTCTCCCCAGCACTGCAACCAGTCTGAATTCTTCCCTAAGTTCTGTACTCTGCAGTCACAACACATTCTACAACGAGACTAAAAATTAACAGGCTTTTTCTGTACGGACTTTAGCAGCATCAAGCTGAACAAACACTTCAGAAGTCGCTACTGGACACTCGATATTCAGACAGAGCAGAGATTTAATTGAGGTTGACCAAATTCTAAGGACCGTCTTCTTGCAGAAACTACGCTATATGCATAATATGTTGGTTTGTTCAGAGATAATTACCGGAGTGTCAGAGGTCATTCTAATTTTAATTACTTCACATAACAGTAAAATGATGTAGTAAAAAAAAAACAATAGCTTTAAAATACAACCAAGAGTTGTCACACTCCTTCGTCGTATTTACCCACATACAGTAAAAATGCCACAGACATTGCAAATGACCTATTTAAGTTGTGCAAGTAAATGACACATTGCAGGCATATAATTATCTTTTTCAAATTCAGTAAATCAGAACAGCAGCAAGGCCAAACCACATTTTTCCTCTCTGTTAAGCATTTTTTCCTTGAAATGAGGTAAAGCATGGTACCAAGTGCAATGCTTATTTGTGCTACATGAACAGAACAGCGCAAAAAAAAAAAAGCCATAAAAATAAAAACGCAGCATAGTTAGGAGGACTGTTTAAAGTACAGTATAACAGGACTTAGATAAAAAACAAAACAAAACAAAAAAACAAGGTTCATGCCAGCTAACCCCCACACTATTTTTAAGATGAGCCTGTGTGGCCGTGTGGTTGCTTTTGAAGATGGGTTGCAACAGTCTGCGTACACTTGTGCTTACAGCATGTCAAGTGATCTCCATCCCAACCTTCAAATGATCAGATTTAGGTCTTTAATAGCATACACTGTCCGATATCAAAATCATATCAACTGAAGGGTAAAACACACAGATGTATAACATGGAAACTACTATGATTTTTCTATCTCAAAGGATATAAAATATTTCAATGAGGTCACACTGGAAAACATTACGGCATTTAAAACTCATTTAAAAACGCATCAGCAGCAGAAACTACTTTATAGTCAGCCACTACACATTTCAGATTTCCAATTCATAGGCTTTGTTTAGTAACAAAGTGATCATTAAACTTTCTGAAATACAGAGCAAACTTGGTTCAGTTTCTTTGCAGAGACACTCTGTACCACATTACTGCTAACAATCACCTGAAACCCCTGAGAATCTATAACCTTGAAACAGTCAGTAAGAAATCGTAAGCATTCAAAGCCTAACCTTAATTCTTTTGTAACTCAGATAAAACTACTTAACGCTTCATAGATGGTCTGATGAATCTGATGAGAAATGCAGAATTGCCAACTTCCACGATCATGTATTTTCTCTAAGAAAATTTACTCCTAGCCTAAAGGAAGAGCTATAACTTAAATTGGTAATCCATTTTCTTCTATAAAAAGGCTACCTCAAAGCAATTCACCTTTGAAAATTTAGACTGCTCCATCTCATTTACATCTTTTTTTTTTTATACACACCAAGACTTGCGGGTCTTGTAATTTCATGTTACATTTTCATTACTGAAGTAACAAAGAAATGCAAGAACTGTTTTGCAAGCTACTATTTTAACTCTCATTCTGCTTCCTATAATAATGTTCTTTTCAAATGTAAGAATATTCCTTCTTGCAGAATTCAGAAAAAAAAAAGACTGAGATAGAAAATACATGAACTTTTGAAAACTGTATTTCAGAAAAGCTTAATGCCTACCCCTTGCCACTAAGGCTTTTTTCTTTTGTTGTTAAGAAAGCAAGAGCTGACAGCTTTTGTTTTGTTTTAGTGTGCATTTTGTGAGGAAAGGAATAGGGTTTAAAAGCAGGAAATACAGTATTTATCTGTAATTTAATACATAAGACACAGCATCAAGTTCAAACTATTGTGCTGGAAAATGTTAAAACACCTTGCTCTGCTTTCTCAAACTTCAAGCATAATTAACAGGGCAAAATTGCAGCAAACCTCTACTGATATTGGTGGGAATACGAGACCCACAGCTTTTTAAAAAGGTAAATTAAGAGGTATTATAGTTACAGTGCAAAAATTAAATTTTCAAGCATAATATATAAACATAGCACCAAAACAGAAAAAACAATGCATGCAAAAAAAGAAGAAAAAAAGAAAAGAAAAAAAGAACTGAGGTATTTAAGTGAAGAGTGCCTACATAAATCTAATTAAAGAAGTATAGGCAAAGCCTAAAAAATAAATGTATGATTTTCCCCCCTCCCCCAGTAGATCAAAACATCAATGAGCTAGTTTCTCTAAATTAAGGACCTAAATCACAGATGTATCAAAAGTACGGCAGTTATCTCAAACATCAACTTTCACGTTATTTAACAGCACAGCTTTGGTAGGTGAAATATGCATGCAACTCTGAAAAGTACAGTAAGAAATTTACGTGGAAACATTTCTAAGTGTAAAGGTGCTCTGTTTGTTAAATATGTAACCAATTGACTATAAAATCTGCAGCATATTTTAGGTGTGATATGTCTAAGGTTATTTTGTTAGAATGACAGCTTGCACTGTACAATTATTCATTACTGTTTCCAGTACTGGAACTATCTAGCTTGCAGGTTTGTGTAAAACTGGAATTTTAGCCAAAGACCATATTTTGCTTATGGTATAAAAAAATCTGTAGACTAACCACCTCCTCAGAATTGTTAAAAATAACCTAATTACATATATATGAATACGATTTCTATTATTATCCTGTAATAACTCACAGCTATAGTAATGAGTTGTACTGTAAATATAGAGCTGTATCATTGTAAAATGCATAATAAAATGACGGGAATGTAAAATAGTTTGTTCCAAAAAAGATCAGAAATTAAAGGTTATTAATGAGGGTTTATTTATTTTTAAGGCAAGAACCTTTTTTTTTTTTTTTTTTTTTTTTTTTTTAATGCAAGACTATGTGGCATAAGGAAATTGAAGTCTCATTCTACCAGTATGCCAGCCATTTCAATTAAAATCTGTCCCTAACAAATAAGTGCAATAATGATTGGGAATGCCATCTTAATGTAAAAAGATGACATGTAGGAGAAAAAAAAACAAACGAGAATACTGGCACACTTATTCTTTCTTATACCCAATCATCCAGTACAGTTTATCAACTGCTTTATGACTGGCACTAGTGCACAGATTGAAGAATTTCAAGATTACTATATATACATCTAGCAACTGCAATAGGCATAAGCTCCCTGGCCTTCTAACACTAAGCAAAGCTGTACTGACAATAAAAGTAAACCAAAAAGACCTGACAACAATTATTCTGAACACTTGCTAAATGTCATCATTAAAGCACTCTTGTGATTAAACAAAGCAGAAGTGAGGAAAGAAGACAAGATTGTGTTTGCGCAAAAAACTATAACTACAATTAGTTCCAAAATTTTATACATGTTAAATGTTTTGTTATCTATTCTGTTATCAAACAAACTTTAAATTCTGTCTTCCAATTTGTTCCTCTCAACATCAACATTTTAAAAAATTTGCTTTATTCATATGCGTTTTTCCCCATTTTATTTATTTTAAGAGGAGTCTCAGCTGTTTGGGACCTGAGGTTGATTTGCTTTGAGGCTTCGTAGTGCTCTTCTTGCAGCTGCAGATTTGGCAATCCTGTAGCTTCTGCCAACACCTTTAAACTTTCCCTTTCCTACAACTTCCACAGTTACTCTGACCTTTCCATCGTAAGTTCTTTCTGCAGGACTGCAAAAATATACACAGTAATTACTTACTTACTGTCTAAGCACGTTAATGTGAAATACAAGATTGATATTCTCTTTTCTACAGCAGTAAAAGCAGTGAAGTTAAACAGAAATCACTACTTTTTTCAGACAACTATACAAAAACGAATACAAAAATAACCTTAACTTTTTGGTGCAAAAGGAATTAAAAATCATTCATGACTTTTAAAAAAAATTCTCTGTAGTTCATAAGTACATCTTCAGAATATTTTAGGATGGTGTGTTCTGAAGAAAGTGTTGTCTTACCTAAATTTGGCCGTCTCTGGCTCCATCTCAAGCAGCTCTCGCACTGGGGAACGGGGCACATTAGCAGAAAATTTTTCTATTAAAAAGTAAAAAATAAAAATAAAAATTGACCTTTGTTCTCTTCAAAGCAGATGGCACTTTATTATTTATTTCAGAATGCTGACTATACCTATTAATGGCCTCATCATTGGATAGTACACTTGCCAAACCATTTCCAAAGACATTCCACTATCCATATAAATGGCACCAGCAAGGGACTCAAATATATCCCCCATGGCCTTTGGTACTTCAATGTCTTCCTCCTTTTCTTCATCTTCTTCAGATCTTCTGAGCTGTTTGCAATTAAAAAAAAAAAAAAACAAAAAAAACAAGGTGGGGGAAAAGAGAGAGGCAGAGGGTGAGAAAAGAGAGACATTTGCTTCTTTTAAAATAAAACAATGATATTCAGAAATGCAAGTTCTGTTATATCCTACCCTGAGCTGCTTCCTTTATGCTTATTTTCATTGACAGCTTTCCACAGTGAAATTATCCTTTTATCCCCCAATGAAACCAAGTTGCTGGATATATCATTTTTCAAATGTGGAAAAAAAAACGTCCCCAAACACCATTGCTTAGAGGACTTAACATGCTTTGTGCATTCCTCCTGTAATAATTCTGTAGCATGTCACCATGGGTCTGTTTTTTCCAATAAGAAACAGACTCGGTTCTATCAATCAATAGTCAAAAGCTACTCATAACAAAGGAAGACTTCATACATTAAAGACCTCCTAGAAGGAGGCTTTAAAATCTCTAAGTCAAGCCTGTGGATGAAAGTCAGATGCACCATTTCTTACTTCGTTTACCCAGAAGACCATGCATAAAAGCAGCATTAGTAAAGTAATCTGCCATTAACTGATAACCATCAACATTAGACTGAGCTAACAGGTATGCTTAGGTATTTTTTAAACATAGCAGGCAGTGGTTTTTTTACTACTGCACTAATTTAAGCCCAAATTATTATTAAAACTAAACTTATGGCTTCTATCTTGCAGATCTTGAGTTAACCCACTCCTTAATTACAAATATTTCAAATATATATAATTTGTATTCACTTTAGTGCAAGTAAAGTAATACAAGACAAAGGAATGTTTTGGAATATTACTGTCCTAATGAGAAATATATTTTTGTCTTTTCCTCAGCAGGCAGCCCCTCTTTCTGGTTTAAGATGCAATTCAGATCTCTTAACAGTCACTACAATGCTTCATAAGCTAGTCCCTTCTAAAACATTTCTCCCTAAAATAAATCAAACAATAAGTCAAACCTGATGCGTACATCCACTGAAATGGAACTATGATGATTAAAAAAAATAATGAACTGTGTTCTGAAGAGTGTATTTCTTATCAAGTTCAAACTAAAACACTTTAGAATTATGCAGTACTTAAATAGTAGAAGGAGAGAGAAATTAAGATCAATAAGGCAAGGAGCAACAGATGTTTCAGGAGTGAGAATTTAAAAAAGCAAAGCAGATGATGTGGAGACACACATGGAAACCAGTATAGCTGGCATGGACTGCAGAAACAAAGACTCTGTGCATTAACTGTGATGAAATAAGAGTTTCAGTAATTCAGTGCCAGACCAAGATAGGGAGCAGGCATGGGGAGAGTGAAACAAGAATTTTATTTGAAACAGCTATCTCACAATTTGGTTGCAACTTGGATCGAAGTTTCTAGACCATCTTTTTGCACACCAGCAAAAACTGAACAAAGCTAAAAATCACTATTATGAACTCTTGATATTCTAATCTCTTTACTCATATTGTGAAGAACATAGATAATTGTTTCTCATCAGAAAGCTAAACTCTTATCTAAATTTCAATGAAAATTTTCTTATTCTTCTCTTACTTTTCTCAGCCTTCCCATAAAACACATGGATTTCACTCTCTAGCAGATGCAAGGGCTATAAACACATAAGTAACTGAAGGCTTTTGATTCCTGAGCTTTAAATTGTCTATCAAAAAGAAGAAATTACTTAAGTCAAGGACAACATGTTTATTTAGAGCTAGAATATTCTCAGAATATTTTCTAAGAAGTTAGTAATTGTTTTTCAGAAGACAAACTAATAGGAAAATCTACTAGATATTATTTTTTAAAAAGGATTACAAGAAAGTCTATCTCTTGAAGGACCCTAGTTAAAATTTCACCCAGGAGGCCCTTGTGCTCATATGTTTTCTGAGATGCTTATCTAAATGAGACAGGTTTAGTCCATTCTTCAGTAAAGAATGTTCATTTACATTTATTTCAAGTATTTATATTTAATTCAAATATTTCATTTACATTCATTACATATCTCAAATATGATTAGTTTGCAAGTCTTCAGCTAAACTCTTTTTCAAGTGGTTTATTTAAATGATGCCTGTGTTTCCTTGTCTAGCAGCTCTAAAGCTTCTAGGAGCATTTCAAATGTTCTTGTGCAGAGTGCAGTGACACCTGCTCCAGCAAAAGTCATCCAGAAAAAAAAACAGTGAACATTTTTTACAGTGTGCTACATTAAATAATCCCAGTATTTTGCCAAGCTAGTACTGTTTTTGGTGTCGTGTGGATAGACTATCTTGAGTCAGCACTGTGTGACTTAATGCTTATTCAGTACAGTAAGCATCCAATCAGAGAAGCAAGTTAGGAAAAGCAAAGGGAAAAAAAAAATGTGAACAAAGGTGAAATACTGAGAGAAATCAACTGTCACTGAAAAAATCTATAGGCAAAACTGGTCTCAATTTATTTTTCTGATGTTTTTACTCACTCTATACTTCCTGAATATTGTATTTTTCTCCACATATTGCATGCTTTACTACTGAGAGCCACCTGCTTCTTTGGCTGCTTTGTGCTTAAGACTAAAACATTACAAAAACGTGCATCATGATAAGAAATCTAACATGCTACATATCAGATACTGAAAACATTTTCTTTCTTTTCTACCACCACTAACCTCGGAATCCATTCCTTGCATTTCATTCTTTTCCATTTGAAACTGCACAAAGTCATCAATAACATGAAACAGTTCAGGAGAGACAGCTTTGAAGTACTTGTGGTAGTCATACTTTACAGCTAGCGATGCAAAAATGGTGTTATTGACTAGAGCAGATCGCAGGTCAGTAAGAACTCCTGGTGAGTGTTGCCGTGGGTCTTCATAAAGGTGCTTGGTTATGAGGTAGTCCAAAATTGCATCTCCCAGGAATTCTAAGCGCTGGTAACAATCTTAAAGCATTGGACATAAAAAGAAGGTACAACAACACAATTAAGTTTAACACACACATTCTTTCCAGGCCTTTCTGGAAAGGAGATTTGGTACACTGCCATATAAATTCCACAAAGTAACCAACGTTCAGAGGGAAGAGCAAGCATGTTTTAAAACAGGTATCTTTGTCCTTAAAAAGATTGCTGGTAAATTATAATAAGAAAAAAACAGTTTTATCTAATAACACACTCTTGAGCCAAATGTTAATTTGTCAAGGCTAGCAAAACACTTGTATATAATCAATTAATGCTTATGTTCAAAGTCATCCTATTCCGCTGAGAAAAGTGTACAAATCTGAAAGGGATGACAACTAATGCTGCAAATATGAATTTAAAAAGCCATTTCGTTAAAAGCAGGGTGAGATACGATGAGCTTTTTTTTCTTCTTTTTTTAATGTAACAAGCCACACAATTCTTGAAACACATTGAACTAAGATTCCCATTCAGAATGAGTTCGCTTACACTGAGAAATGACATCAGCATATCTTTGTTGTATGGATAACTGACAAGGCAGATGGGAAAGGAGAGCTACGGAGATCTATTTTTACAATATAAATAAAACCACCACCACCACAAAAATAATCTTGAAAAGCAAACAGGAACAGGTGGGAAGAGTAGGAAGACAAAACTGCTACAACAGTAACTTGACAGTGAAATGGCTAGAGGGAAGATTGACCTTGCTGTCTAAAATAGCAAGATCTCAACTAATGCCCCTGAAGAAAAATCCAAACACTTAGCTGTTACAGCAACTCTAAATTATCTTATACGGTAAAGAGAAGGGAATCAAAAGTTCCTGCTACAAGCAAAGTAATTTCATCTACTTGCTATGCCTCAACATTTCTCCTTGATAGTGTATAAAAAGGAATAATCTACATTTTATAAGCTTTGTGAAATTTCTATCAAAAGTAAGAATGTACTATCTCAAACAGAAAACTAAAGGAACATTTCAGTGTTTCTTCAGTGTTTCACACTATTTCTCAATGTACTAGCTTTTCAAAATGACTGATTTCTTTAATTAAAAAAATGATTTCTTCTTTCTTGGACTAAGGAACCAATTTGCTATGGGGGAAAAATTTAGACAAAGCAAAAGTAATTGAAGAATACTACAGATTTAGTCTGCTGTTAGACCATGTACAGGAACAGTAAGCAATTGACCTGAAATTAATATTTAGTTGGATTTAGTAAACTACTTCAAACTTTTACATTAAACATTTACTCAATAAAATATCTGAACTTAAATTAAGCCTTCAAAATTCCAACTTAAAACTGAAGTCTCTATAAATGTTGTATAATCTACTTTTAGTCTTAGATATACACTCAAAGAATAGCATGTTTAGGATTAAATTATGTGACAATTTGCTAAAATATTTGCAAAACACGATCAGCACTTTCAGATTTTCTGCAATTACATATGAATTTAACACAGCTGAAAACCTAACATTAGTCACATGCATTAACAACAGAGTCTCAAATATGCATCCTGAATCTCCATCAATTAAAAAACTATGAAAAATCATTAAGATATAGCTTCAACAAGTATCTCCCTTCTAAATCAGGGCAAGATACTGTTTTATAACAATTTTTATCTAGAGACTACTGACTTCTTAAAATAGTACATCAGATGTAAAAAAAAAAAACAACAAAAAAGGAATACAATATATAGGAATACAAAAAACTCTCTCTCATATTTATTATACAAGAAAAAACACTTTTCTTTAAGATAACTTACCAGTAATGGTATTATAATGGTATGAGGCATGAGTAAATGCCTGAAGAAGATACGCCTTGTTCTTAAAACTGTAATTAATTTTCTTCTCAAAGTTTTCAAAACCAGAAATAAGGTGATTCAGGGTTTTTTCAGCATCTGGGTGATCAAACATACACCTTGGTGGGATCTTCAAACAACCATACTCCAGGTCTTTATAAAGAGAAGGCTCTGAATTAAGTATACAAGCAGAAACAGAGTTTGGTGAAAGATTCTTCTGCTCACTGTTACAGTTCTCTCCGGTCGCACACAGAGTGCTTTCCCAATCAGTCTTTTTAATTACAGGGAGCACCTTCAGCCCCAGTGAACACAGGAAAAGCTGAGCAGCTCTTTCACCACAGCTGGTTAGATAGCAGCCCAACAGGGCTTCCACACAGTCTGCAATGCTTTTGTCAGCAATACACTGCTCTGTATGCAAATCATATGAGATAGACTGTTTTCCTGCATCGACACCACAGTTTTCTTCTGATGGATTCCAGAAGCCGACTACAAAATCATCCTCTTCAACAGCCTTGCTAGGATCCAGATAGCACATAGCATCCCAAGAACTATAGTCAAAATCATCAAAATCTGATGAAAACGGAACGTTACCCAGGGATGACTTTTTGGGTGCCTTCCATTCATAATTTGAATCAGTGGTTGAAAAGTGAGAGAGAGAAATTTTCTTCACAAAAGCCCCCGATCCCATTAACATACTATCTATGAATTTGATATGCTCTTGATCGTACTCCAAAAAATCATCTTCAAAGTCTGTTTCTTCCTTGGGCAATCTCCACATTAGGTCTTCATCCTCTTCATCGTCATCATCATAGTCAAGTTTACCATTAGCCAACAAATTCTCCTTTGTCTGTGAAAGAACACAAAAAAACCCAACATGCTACTGAAGAGGAAAATATGATTTTATTCCAGAATTGTCATAAGAATTGGATATGAGCAGTATCTGCTAATAAGCCTGACTTTTTTAGTTAATAGCATATTGTCTACTCAGGTACACAATACAACCTCAATTAACACTAGCATTCTAAGTCTAGAATAATTATCTTGGAATACAGTGCTAAAGGTTAAATAATAAAGGTTTTGTATGTTTTACATACAACACATGCTATGTTTCACAAGAACTCATGCTGATATGTTTATTCATTGCACATGAAACTGATTTAAAAAAACAACACTAAGTGCATTATTTGTATGTTGAAGAAAACTAAAGAACCACTTAGACTTTAGCACTTCAATAGTCATTGCGTGAATCAGCAAAATGTATTTATTTGTGCTCTCAAATACAGTTAAGTTGCAAATAACGTGTAGTCTACTCAGCAAGCTAATTAAAAGTGTAGTCAATCAGCGTAGTTGATTCTTACAGACCAAAAGAGGAGTCTAATAGAAATTGGCAAGAATTAAATGAATGTGTAGGAGACTGTCCTGACTGTCTGTGTTAGGGATTCAGTAAGTGATCTGCTTAGAAGCAGAAGAAAACCAAATTAATAACATGTAATTTTAATACATACGAAACCTCCCCAGCTTCTCAAATGTTTTGCATCACCAAGATTTCAATAGAGAATGTTTAAGAATGGAAAAGCACATAAATGACAGTTATGCAATATAGATTTTTTTTTGATACTGAACAGCAACCTATACATTAAATCATGATGTAGGACAATGATACAATGGGAACCAGTATTAATCCTATCCTTTAGATAGGAACTTTTTTTTTCAGACTATACCCATAACCTTGTCTAATTAAAAGTTGCATTTGTCACCATTTTTAATACATAATTACAATCCACAACAATAAAAGTAATTATGCCTCATATCTTTCCCCTCCTCACATGGAACAAATCGGTGTACACCGAAATAAATTGTAAATTGAACACAGATACGTCCAAGCGATACGATGCTGTACAATTTGCTGTGGCCCCAGTCCAGGAAAGAACATTAACATATTAACTAAACGCATAAGTAGCCGTCCTTATATCAAAAGGACTATTCACAGGCTCAACCCAACATCACTGATGTCAATGGGAATTCTGCCACTGAATTTGATCGGAGCAAGATCAGATTCAAAGTGCTTTTCTGGATTGGGTCTTGAAAGCCAACACTATTTTGAATCAAGTGAAACAGCCTAAATCTGCCCTCAATCTATGTATGGTATGCTGTAGTCTCAGCTATCTAATCTTGCAAATCTGTGAACCAGATGCTAGAACTGGGGACCCCTCTATTTGGGCCAAATGTACAAGTTCTTAGAGCTGTGGATGTGCAGCTGTAGGGTGACCAGAAAGCCCCTGAAACCATCCACTGACCAACTGGATCACGACCTTCTTCCTCAACACAATGTAGCAGCCCCAGGTCTAGGAAAGGTGAAGGAAGGGAGAGGGAATGGCTATAGAAATTCATGGCCCAGCTATATTCTATCAAAAAAATTCTGCTGTTATAATTACCCATTTCACATGCCCAAAGCAGGGATTTCACTAACTTTAATTATTCAGTGAAAATTGCAGAAATTTGTTAAGTATGTATTCTAGAAACTAGTAGCAGCATAAGTTTTCTAACCACCTAGAACTGAGCTGTTTGTTTTTTTTGTTTGTTTGTTTTTTTTAATCAAATATCACTTGTCCCACCTGCCACTAAAATAAAAATGAGAAGCATTCGTTTTTAAGAGTTCAGTGACAGTCCTTGTAAATATTTTAAAAATGATACATTGCATTTTTGCTGTAATTTCATTCACAAATTAAATAACTTGAAGAAACAGGACAGCTAAGTAACCTACCCTAACACTGCCTGCGTATTGCCTCTCACATTACAAAAACAGAAAATGAAAAATTAATTGATGAGTATACTCAGTAGCTAAACGAGTCAGGATATAATTCTGATAGTTATGCTTTTTCATTATTAAAAAGCCTTTCAAAAATAATAAAAAATTAACCCCAGAAGAGAATTTTTTTTCTTAAAGAACATAAAATTAACTTTGAATAAGTCAAGGCCACAAGCTAAATAAAACTACATTTTTTTTTCTTGCTGTTTGGATATCAGCTATTTGATAAAATAACAGATCATTCTGCTACAGGAAAGATCTTAATGCTTGACAACACAATAATGCCAACATTTGATTAGGACATTTCAACAATAACTTGTCATAATGAAATGAGATTTCTAGATCCACAGATAAACAATGAAATTTAAATCTAAGATAACAGAAAATCTAATTCACCACTTGGCATAAAAAAACCTCCTTATTTCGGTCTGAAATTGATAATTTTATTTAAACAAATAGTGAAAGAGGAAGAGGCCACTGAAAAGCTATAGAGAACTGAAAGCTTTTTAAAAGTAATGATTATTACCTATCCCAACTGTACTATTTTGTTTTTAGAAAGGTAAAACAGTAAGTCTCTTTGAAATGAAATCTTGGCACAATACAGAACCACAATAATCAAGTTGTTTTATTCTGCAATAAATATTTATTTGCACAGTACATCTACCTAACAGCCCTCTCATATGCCCTCTGGTGGTTCTTCAATCTGAGTGTGGTCTTTGAATTGGGAAAAAAAAAAAATAAAAAATCCCTACACTTCCTCCTAACCTCCAAATTATTTTCAAGCACCTAAAAATTAAACCACTGTTTGCTGTAATCAGTGGTGTTTCCTAAACATCCACTTCTACTCTTGACATAAAATGAGTTAGATCAGAAAATAATTTACTTCTTCATTAAGATTTGCCATTCTGAAGTTTTTAGCAATAGGCACTAAGAAGTGTCTGCATTTTATTTTTGGATGAAGAGTAATTCTCAGCCATCCTCGCTTTCTAGCTAACAGCAAGCAGTATTGTCTCAAGCCAGCTGTAAACTTCATTCTCCAAACCACTGTGAAAAATAACAACACCTCATATATTCTATAAAGGGAAAAACATTTATTAAAAAGCAGACAAAATTTCTTCTGCATACAAATGTTACAGCAAAACCAATAATGATAATTCAGTTTAAAATTTCCAGGAGAAACTTCAGACCAGGTAAACTCAGGAGAGTACCTTAACTAAAGCAAAAAAGCTTTTTCTTTCCTGCTTTTCTATTAGTACATATTGGATGATGTTCAACAAATTTCCTTAGTTTGGGCTCTATTCGGGATCAGCTTGCTCATTTTCCTTAAATTATGGTTAAGTTTTAGAATGAGAAAAATAAATGGATTTTTTTTCTTTTTTTTTTTTTCCAAAATGTAGCAAAATATGTAAGGGACAGGAGAAGGAAGGAGTTAGAGGATACAGATCACAGTCATTAAAGTATTCTGATAGATGCAGATAATTATTCATCAACACTGTTAAATGAATTCTTACCGTTTCATCTTTCTCCCATTTATCAGTGTTGCTCTTGTCCTGGTTTACTATGTAACCGGGAGGAAGCCAGTTGACAGGGGGATCAAAAATCGATACCACCATTCGACTAGGCAGTCCTTTCTTTTTTCCAAGGCGATACAAGTTACAGTTGCTGACCTTCAGGAAAGATACTTTGATAAATCTCTGGACATGCATTTATAGAAGAAAAGGTTAATACATGAAGGACCAAAACGATTTTATGAGGTCAGGTCAGATTTTCTACCATCGTGCATTTCCTTTAGATCTCTAAAGGGTGTTCGGATTTCTTAACATAGTGCAACCAATTCACAGCATAGCAGAGGTTTATTTATTTAAGTTAAACATATTAGGTGTGACAATTTCAGCTCAATCTCTTAGATTAAGTTCTCTTTGCAAAGCAAAATTACTACTAATTTTAGAATAACAGTAAATATAGCCTGGACAAGTGTCATTAATTACCAGTATTAACAATCAACATTCAAGCTAGATTTGGAATGAAAAATGATTACTATTATGGGTAGATTGACCTAAGCTTTAGCAATAGAAAATGTTAAAACTCTTCCACATAAAAAATCTTAAGTTATAATCCGGATGTTATTCTGATAGACTTGAAAGCTTTTAAAATATTTTAAAACGAAAGGAAAAACACACACAAGCATTAAGAGTTTCTTTTACTTTAGAACTACCAACTTCTGACCTTCATTTCTTATTTTAAACACAATTTCCACGTTCTTTTTCAAGCCTTGAAATCTGAACTCAAATACCAATTGCATTCACAGAATGGCCTGGGTTGAAAAGGACCACAATGATCATCAAGTTTCAACCCCCCTGCTATGTGCAGGGTCGCCAACCACCAGACCAGGCTGCCCAGAGCCACATCCAGCCTGGCCTTGAATGCTCCAGGGACGGGGCATCCACGACTTCCTTGGGCAACCTGTTCCAGTGTGTCGCCACCCTCCAAGTGAAAAACTTCCTCCTACTATCTAACCTAAACCTTCCCTATCTCAGTTTAAAACCATTCCCCCTTGTTCTATCAATATCAACCCATGTAAACAGCTGTTCCCCCTCCTGGTTATGCATTCGCTTCAAGTAGTGGAAGGCCACAATGAGGTCTCCCCAGAGCCTTCTCTTTTCCAAGCTAAACAAGCCCAGTTCCCTCACTCTTTCTTAATAGGAGACGTGCTCCAGCCCTCTGATCATTTTAGTAGCCCTCCTCTGGACCCACTCCAAGATCTCCACATCAAATACTTTTATTTGAAGTTATTTAGCCTTCCTCGTTTTCCAAGACTAGACTACTCAGTTATTTAATCCTCAGTGATGCATTTTATTAGAAGTAGTCAATCAAATTCTCAACATTAAATTTAAGTTATGTTACATGGAAAAAAACAATTATGACTCTAGAATTCTAAAACTGTAACAGCAGAAGTGAAGACTTTGCTCACTAACATTTACATTAACATACTTCTATAATTTTTTTATTTAACAATTATATACAATTTGTTGTTTGTTTCATTTTTAGTATTCCTGTAAGATCATGCAAAAAGCTTTTTTTTTTGTGGAAGGCAACTCATTGTGGAAACAAATAAAAGGCCAGTAAAGCTACAGTCTAATTCTCCGTGCTGCAAACTCTTGAATCAAGTGCTCCCATTAAGAGTTTCTACTCTAAACAACTAAAAAGTTTGGTCCACCAAATATGTTCTCATTAACCCAGAACTTTCAGTTCAGTTTAGCCAAGTCATTAGCTGCTTTAGATTTAGAAACAAACTGTAAAAAAACAATTTCAATTTCAGCTATAGTAGCATAAATTGCCTCATCTTGTGTTTTTATATATGTATATACACACACACACATACATATATGCATATATATATATATACATACACACACGCAATACAACATATGTAACTACATATACATACAATATATGTAATTCATATTTATATAATATGCAATATTATATGTGATAGCATTGGATTGTTACTACTTACTTTTTTACTTCTCATGTATGACAGCCGTCCCTCGTGTGCATCAGGATAAGTGCAAAACAAGTACGTAGTGATGGCATGCTTTAAAAATGAATCACCAAGCATTTCTAGTCGCTCCAGATTAAATCCATCACTAGCATTTGAAAGAGTCAAAGCCTGAAGAATGAGACCAGGATTAGGACCAAGAGTTTTTGAGGAGTACCCACTGGAAGTGTTCTTTTCAGAATCCATTTTGTCTTTTGAAAGATTAAGAGCTGTCGAAGTACTGGTGGTCACTGTCATTTTGGGGCATCCATCTGAGGTAGATCTGTTAGCATTTCCATCAAGGTATTTATTACTCAGTAGAGTACATTCATTGCTGGGCTTGGGCTGGTTCTCACTGCTGTATAAATTCTGAATGGGATATGAGGTAGTTGGTTGTACAGGTATTTCCTGCCTGCAGTAATTCAGCTGATTTCCTTGGCAAAAGTCTCTGTTAACTAAATCACAATTGCCATTGGCAAGATTTTTATTATAAGAAACACCATTAATTGCTGCAAGTTCTGCTGAGACATCAATTTGGAGTTTACTGGGTGACTCATCAAGCAGTGCTCTGTAACTCACAGACATTTGGTCATGTTTTTCTGCAGAAGAGGTTCTATTAGCACCTTGATGTGCAGCATTTTCAGGGACTACAATTGTGCTGTGCTTACAGTAATTTTCATTCTCTACCAAAGAGGAGCTAGGTATAGAGATGAAAGATTTGCTGTCAATAGATTTTTTCCATCCGAAGTCCAGGTTAGGATATCTGTGAAGAGAACATGCTGGCTTTGTTAAGAAGAAAAAAATATGATAGATAACTACATGCACATACTTGTTAAAGTAATATTTTTCTGAAAAAAGTGAATTCAGATGCTGTGCTCACTATTTCCAATCAAGTCTTTAATTATCAGTTTCACTGAAAACATTGATTAGCCTGAGTTAAACAGAGACTATCAATCTCAAATTCTCACAACAACAGTAAGTTTTTCCCTTGCTTTCAATGAAGTCAGATTTTAAACATATTTGAAAAAATACGTACCTGAAATCTGCAGGTAGTGATTTAACCCCTACACCAGCATCAGTGGCTGTTTGAGCTCTTAGTTCCTCTGCTGTCAAAAGGCAGTGCAGGCGATACAGTATGCTGGGGAGGCAAACTGCTTTTCTCCACAAAGATGCTGGAATAGGATGTATAGCACATAGCTCAGGAACCAGTATCTGAGATGGGAAGAATATAATTTTATTTCTAAGGGTAGTCTCCAGGCTACTGTTAATGCAGACGCAACTTGAATTAATACTTGTATTTTACCTGCTTATTCTGCAGGCTTTCCCATTTTGCTTTCCTCTTCTCAGCACTGCTTAGTGGAAGTGCTTTCCCCTTCTGATTCAAATGGCGAGGAGTCAAAAGATTAAGTCTAAAATACATGTGAAAATAGTTTAATATAAGTACATAATGAATAAAACTTATTAGCTTACACTTTCTGAAGCGATGACTTGTTCACAGAATTCACCTGTAATGCATTATGAAATTAAGCAAAGCTACTTCTAGAAAAAAGAAAGAATACAAGGAACAGACTCAAGTTACAGTTGTATAACATATGCAAGGTATCACTCAAGAAAAAAACCAGTATTTTGGAAAGCACAAACCTTCAACTTTATCACACAGAGGAAAAAAAAAAAATGACATTTTGTTGTCATATTTCAGGTATCATACAGAAACATGATTGTTGTTTACCTTGAAGATGTGTGGTCCACATCCAGCAGTGGCTGGTTGAGATTGGTCAGATCAAGATTATATTTTGTTTTATAATATTCAGCAAAAGTTTCATATTCAGGGGAAGGGAATTTACTGAGTGGAGTAAGATCAGTGTATACGTCAGCTACATAGAATCGATGAGGCTGATCAAAATTTCGATACCTAAAAAAAAAGTTTAGCATGTTTTATCCTCAGAGTAAAGCCTGTGATGATTTCTTAATGCTTGAATGTGATTAAGTGATAAACCATTAAATAACTCACTTTGGGGCTTTTATTTTCAAACATTAGTTAAGTAAATGAGTGATCTACAACTTCAAAATCAAATATATTGATAACAGTCTCAAGACTAATTCTGTGAATGCTGATTTCTTAATTCCAAACACCAATTAAACTTGATAACTTAGTTTTTTTAAATCTGGTTTCCTTTTTGTGCTAGAGTCAGTAAAATTCAGAGAATCAGAATTCTCATACAAAAAAATGTATTTTGGCCACACTGGTAAATAAGATTAAAATACAAAAATTCAAATACCTAATGTAGTAAGTTCACCATAGCTTTCCAAAGGCAACATAATTATTTTAATAGAGGTACAATATTAGAAAACTGAAGTCAGGATTGTGAAACACCTTTTTGTGATGCTCACTGGATACTATGTGAAAATCTGAAATTCTTCACTGAAGAATATGTTATATAATTAAGCTTTTACAAAATTCCTTTTTCTTATTTTATTCAAAGCCATGCTTGGTTTGTAGAATGTCCAAATAATAGAAATACTTGCTACTCACCGTGGAATGATAACTGCATCCTGGTAGTCTTCTAACTTGAAAATAAAAGGCATTTCTTTTGTATACTGTGTACTGGGAATGCCTGTACGTGCTTCAGACTTTTCAATGTCTTCCATAAATTTAAAGTCAATGTCCAAAGTGCTGGAGTCATCAACTTCGAAAAGAAAAACATATAACAGTTATTCACAGGAGAGTTTTTCAGGAAGAGATTTTCTGACAAGTTGCAAATTACATTTTTTTTTTTCTTATTCAGTGTGCTTTCTTATTCTGTATTTCTATTGTACTTGTGATACATACATATACACACATAATATGTGTGTGATTATATACCCTAATTGAGTCAGCTGAAATTTGCTGTAAATCAACTCATCACTAAGTTAAAACTTAGAACTGTGAATAAGAAATCAAAACAAAACTGAATAAGATTTCATACTACCACATATAGCATTATTTCAGCAGTTAATCTCTGAAATTTAAAATAAATACTAAAAAATGTTTTGCTTAATTAAAAGAATTAAAAGTGAATATTAAAAAAACACCTCTGTTCTTACCAACGTTAAGAGGTAGAACACAGTAGGCTGAATCAGCTTCCGTGGGTTTGAACTCTAGTGCAGGTTTCTCAAGACGAAGAATATGTGAGAAAATGTACTGGTGGAGTCGTGTTATCAGCTCAAGCATTTGCAAAGACAGAGTAAAACCAGATTTCTTAAGCTCAATAGATATTGTAACCTCTCCAGAGCGAGTATACACAGGAAAGTGAGGAATCTAAATATGGGAAGAGAAACAAACATAATCAAAAGGGAAAGATTCAAAACAGGATTCCTCTACAGAGCACTAGTTGTGTAGTTCAGACATTTCTATGCAAAGACACCTGCTAACACTTTGATACCACAGTGCTAATGACAGAAGGTCTGCCAGCTGTTTGAAACAACACTCACGTCTTTTCCAAGGCTGGGGGCAGACCATACACCAATTGTCTAATATCCCAGCCTCTTTAAAGAGTAAGAAATAACTCCAAAGGTACCCTTCCTACAACAGCCTAAATTGCTTAAGCTGGCATTCTCCCGCGACACATTACTACTTTAGCATTTGCATCAGAGATACTGCCTGTCTCACCTAACAGCAAACCAGATCAAGTGCTATTTAACATCTTTGTAGGCAACAAGTACAGTAGGATTGAGCGCACCCTCAGCAAATTTGCAGATGACAGCAAGCTGAGTGGTGCAGTTGACATGCTAGAGAGAAGGGATGCTATTCAGAGAGACCTGGACAGGCTTGAGAGAGGGGCCATGCCAACCTCATGAAGTTCAACAAGGCCAAGTGCAAGGTCCTGCATTTGGATCAGGGCAATTCCAAGCACAAATGCAGGCTGGGCAGGAACAGAGTGTGCTGTTTTAAGCAGTGGTAGTTATCTTCAGTAATCACTTCTCTATACTTCCTCTAAAAATTCTCATATTTAATAATAGGAATCCCATCCATGCGCTTCCATTAAAAGTGCTATAGATGGATCTACAATGTGGTTTCACTGCCAATTATTCACCGTGAGTTTGGTATTTTTGTCACAAAAGATATTTTTAAGCCAGGATGGAATATGAGAGTACTCACTTCAGGTAAGAGTGCAGTAACTAAATCTTCTCATCTGCACTCTCACCATATAGAACTCCTCTCAGATGTAACTACAATTCACAGCTTTGTGTCAATTTCTTTTAGCACAGCATACTTCTGCTGCAGCAGCAATACTCAGAGGAGTACTGAAAGGGCTTGTTACTGTAGCTTTCCTAAAGATGAGGCAATACTTCAGGCCATCTCCCTAGCTGAAACTCCATTTCTATCATACCTTTGACAAAAAAAAAAAAAAAAAAAAAAAAAAAAAAAGAACATTTGGAGCCACTGCAAAATAATAAAGAATGAAAATTTTTAATTTCAAAGCTTGTTTACAAGAGAACAGCTTGTTCTGTCACTAATGACAGAAAATAAAGTGATGACTGGATTAGATATAATATCACTTATTTTCCAAAGGTAGCTTGATAGAAGCGTACTTATGCAGTACAGACCAGTTGGAAAGGACACAGAAAAGATCACAGAATCACAAGGTTGGAAACAACCTGCAAGATCATCTAGTCCAACCACCCTCCCATTCCTATTACTAAATTCCTATTCCTATTACACTCCCTTTCCTATTACACACATCAAGTCTAACCATCTTTGAGGTCTAACTAAAAGTTAAAACATATTAAAGCTGTTATTCAAATGTCTCTTGCCTTTTATAGTCATTTCCAACTCTTCAGCCTGGAAAATGAGATTGTGAAGCATGTTAGATGAAAGAAAGTAGCTAAATTCATTACCTGAGGTATAGGTTTGGCTGTCAATATGCCAAAACATCTTGTTGTATCCTCAGGAGGATATAGCTTTCGTCTCCTAAAGTTGAGCTCATCAGGCAATGGAGTAGTTAACACCATTCCTATTACATACAGGTAACAGGGCTGATCAGGTTTGGGATAACTATCCCTCAAACATTCTGGAATCTAAAAATCATAAAATGGAAAAACATCAGCACAATTAAATCAGCAAAACTATTCTTTGAACAAGCCTCCCTATGCTTATTTGGTAAGGTACTGCTAAAAACAAGGAATAAGAAAATTTAGACTTAAGTAAGCTCTTTCTTACACAAAAACATCTCATCAGCAACCTGGCCTGGAACTTAGGAACTCATGTCAAAGGAGAACAATGCAGCCAGATCTACCTGTTTGCTAAGGGAAATTAGCTCTACATTACACAACTAACTTTCCGCTGCATCCACTGTGTTAGAAACGGAAATCTAACTGTACAATACAGACATAACTTCACTATTAACACAACTAAACTTTTGATGCCAATTTCTAAATTTAGCCAGTAAATCTGGAGCACTCTATGTCCAGCATCTTTCACTCTTAATACTAGAAGGAAAATAAATAAAGGGAGGAGGGAAGGAGACAGAAGCAACATAAAAACCCCCTTACAATCTAGTAATTCAGCTTTCCTATAAGCTTGGCTGAATTTACATCTTTATTAACACAAATTCTTTTCTCTAGATAAGCAGTTTTAAAACATCACTTTCTTTAAATACAATTTGAATTACAAAAAAAACAACACAAAGTTTTATACACGGCCTGTGTTGCCCAGCATTACATTGTAAAAGTCTTCTATTAAAAGTATTCTATTATTATAGCTTGTAAATTTGAATGTTCTCAACAGCCAGGAGCATTTTTAACTCCGCTGCTCATTTTTATCATAGAGCATCCCTTACTTTTGGTAGGAGTTCATTACTTTTTGGATCTCAGAAAGTTATCCTTCTGCTTATCTAGAAATAAACTGCAATACATGTACGCATGGATTTTAAAGTTAGACTGTACCAAAACTAAGGCCTTGGCTTATTGGAAAATTACTCATAAGTTTAATAACCATATTAAACCCAAGAGGATCTTGTAGACCTTAAACATTTGCCAAAGCTTTTTTTCCAGATGTGAAAAGTTGGGACTGAAGTGAGGGAAAATATTCTCAGATTCTGTATTAAAAAACATAGCTGTGAAAGAATGATGCGTTACTTGACAAATCAGCCCCTCTGAATGAGACAGCATTTCGTCATGCATTTTACAAGTAGCCTTAATTCAGAAAAATCACTAGAGGGAAAGTGACTGAAAAATGCCTTCGTAGTGACAAGAAACACCTTGCAAAGTTTCAAGTGAATAAGTCTTGCAGGAAAAAAAAAAGGTTTCCTAATCTTGTAATTCGCTCTATAATATTCTTTACGATGATGCAGTCTCCTTTACTGACCTTTCATAATAACCAATTATTTAAGCTATTATTGAAATTAGAGTACGTGGAGGAAACCAAGAATGGAGTTCTTGCACAAAAACTACTACTCTGAGACTACATGCTGACGTTCTCGGATGTGACCAAGGGCTATAGGTTTCTTCATGAAATGCAAAGATTGTCAGAAGCAACTACCAGATACTACTGTTTGTTACAATCCTATTCAAAGGACCATAAGGCAAAAATCAACAACTACAGGGTAAGGATGCAGGTTCCTAAGTAGTCATAAGGTACTCTGACAAAACTTTCCTCCATTTTCCTCACAAATACCATAATAGTAATTTCAATCATACAATCTTAAGTAGCTGAAACCTGGTGTAACAAATTTATGCATAAGCTACTTAATGACACAGAACTATCAACTATCTCATGTGTACCTTTTAGTATTTTAGGAGTAATATTTAAAAGTAAAAATATTGTAAGTATATTTGATACTCTAAGGGTTAAACAAAAAAATATGAAAATCTTTGTTAGAGCAATACAGTTACTGAATTAAACCAAATATCTAAAAAACATTAAAAATAGGTAAAGGAGCAATTTCTACACTTGGTTAGTGGCTTGCACATAATTCTGACCTCCAAAAATCTCCATCAATTTTCAATTATTTTCTAGAAAATCCGTAATTCTTCTATTGCTCTACTACATTTACCAGACAACTTAAGTATTTACAGATTATCAACAACAGATAACCCTTCCAGTTATGACAGTTTGTATGGGAACTGTTAGGTCATGGCCTGAACCAGATATTGAGTACCTGGTGAAGGGGTGTACCCAGCCCTGGGAGCACAAGTGGAAGCAACTGACCTGTGTGACCAGGAGTGGACCCAAGGTCTCATCTAATCTCATTCAAGGGCAGGCAGATGCAAGGGAAGAATTTCTACTTGGAGATCATATTTTCTGGGGTGTTTGGCAAGCCCTGGTCTTCAGAAAGGAGTAAGCAACTCCTTCTTTATGACCAGATAGTGACCGCTGCCTTTCTTGGGTTTAAAACAACTATATCTGCTGCCATCCTTACACCATACTAGGAAAAAGTTACCAGGTTTTGAAGAAAGTGTACATTCTTTGAACTACAGGCAAGTTTCTATAACACATGCTCCCATAAGCTAATTTAGATAATAATGCAAGTTTCCATACAATCAAAACTATAGAAGTACAATTGTTCCAAATTGAATTGTCCCAAAACATTCTTATCAGATAAGAATAAACATTAGCACTAAGCAATACTAACAGCTTTAGGGTAGCACTGTCGTCTTTTTGTAGAGCCTGGTCTTCCTGGCACACTGGTTTCTTCTTCATCATGTAAATCAAGCTCTTCCTCATATTTAACCGTTTCTTTTCCAACTGGCATCAAATGATCATCCAGTTCACCTAGGTATTGTGAAAGATTACAAATAAATAGCAATTAAAACAATCACACTCTCGCCTTGTCAAGGTCCATCCACATATGCTCAGGAAAACACCTGATCTGAGTTTTTAAAATTCACTTACTATTTCAAGGCTTCAAAAGTGAAATTTGGGAAAAGAATGATAAAGGTTATTTTTCTTAAGTATTTATTTTAAAATATAAAATATTACAACGAATGTTTTAATATAAAGTTAATAGCAAATGAAAAATTGAATTCTGTTATGAAAATACTCAAGAAAATTCAACTGTCTGACGACAAAAAGCAAGCGGTAACTGAAATACTTGTCTAAAAAACACATTAAGTTATAGCAACAAAGAAGGAACAGATATTCATGTATCATTCTAAAATAGGAAACAATACTGTTAACTATGCACTCAACACGGAGCTGGGCCACAGAAATATTATTCTGGATAAATTCACTGGTATGGATTCAGTCATCAAAAGGTGTAACTCATCAAAGTTTTTATTTAAAAGAAATGTAAATATTTTCGTATTGCATCAGAGCACTGATGACATTCTCTAAAATATTTTGTAGTTAAGAATATGCTCCATTATGCCTATTAGAGACAAGACAGTTGAAATAATCCTGCAACATTATTTCTGGATCATGACTTAAGATGCAGTAAAAAGTACAGTCTGGGACTCTGGATTTTTAATACTTTGTTCAAACTCACTTTTAAAAAACAACAATTTGTTTTCTGCCTGCAGTATCTAAATCCTGATCTACAACCAACACCTTCTAGAGAATGAAATTCTTTTTCCTTCTACACTGAATATATTCAATATTGAAATCTCTTTGGCTTTCATTAAAGTTGCATTTGCTGCTTAAGACAAAATTAAGTTAAATAACAGTATTCTTCTGGAAAATGACTTTAGGTCACATGCTGTAAGCTAAACTATAAACTACATGATATAAAAAACAAACTGAAAGGAAGTAAGAATAGACAGCTTCAGTAGAAATTCATGTATATACATAACATCTAGATCATCTTCAATATTTAATTGTAAAAAAAACTATTTACCAAAGAAATACTGCTTTTCAAATCCTTACCAATTTTGTGCAGTTTTTCACAGCAAATAAGAGCTACAACTCTCTCAGCCAATCTTGCACAACTCATTGGAGGACCCTACAAACATTTAAATATTTCTTGAAGTCTTTAGTTGATTAACAAACAAAAATAAACAAACAGTTTAACAAAAACACTAAGCAAACAAAACTTAATAAAATATTATACTGATGACAGTGTTGTGTAGATATGCTAGTTTACATTGTTTTTCTACAGAAATCAAAGTTACAAGCTTCTGAATTCGAAATATCACTGGTGAAAAACAATTAAGCACATTTGTAAAAAAAAAAAAAAAGCACTGAGATGGATATCTAAATATATCTAAATACTTTTGCCCATGGAAAAGACAGTAATTGTTGCAAAACAGATAACAGAAATAGATTTAAATGGAGTTACAGAGCACAATGTAGGAAGAGAAAGTCATATGACTTTCATTAATATTGAAAAACATCAATTTAAAAAATGGGGCATGCACACATCTATACCAACAAATTCACTTATTCTTATGTTCCTCTGTCCCCAAATACCTACAACAATTGATGCTCGAAGAGGTGAGTTGATTGGCAGGTAGAGAGTAGAGTAGAATGTATGATCAGGTAGTTCTCTGGTTTTACACTTGGGAGCTAGGTGTGTAAATGGATCACTTGGTAATCTAGCACAGTACCTAAATTGACAAGAGATTTTTCAAATAATCAAAACTTGCAAAGTGAAACTTCAAGACATTTTCTATGAACCTTACTGGCACAAACACTACAGGAGACCATTTCACACTACATTTTGCACTGCAAGACTACATTGTTGACTTATGTTCTACTATCTGCCAATTAGGAGACCTCCAAGTCCTTTTTCACAAAAGTAGTTTTTAAGGAGGTAGTTCCAAGGCTGCAATGATGACTACTGTAAAAATGACTATATGTCATGGATTTATGATTTTTGTTATCGGTATTGCACATCATAACATCATGTAAAGTACTGGAGTTAAAAAGCTAATGCTTCAGTTCCATGGACAGCTGATTTTCCAAGTACCCAGTTCTCAGAGAGAAGAACTACATGCCCCAGAGGATTTTGCATTTTCCATTCAGAGGGAAACCTAAAACTGCTCACAACTCACGAGACTGCCCCTTTTTTTGTTTCTTGTCTTGGCAGTGTGTGCTCCCTTGCCATCTCTCTTTCAGCTTTAAGTAAGGCCTTCAGTTTTGGACACTTTCTCACTAATTTTATTTTATTTATAAGCCTCAATTCCAATTATATAGCGTTATCTTGCATCTCGATATTGTATTTAGTAAATTAGCTTTCCTCTTCAGATTGTTGCCGCTATTTTGTTTTTAGGCCCATCACCCATCTATCTACCCTTCCACTTTTTCTCGCTTTCCCTGGGTTCAAGTTTGTGGGTCCTCTTTCCCCATTAGTCACAGAACTGGGCTGAACCAGCCCCGTAAACCTTTGACACTTCCTCCCATGCCTCCCTCTCTTTTTCAGGCTGTCCCCATCATGGACACAGACAGATCCAGAGATAACTCTATGACACTATTCCATCCTATGTACCAGAGTTTCCATTCATCTTTTTCTCTATCTCCAGACCTTTCCTCCATTGTAATCACATTCTCTGCTTCTCAAATACACGTCAAGATCAAACGTGTCAAGGAACTTGTTATGCAATCATGACAGTGACATGCAATGGACCTTCTCATGGCTCAAGAACAATACCACACATAACCACATGCCAGATACACTTTGAGTAGTCTACCATTACACTCCGTCTCAATCTGAGTGCTTTGCTGAATTTCATTTGCCAGGCAACCCATTCAAATGATCTTTATTTATGTAAATTTGTCTGCTGATGTCCTATGGCAATTACATCGAAAGCTTTAGTTAATAGAAGGAAAGTGATCTACTTTCCCCTTATTCACAGAGTCAAGCACATCATCACACATGAAACAACAGGTTCAGACAGGCAAAAGCTGCTCTTAACGAAACTGTTGGAAACACACTCTCCAGTCTAGCAGAATGGTACTATGCTCAGCTTAAAGCATTGTTGTTTTTTTTTTTTCCCAACACAACACATAGACTTTGTAAGAGTGAATTTTACAATTGGAACATTTTACTACAGTTTTAGTAAGCCACTTATTGGTTTTCAAAGTTACCTTATTAAGAGAAAAAACAATCTTGCTACCTGTTTCAAAACTAAATGTTTTCAGGGCAGCTTTTATCTACAGGATGATTTTAATTTAGCAGGAATCTATTATTATGTTCATTACCAGAGTTAGAATTTCTGTAGAATAAAGAGAAAAAAAAGCAAACCATACTTTCGAACTTCCACAACAATTTTCTTTTGAACACCCTGTTAAGATTTCCAAGATGAAATGTGCACAATGCCCAAGTCTATATTCTTCTGTTGCAAAATAGAGTAATGAACTTCTATTCAAAGAAAAGTAGTAAAAGTGAACATCCCCCATACCTATTTATGTGTCCAATAGCTGTGTTGATAGTAACTCTTGGACTGTTCTCATCTGTCCTCAGCACATAGGGTGGAAACACATCATCATCATCAACAATGGGTTCAGTTTCCATTTCGCTGGTATCAACAGATTTCGAGCATTTATTTCTCAGGATCTTAACATTTCAAGAACAGAACACGGTAAAAGATTTTTCCTTTAAAACACATTACAATTAATTTAACAAAAGCAGGCATAGTCCTTTGACCACATACCTTCTCAATTGCTTTATATGTCTTAAGATCTTCTTCAAAACTTTTAATTTTGTCTGTATCTGCTAACATTATGTAATTGGAAATTGGTGCTCTAGCTCTTCCTTTTGACTGCACATAGGAACGGTATTCTGTGGGCAAATCAAAACGCACCACCAAATTGCATTTTGGTATGTCAACACCCTCTTCTACAATACTGGTAGCAATAAGAAGATTGGTCTCATGTGCTCGAAATTTTCTAAGAACCTGTAAAAGTAAGGAAGACAAATTTGAGACAACAACAAATCGAGAGACTGATCTGTCACCATTTGCACTACTCAGTTCATCAATAAGCTATTAGAGCTAAGAGGAATTGATCAGACATTCAAAAAACTTGATTAAGTATGCTGATATAAAGTTACAAGAATTTACAAGACACAGCAAGGCTATTTTATCAGAGTAGTCAGATTTTTAGGAATTACATCTGATACACGGAATTAAGCAACTCTAAGGATCTACTGTCAGGCAACAAAAGCATCACACCTATTTATTTAGATTTTTAAAATACAATATAATAAAGTACTGCCTTCAGGAGAGTGGTTTTTCTTCCTAAAAATTATTTCTGCGGCTGAAACATACTCTTTTGGGATGGAAATAAAAGGTCAACACATTCTAGAGTTGGTACTTCTACTTTTAATATTTCTAACCAATAAGGATTTTATTTTTTTTTTCCTGGAGAATAGGGAAGAAAAAAGGTCAGAAGAAGCATAAAGAATATTTTCAGGAATATTAGGAGCTGTGACAAGTTAGATCTGAAATTCAAGAAAAGAAGTAAATGTCTTAAGAAACCTAAAAAGTTTCTACAGACTACCCCATGATAATACATACAGAGAGGCTCCCATAACACTAAAGACTGTATGTTTTAAATATGTTAAATAATTGATGCCATCAACATTCACGGATTTTAAGTTTTAATATAAGCAGTGTATGATCACTGTAGCTATCCTACATTAGAGGATTCAGCCCGTGGTAGTTTGAAAAGACTTTATATTCTGGATGACAGAAGTGTCTTTTTTGCATCCTTATATTGAAAAAAAGGTGTGATTTTATTAGATATTTATTAGGCTTGATTAACTTAATTACTTTTATAAGACATAACATTTTTTCCTTTAAGTACATTCACTATTAAACTCCTGACCTACTACATTTCAGGAGCTTTATTAGGTTAAAATTTTGGTGTTGCTGCATTACTGTGCATTTTTTTGAAGTCTGACTTCAGCATTACTCTCTCCTCACCATGTAAAAGGCCAAATTGATAAAAGCATACAATGATTTCAAAAAAAGATAATAGATAACAATATCATCACAAAAGTCAGAAAGTTGACAACCCAGCCCAGACAGGAGAAAAACACATTTGATCTCCAAAAATCTTACATGCTCGAACCATGGAGTTTTACATTGATATAGTTTAGAGATTTAACAAATGCTCTTTTAGCAAAAATAAACGAAAGAAACCTAATGACTGTTAAAAATGCTAGGAACTTTAATTTGCTGTATAGTATTACTATACTATTAATGCAATGGGAAAAAAAAAAAAAAAAAAAAAAAGATGGCTAATGACCTGACAAGAAATGAGCATCACTTTAAATAAAGCTTTTACATGAAGTTTTGTTTGTGCAATGTGACATACAATTTATCTAAACATCTGTTATTTTTTATGAAGAACATCTGTACCTCAAATTAGCAATCATATCTATAAAACCACAGGCATTCCCCAAAATTCTAATGACTGTTTCCAGATTCTGCGTGTAAGAAGAGTACTGAAGTTACTGCTAGTTTCAGTTATTTTTCTTGAAGTTACCTCTTCCTGTTTTCTGAATTCTACTTCCATCTGCTTGTTACGAGGCTGATTCTTGCCAATGCCATGTCCAGTTATGAAATTGCTACTGATGTAAGCCAGTTCTGGATCTTGTTTGCCAGCTTCTTTTATCAACCTAAAAATATCATGTGCTTTTTAGAAGTCACACAAGCCAGACAATGGAAGACAATCTTTTGTTTGCAATAGCTTCATTTAAAAATGAATAAAAATGTGGAAGCGCAAAAATTAAACATTGTGCTAAAATATAAGCTAGCCTTAGTTTTCCCTTAAAACACACTAGATTTACTGAAAGCCTTTGCAAGGATAATAAAAGACAGACCATACACAGCATACAAATGTATGTATCATATACATTCTAGAACCATCGTGGTAAAATACATGGCTAAAAACCAGATTTTTTAAAACCAAGCTACTATTCTAAAGCTTCCTGCGAACAAACTCTCTACTCATGTCATTTTAGTTCACTTTCTGTAAGGGACAGACCCTAGCAGAAATACCTTTAATTGCTCCCTCAAATAGTGTGTTTCCTGAATACGTAGTGTTCATTCAGTGTTCTTCTTCTACATCTTTCTTTAGCTTATAGAAAGAAGTAAAAAAGGCTGCGCTTGGCAATGCTTTGGTTTCACAGATGAGAGAAAATTGCTTGCATAAATAAAGCACTGAATCTAGAATAATGTATTTGTGGATTTAAAAGCATGATTAGCTTGCTCAATTAATTGTTAATGCTGTAGCACCCTTAGTTGACCTGTTTTCAGCATGGAGAGAGTATGTAATTTCTCAGCCACACAGCTTTATGACAACAGAACCAATAAAACCAAGGGTTCTTAACAAAATTATATCTCTTGCATATCTCAGTATAGCCATCCCAGTACCAGTTCTTACAGTACATCCCTCATTTTCATTTTCAAGAGGTTTTCCTCCTGTCCAAGGAAAGCCTGCCTCCATATACCTTCAACAGTAATTCCAACCCCTCCCTGTTGCACCTTGACTGAATAGCCAGCTAGCTGCTGCCAATCAAATGGAAAACGGCTATGTTCTCCTTCCTCTCTCTCCCACTGGAGTACATACTACTCAAGTCACTGATTTTAATAGTTTATGTGCACCTAGAAAACTTCCTTCCTTTGTATTGTGTTGAAATTGTAATGGACAGGGAAAATAAGATAATGGAAAACTCACAAATAGCTTGGTATCCTTACAGAAAAAAAAAAACAAGAAGGTTCCTCCTGTACTGAAATTTGCTCTTAATAGCTTGAGGCTGAACAGATTCACTTTTTGTATGCAGCCTAGGCTCTTGCAACAGACATTCTAAGACAGTAGGAGTTACATCTGTAACACTTTTTTTATTTTTTTTTTAATTTTTCTGTGTGGCATTTCTACCAAGCTGTGTAGCTTCAAGAGCAACTACTACTGAACTGAAATGTTCTTTGTGTCCCACTCATTACAGAAATTGAGAGAAATGAAAAGCAACTGAATAAACATGCCACTGTGTAGATATTTGGAAAGCTCGAGAAATGTTTAAGATTTAACCTCATGGCTTAATAGAAAACATAAGTAGTGATAGCTAACAGGCACCATTTTCCAAAGAGATAAAAGAAATTCTACTTTCAGATCGTCCTCTAGGAAAGCTGTGAGGCACTTCAATGAAAATGGATGGATACTGAGCTTTAGGAAGTGATTTCTACTTCCTCTAAGCTCCTTTTCAGAACAGGACTCAATTATACAGACAAAACAAAAGAGCTTCATCAGCTGTGTCGTATTAATAAAAACGTTGGTTTCTGAGGAGAGATTTGTTGGTTTTGTTTCTGTTTGTTAGCCTGTTGTAGTATTTACAACAGTGGCTGTTGCTGCTCTCCAAAGTTCTCCAAAGAAAGATCAGCTCTAATTACTGCTTCAGGGGGCAAGGGCGGGAAACAAAACGACCTATTTCTACAAAGCCCAATGCTTTCCACAAGAGTTGCCCTTCCTTAGATCATGAACTACTACATGACTATAATACTATTTTATGAAGTTTGCTTTACCATAATATAGATTTTTGTTTAAATTGATAGTATTTCAAGTTGGTTCTGATCCATATTGGATCCACTGGAAGCTTGAGAGGTTTTGATACACGAGTTCAAACTCTCATGGCTTCCTCATTCAGAAAACAGTACCTCTTCCTGTACATACATACAGCATCCATACAGCTGCAGTCAGCAGAGGCCCTTCAACTTAAGCATCTCCATAGAAGGCCTACAGGCTTCTGTCAACCAGCTCAAGTCTGCTTATCTTCCAGGAATTCTGAGACTGAGTGTAGGTGTCTGCACTCAATATATACTAATAGCACATAAGTCTGTCTATGAGAACACCTGATGAAAAAAGCTGGAAATTAAAGGATTTATAGTTTAACAGATAGCTGAAATTTAACAATTCTGTTCACTTCTTGTCCAGTAGTGAAACACCCATCTCAACTTTGCAAAAAATTTGTCATAATCTTTCAAAGTTATTTCTTCAGGAGCATTAATTCCACTGAAGTACATGATTTGCATTATATTGCATATTTATACAAACATATTTAATGTAGAAAGGTTAACAAAAAAGGGCACAAAAAACACATAGGCAAGTCTGTAGATCAAAGACTATATTATGCAACTCAAACTACTCAGTCACGTAAAAAATAACAGAAGCATCAGATTCAGAGTTATCCAGAACTCAATAAGCAGACTGCAAAGTACATTTAGCACACTACCAAAAAAGAAAAACCCCTACACCTTCCCTTCCCCCCAAGATATAAATCAGTTTGTGTCAAATGGTGTTTAAGAATTAAGAATGTTGATTATATCTATCACTGATAATACTCAGGAATAGAACTAATAAGGAATGAGATTACTCCAAAGTATATCTTGGCAAAAATTCCAGGATTCCTAGTTTTCTTGGTGAATACTGCAGGAAAGTGCTTAGTGTAGTACTGGTAAACTTTCAGAGGAATTCTGGCAAGCATAAATTTGCTTTTCTGCAGACGTGTATCATGTAATAACATGATTTAGTAAGCTAACAGTAACACTTCCAGAAGTATAGCACTCAGTAAGTTAGAGAAATTTCCAGCATCCATTCCAAATATATAAAGACCAATTAATACAAATAAGTTTACTCTTATTTTACAGTTAAGGTACAATATTTCATCTTCTACACAAATCAAATTGCAAACTCAGGTCCAGAGTGAACCCTTGAGTACAATTTTCAAATACATTTGCTCTCCCCATCCACACACAACCTATTTTTTTTGTTGTTGCTATTCTTTCTTGACACAGCTCTAGTGTAATTTCCTAATGCAACTTTAAATAGAGTTCTGAAAAGAAAAGACAATTCCTTCCATATTCACAATATAAACATCCACGTGCTGGCAGCTGAACATGCCTTTTTTTTGTTTTTAAAGAAGATTTACCTATTCAGAACAACTGCTGTGTATCTTCTTTCCACAAAAATAATTCCACATAAAATATTCGTAAAAGGAGATGGGAAATTAGTCTCTGGCTTCTCTTTCTCCTCAATTTCTTCATCCTCATCATCATCTTCAGAATCACTCCACGATACGTAATTATCCTGATTTCTGTTGTTATACCATTCAACACTTTCAAACTGCTGCCGTTCGTATGGTTTGTATTTGCGCAAAATTTCAAGCAGCTTTATTACTTTTGGAGTTACAAATTTCAGGTCAAGTGAGGCAGGTGAGAAATGCTCTTCACAGAGTGCATGTATTTTCCTTAAGAAAGTGTCTGTAAACAATAAAAATTTCCTGTGCAGCTCCTCTTGCTCATGTTTGATATACTTCTGTAGCTCTCTCACCATCATCCCAGCTACCTTATCTGCACACCAGGGTCCCAGAACAACCAACACAGCTCGACAGTCTGACAATATCTACAACAGATGAATTCAAGTATCAGTTCAAAAGAATACACTCAGAAGTTATTCACGTAAGACAGCTCTGGTTCCTCACATCATAGTGCTTATGAATATTGTGATACGTTCTATATTAAATATCTATTCGATATTTAAGGTTGGCTTTTGTCAGTAAGGCAACCTTGGGAATATTGGTATTTAATGGAGCCATTTTTCCCCCTCCTAAATCGCAGAACCTCAACTTTGAGCTCTGCACATTTCTGAGCCTCAAAAGAGTAGAAGTAGTATTTTGCAATTTGATGAAATTACTATTTGAAATTAGCTTCAGATAATTATGATAAGAAGGGGAATACTTCTTGAGGCAGCTCAATAAGCAAAGCAAAAGTATTACCTGTTATGTTTAACACAAAACTAATAAGATAAATGCTTTACGAGGTACTTCTTACTTCATTCATTAGCAATAATTTTCAAGCTTTCAAAAATACCTAAACATGAAATTGCATAGTTCTGTTAAGTCTTTCAAAGGAAAAAGGTTATGTGTGGGCAGAACAGAAAAAAACAGGAGACTATTTACTACTTGGAAAAAATAACAAAGACACTTGAGTACAAACAGCATTATAGCTTTTTTCAGCATTAAGTTTTTTCTTCCCACAGAATCAAGTGGTCCAGTATTAAACAACTAATGAAAAACACAAATAACATACAAGTATACTCATGAACTACACATATTAATTACAATGGAAGTATCTCAAAACAATCAGAATATCAGTTTTCAGTTGCTGTTCTAGTTTTCCTTCCTTCTTCCATTCTTACAAGAAAACACAGAACAAGTTGCCTTCTTTATACTATATTCCCTGAAGTTTATTATCTGTGAGACTTAAGAGTAAAAATTTCCTAAACAAATTCTAATTAATAGACAGAGGGTTGATTCTACCCACATCAAATGGAAAATGGATTTATTTTTCTTAATATAGGTGCCTCCATCTTCTTGTAGAGCTACTGGATCAGGAAAGCAGCACAGAGGGCAATGTACATTAGAAGCACAGCAGATAATTCGATATTCTGGATTGTGCAAATTCTTGGGATTGGGATTTCAACATTCCTTATGAATTTTTGCCCTACTGCATTTTAAATCTAGAACAAAAGTTACAAGCAGTTGTGATAAACTACAGAGAAGTAGAAAGATAGACTGAATTACTTACTATCCCCCTCTCTGGCCAAAGTAGTCTTTAACTGCCAGAATATTGAGTTTCTAGAAACATTAAACTAAAGTACTTTTAGATGAAAAGAGAAACACATTCTCCAACTTCATCACAGATGGTTATAGAAATAATTTACTTTTAATTTAATACCTGCACAATTGCACTTGAGGATGCAATTCCAAATCTCAGTGGAAAAAAAAAATGGTTTCTGGACTCCACACCCCATGTGCAACAAGTCTCTGTTCAAACCATGCCACCTATATTCTACTCTGCCATCCTGCATAAAAACAAAGGGCAAGCTTGAGGCTAAAGTTTCATTCCACTAGTCACATATTGTTCTCACTAGAATAAACTGTGGAAATTGTAGAGCTAGTTGGATTTTATACCTCAATTCCCACTCAGCATTCTGTAATACAACTGTGCATTGCTTTTCCTAATAACTCCTGTGGCATAATTTCTCTTTTCCTACTGACTTATCCAAAGATGTTAAGACTCTTGCCCTCAGAAATCATGGTGCAGGATGTTTTGTGCCTTAAGCAAATCTGAATACAGGATTCTCAATCCAGATGAGGTTTTGATCTACGTTTGAACACTACATATGAATAGTTGACATTCAAGCCCCATTAATTTATGAAAAGATCTGCAGTGTTAGTAGAACATGAAAATTAGAAGTCTTTTTGCTCAGATATACCAGGCTAACTCAGAAAGTTTCTGTAACATAACATATGCTGCAAAGAAAAATAGTAAGACTTCAATTCCACAGGGTTTTCATACAGCTTACAACCTTACCTGTTTAGAAATTAACGTAGAATCTCTTTCCTTTGAATGTACAGATATGTTGCAGTCATTTAGAAAATGAAGTGCCTCATCCAATTCCCTTAATAGTCTTTCATACAATCCACTTTTGTCAATATATGGTCCACAGTCTACAACAATCTCACATGGCTGAGAAGTATATCTTAATTGAGGGCAAAGATCAGGTTATTTCAGCCTGTTAAAGTTATATGGCAAATAGCAAGGGCAGTATGAAGCATAGTCAAATACATTTCTATCCCCACCATGAACGATTACAAAGTTAAATATATATTTAATAAAAATTCTCCATATATACCACATTGATTCACTATAAAAATATTGATCTCTCTAATGTATTGCCTAAAAATGAGGTTAGTATCACTACCTACACTTCAAATATTGGAATATCCAAGCCAAAGCACACTGAATCCATTTGACCACAACTTTCACTTTAGCTTTTCCTCTTTTTACATGCCAAACAAGTAAAACAGTTGTGATGTAAATTCTATTTATTTCTTCAACAACATAAAATCTGAATATTAGAGTCAAGTAGACTTTCTACTTAACTTTAAGATGTACTTTAACACTGGTTACCCAAAAAGCAATTTTATATGTTCACCTTTCTGTCCTCACCTCACATAGAGCTAATGGTATCACACACACACAACCTTTGCTAAGATTTAAAATAGCAAATGTTTATAACAGTTTGTTCCTTACTAAACAAAAAAGGCAGTCAATTAAATAGCCATAACTGCATAACAACATACCTATCTAAGACCACCAAATCAGTTGCAGTTTCAGCATTGCTCTTTAATATTTTCTCCAGTTTCTTTATCTTCTCTTCTAACTCAGCAGGATCACACTTCCCATTTAAAATAGAAGCAGTTAATCCCAAGATTCGAGGGCAAGATGGGTAATCCTCACAGATCTGTGAAGCAAATCAGAATGAAGTACCTTCAAACAGTTGTTCCCACCATTCTGAAAGCCTACTATCAGACCAGCAGACAAAGTTTCTGTGCTTAGTTGAAAACTGGTATTGAATAGCATATACTGGAAAGGGAATCAAATGTTCAGTAAATACTTCCTTCTATTGCCTGGAAGTAAACCTACAGAACTGAAGAACATTTAACAGCAACCACGTTTCAAGATAAATATTTCCATCTAGAAAATATTTAAAGAAATAAACAATTCGTATTACACAAGATAGCTTTGTCATGCTTACAATAAAACACATATCATAATGCTTATACACCATGAAAAAACTAAAGTCATACCAAAAAAATAAAAGCACACATGATTTGGTTAAACCTAATGACAGATCTGGAAAGACATCTAACAAATACCTCATGAAGCTAACAATATGCCTTCAAAAGCCCTATAAACATTTTTAAAAATCAGTATTTTAAGAAATACAGAAACCAGTTAATACATCTCATTCCCTAACATTTTTAACAATAATTTTGAGAATTCCCTTAATTTGCAAAGTCCAGGTTAACACTAGATTTTTCTTTGATCACTACAAAGTAAATTACATTGCTTTTCTATAATATCTCATTATGAGTTAAGTATTAATTCATTACAGTAAATCCAGCCCAAAGGCATGCTAAACCACGATTCCATTGATGTTATTCTTCAATAGCAAAAACTGACTCGTTTCCTCATTTCAACCCTTCAGCCTCACCCATGCTCTGCAACCAAGTATTGAAACGTTCACACAGTACAAACTAACCTTCATAATTTCACGGTACGGATGGTCCTGGATTGCAAGATGGCACTCATCAAACACCAGTAGATTAATATTTGACAGGGATAAATACTCATTTCTCAAAACAGTCAAAGCAACATGACATGTCATAACCAGAACCTAAGTTAAAAACAAAAAAAAGCATCAATATGAAAAGAGTACAAATTGTCTTAGGCCACAGTAAAATGAAAAAGCTCTTCTGTACATCACACTTGATAGTATTGACAATATTAGCAAATATTAACTCCATCTACTCATCTGTCTAAGTTCTCTAGATATACTTCATTGGCCATCACTAAATGTTTCACTAAAGGTAAAATAAATACAGAAAAAATGGTTCAAGAACAACAGAACTAAAGCTTACTCAAAAAGGCAGAAATAGAAAGTATGTCAAGGAATGACATTTTTAGTGATGTTTGAAGTACAATATGTACACTAAAAATTTCTTACACAGTTATCATCTTTGACCACAAGACAGGGAGACTTGGAAAAAAAAAAAAAAAAAAAAAAAAAAAAGGATGAAAAGGACAGCTTTTTACAACAACCTGAGTACCTCTTATACATGTTTTGCCTCAAAATTAATATACACATATTATGCATAGCATGCTGAATTTGTTAGAAGAGTTTACGTATAACTGAAAATTAGCAGTTCTCATCTAGTATAACTGTAGACTAGGCATTTATACTTAATACATTACCTGATGCTTAGAGAATTCCTGACTCCACTTCTCTTTTGTCCATGATTCAGTCACCTCTAAACTTGAATACTCTCCCACTTTAAGATCTGAATGTGTCCTGACAGCTGATACTTGCTGAGCAACTTGATTTGCTTAAAAATAAAAACAGACAAAAATCCTCAATCTCATGAAGGTGTTTTCATGCATTAATTTTCAAGATGTTTGCCCTATTACTAGCACCATGCTTTATAGTACAATCTTCAGATTAGGCTAATCTTAAACTGGGGTACATGGCAACCTACCTCCATACAAAACTACAGTTAGGAAATAAACTGCCAACTGCACAGCAATTCTGATTTAATGCTTTTATTTTAAATCAGGAAATAAAAGATACCAGAGATAAAGAGATTGTATTGAGTGTACAATCAGCAAAACGGGAAAGGTGTCACATTCTTTGATCAGTTTATTATTCCTGCTGTTAAGGGCTTCAGCCAAAATTTTCTCCCAAATTTGTTTTCACACAACTTCTATTAAGGAGTTGTCCCATGACAACAGAACTAGCATATTCAGCAACTTAGTATATTTTTCTTACCTGAGTTGACCAAGAACACAGTTCTTTTTCCATTTTTGTTGAAATCCCCTCTGATCTGATAGGACAGCTCTTTAGTGAGTAGTACTGCAATAAAAGTCTTCCCTGAGCCAGTGTTTAAACAGACTATTGTATTATGATCCAAAGCTGCTTCAAGCAGTTCAACCTAGGTTTAAGAACAACAACACTCTTATTTGCAGCAAAGTGGATAAAATTTGACAAAAAAATAACAATACAGGTGGTAAACAAACTACAGACAGGTCAACATGACTTGCAGAACTCTTTCCAATGCCAAAGAACCAACACTATTCTTTCATAACAAAGGTACAGTCACCCACCCAAAAAATATGAATGCACACTGTACAGTTTATCTTCTAAAACCAAATTTCTCCTCAAAACTATTTGAAGCTACATGCTAGAGCTTTTCAGTCTAATTCTATGTATTAGTTCAGCCAAATACACAAGTACATTACGCAAGGTGATAGAACCCCTTTTCAGTAATATCAACCAAATTCTAGCTTTCAGGCATCTCTGCAGGGCACACAGAGAACTGAAATTCCAGAATTCAGGAATAGCTTCTGTAACAAAATGAAAATCAGAGTACCCTGACAGAGTTTCTGACATTACTAAGCTACTTTCACCAGTGTGCATATCAAAATCAAGTCTGGAGATGTGTCTGTAAGCGTATGATCAAGTTGCACAACGCCAAGATTTGGGTATTTATCCCTAATAACACCCTGCAAAGAGCAAGAGAATATTCAGCTTAAAATTTTGATTCATAAAAGCAAATTGAGAAGGGACAATAGGAATTATCACAAAAGCAGAACACATCCTAGCTAGTAAAAAAAGGGACAACTATGTCCCAACAGGTTGAGCTGTAAGAAACACATGCCTGGACTATGTACAACTGTAGACTTTTCCCATCTGCTCCGCTTTTTTTTCCTATTAAATTCATATATTTATTTTCACTAATATAGTAATGTTATTAAAAAAAAGTATTATCACTAGTACCTGATATTTTCTTGGCGTGTAAATGTTATCATGAATTGCTTCTTGTTGCCATGGTAGTCCAAAAAATGGACCCATTGGGGAGGAAGCAGGGGTCATGAGCTGCAGTCCCGCCATGCTGAGGGATTGCAAAGCAGGGCTTTTCATTCATTCATCCAGTGTTTCTGTCATTGCGTTTTTGTTCCAGCACAGCCTACTATGGAAGAAAGCAAAACTGTATTAGATACAGTTATAATATGAAGGAAAAAATAAAACAAAAGAATCTAAGGATACATAATTCTACTTTATTTTTACTTCCAGTAAGAGCTACAATCTCATTACTTTCAGCAGAACACTTCAATTTTGCACTTAAAGAACTTTCCCACTTCAAGAGGTGTATTTAACAAAGTTACTACAACAACAAAAAAAAAGCTGCTTTATGGGCAAAGCTGACTTTAGGCACTTGGGACACTTCAGGATAAAGTTCCCCTTGCATTCTAACAAATCTCCTTTTAAAGTTTATTGAATAACAAATTGAAAATATAAAGCTGCTTTAACTTCAGGAAAGAAAAAAGATTTTCAAGATCAGAGGTAACAAGCAAATCTACCACATTTTGCATTTTCAAGTAAGTCTTATAACCAAAGATTTGCATACACATAAACGCACAGAATAGGGACTTCATTCTAACCAAAAGCAAAAAGAACAGGAGCTTCATAAGAACATGTTGTCAATGAAACAGATAACTTTATCAGAATTGGTAGAAGAATAAGCAGAAATTTAATAAATAATTACAGATGATGACCATAAGTGCTAATGGAAAATGGGTCCCTTGCCAGATAAACCACCAGTTTCCAGAAAGATACTCTAAGTCACAGTTTGATGACAATTATGTACTAGAAAACAGCTTCCTATTGGAGGTCTACGATGTTCTCATCACTGGCTATTTTAGAAATGCTTCATATTTTTCAGGAATTATCAACATGTAATCAATTTTTTTCCTATAGAACTGAATGAATTATAACCTTATTGTACAGAAATGTTCCTACTGTTCTATACTATAGGAAAATTAACTTTTGCAGTTGTGCACTGGGAAAGAATTTTGAGACCACTATAAGAAGCTATCACTGTTTTGAAGACAAACATTCAGAAAAATGCTAAGTGAAAGAGGGTAAACTTCACCTTTGGCTCAGCAATCACCACTCTTCCTTCTCTATTAAAAAAAAATTCTTCACCAAAAGGATTGCATTAATATTGCAGGAATATAGTCTTATATTTTAATTTCAGCTACAGAGAAACTGTCAGGGTGAGAAGATACCAGAAAGAAGAAATGTATTCAAAAGTTTAAGAAAAAGCATGTAGTTTCTAAAGGATGTACTAAAGAACGCTTTTGAGATTCTAGCCAATTTCTCCAGTTACTTTTGGAAGAACCTCCAAACATGCAAATTTTACAAGTACTTCTTATTTACTTTCTCAATTCTGGAATTTAAGTTATTGTTTCAGCCTGAGTTCCTTTAGATTCTTTAAATCAAAAGAAAAAAAAAAAAAAAAAAGACAGATATTGCTTTGTTTAGCTGCAAATACAAAACAACACAGGCTATCACATCATAAAATCAGAAATACATCATTTTTCATTTCAGATGTAATATAAGAGTCCTGGAGATTCTAAAATTGCTTTTATACATTTCAAACTGCATACAAGAACACACAGGTTCTGTTCTAACAATCAAACTAGTAACTCTACACACTTTCTAAATCCAGTCAGACCAGAAAATGTTTTGGTTGATTCCTCATTTGGAACAACCAGTCCTACGGCTGTTCTTTCACTGAAGTTTCCATAGCACTATGTCAAGTAAAACAAGTAGTTAAAAAAAAAAAAAGTGCATGTGCTATGTACAGTTGTGTGTAGTAAAGGTGGTAATTCTTGACATTCTGATCTAAGTGTTTGCACATCATATGTACTCACGTTAATCATTATGTAATTAATACAATTATATCAGTCCCACATGAGGACTGCATTGGGATATAATCATTTTCAGCCACTGACAGAAAGCACCTGGGCACTATCAAAGAGTGGTGAGGTACTGGAACAGGCTGCCCAGAGAGGTTGTGGATGCCCCATCCATGGAGGTGTTCAAGGCCAGGTTGGATGGGCCCTGGGCAGCCTGGTCTGGTATTAAATGGAGAGGTTGGTGGCCCTGCCAGTGGCAGGGGAGTTGGAGATTCATGATCCCTGAGGTCCTTTCCAACCCTGTGATTCTGTGAACAGGCTGCTTAAGTGCATGACAGTCAGAGAGACTATTGAAAGTTTCTCTCCCTCACACAAGGTAACAGATAAGGCTCTGCTCTAATATCTCTAGATTCTTTATAATCAAATCAGTGCCATGCTATTTGGAAACACACAGATTCCTTTGGAGAACATAGAAATCTTCCACATGACGACAACATTTCACTGAAATTGCCTCGGCACTTTTCCTACTTATATACAGCAATTCATGTGGAAGGATAGTTTTTGTTATTGTTTATTTTTTTTCCTATTTGACTGTTTTTAAAGGAAACCTGGTCACAGCCATTATAGTTGCTCAAGGCTGGGATGGACCAGGTAAAGTATAATACGTATTATGTTTCTAAGGGTAACCGCCCAATCATTCTTATATTTATGCCCAGTCACTTCAATTTTATAGAGCACTTTGGATCATCACTGCCTTTTCTGTTATTCCACTTAAGTTTTTCTTTTCCACACCATAAACATAACTTCACGAACAAACACAAGCTTATTCTGAGACTATCTCCGTCACAACCAAATGCATGACCTACCATTCACAAAGAAGCTTACATTCTTTTCTACATATGACTCCATGACAATGATAGTAGGCTTAGCTACCTCACCGTAAGGAGCACAGAGATTCACTTACACCCAGGTTCAGCTTGCTTTGGAAGATCCTGTGAAACATCACACATTCTAAGCCACAGATTTGTTTTCTGTCTATCTTCATGAAAGGCCTGCCATCAAGTATTATCATCTCACAGAGTTTAAAAAAAAAAAAGTATACTCAAAGAAAAGTTCGCAATTTTTTTTTTTTTTTGAAGTGTGAAGGAATAAACTTAATAACTTGAAAAATAATGAGAAATAAAACAGCGTTTTGTAGGGCAGTAAGACTATTGTTAACTGTGGAACAAGCTGACAAAAAAAAAAAAAAAACCAATGGCATTTAGCTCTCATGGATTGCACGATGAATTAGCAAAACAACACAACGAGACTCTCATGAGGCAGAGGACAGTTGAAATAGCTTACACTCTCTGTCCATGTATAATGACCGAGGTAAGAAGTCCACCTAACCAAACTTTCAGTGCTACTTCCTGCTGTGCTGAGGAGTCCCCTATTCCTGGCATTCATTTGTATTATTTCTATTGTAAGTATATAAGACTCCACAAGATCAATGTCAACATTATTATGGGAATAAGCCACAATAATGAAGTAATTATATATTTAGTCCATATTTCAATTGCAAGGAAAAATATCAAGTTCTGTTCTGAAACAAAAGAATAGCAGTGCAAGACCATCTAGAAATAAAAAGGGGGCAAAGAAAACACATCTACTTGAAGAACAGGCTTTAAATTGGAAACAGTCGAGATATAAAGTGCATGCTTTCAGAAGTTGTGGACAGAAGTTAACTGAACCCTGTAACTAGCTAAGTGGGAAGCAGAAAAAAAAAAGTAGTCCTGCTCTGCCAGTGTGAATAACAAAGATACCTGCCATGATGTTCAAACCTTTACCCACTGTGTCATTTTGGATATTGATAGTCAGAAAATGAGAACTTGCTGAAAACAAATTTGGAAGGAAAGATATAAGAAACAGAAGTCCTGCTTCCTGTGGCTCTACACTGAGTTACGAGAAAGGGGACAAAGGACTGGCCACAGTACTGGGCCTTATCTGTTCTAATAACATAACTCAAAAAAGTTCAAATTGTAGCCACTGACTTCAAACGTTTAACAGCAAAATGCACATCTTGATGACCTTACTTTAATGCCTGTTCATGTCAACACATATTGAACTGCAAGCTTCAGTTAAACCTAAAGCCTTATTCTATAATTTAAAGTCATATTTCAAAAAGATACAAGGTTGGGATTTAAAATTTAATAGAAGCTTCTTTCAGACTAGAATAATTCTGGAAGAGTGCTGCAGGTTTTTTCAGCCACAGGACCATACTAAGTTAAAATAGGCCTTCGGTGCACAAAAAAATGTCAGGTTTCACCACACTAAGGAACATGAGCCAAACCAAGTAGGTCACTCACCTGAAATAGGACATCCTGGATCTAACCCAGCTCCAAGGGCTGTTAAAAACTTTACTGAATGATACTCTAAAGTAAGCAGAGAAGAGACTAGAGTTCTTGGAACACATCTTTGGGTTTTTAACTGCTACCTGCATGCTTAATAAGTATTGATAGCAAGTTACTGCAAACTATACCTCCTATCAACAACTACAAAAAGTTACCGGCAAATGTAATATATTTCCTCTGCTTTCTTCAAAGTCTCTAACTGTGATGCCTGAGTTTCTGTCTGGTACAGTCTTAATGATACCAGAACTATTTCTCATGCTGCAGGTTCTAATCTTTGCCTAGGAATTTCTATTTTGTTCTCTAAAATCCCTGTTGGCATAAGAAGAGAGAAATTAGCCTCTGAAAAGATGGAAAAATCACTTGAAAGTAAACAAACCATGATCCATTCATGAAAGTAGGAATCAAAAGCTGCTGCTTGAATATTCTCCCACACGAACACCTGAAGAGTCATGCCAACTACAACATGTAATATTAATCTGTTCAAAGAACTAACACAAAATTATTTCCTGGGTAACAGATGTACAAATAAAAAGAAAATTATAAAATATTACATGAACAAAAACAGAGTAGAAGATCAATATAAACGTTATTTAAAGAAAATGGAAAATATTAACTGAGTGTTTCATAGATACTGAAAACTTTTGCAGTAAAGTGACTTCTACATACATTTTAAGCATTCAGTGCCAGGAAATGTATTTTCACCTTCATTTGAGAAAACAAAAACAAAAACAAACAAACAAACAAACAAAAATAACAAAAAAACACAATTCCCATATTTTCTGGTTTGTAAAACAGCATTAGGAGAATATTTTCCTAAGTTTCTGAAGAATATAATTTGGCTCAGAGGTTTAAACTAAGAAAATACCATGAAACAATAGTATTAAAGAGGATGAATCAACTTATTTTTACATCATGCTACCTTTAACATATTTTAATGTACACAGTGCAACTGCACAGAACTCTGTTATCCTTCAAATACCTCCAGCAGATGCACTGTCTTAACAAGTTGTGCTGTCCTACAACAGTCTTCGAAAAGAAATAAATTCAGATCCATTTATTTCAAGTGCTAACAGAATGTATAAATACTTGGAAAGCTTAGTTGCAAGAATTCCTCAAGAACCAGCTTCTCTGGTCTCCCTAGCACAATCAATTAACTGTGAATGTTCATCTTCAATTAGATGCTATTTGTTGAAATTTTATAAATAACCCAACAGTATAACCAGAGCATTGGTCTCTAACAGCACAAGGGAAAGAAGTTGTTTGTTCTTTCCCTTGTGTTTGTTGTTCAGAAAAGTTTAATCAGAGAGCTTACTATGATGAGGATTACACTGAGGCTCTGTGATTCTGTATTAGAAGGAACTGCTTCTGAAGCACTTCTCTGTGCAATATAGAACAGTTAACAGTTGGAATGCTTGCCAGACTCCTCCTAAATTTCTGGCAGTAGAACAGAAATGAAGTATAGAGTCAGATAAATGCACAACCCCTAAAGTCCTCCAAGTGTTCCATCACAGGTATGGACAAACTTGGCTTTGAAGTGAATGTCTAATAAGCAGTTTCTGTTGCTGCAGAGCTAAGCTAACTGCATCAGCAGGACACTGTTCATATCAAAATTATGCTGCCGTACATTGCAAATAACTCTTAAAGCATTTATCAGCATAATATGCTTGGAATATAAGCTATTTGCCAGTGCAGAAATAAAATGAGAAAATGAAAATACATGTTTTCTAGCACATCTGTACTCACATCAGTACACAAGGCATTCAGAATAAACAAATGGAAAGAAGATGCTTATTCTTTGTCAAATACAAACATACAGATAGTGGAACAAACTATTTAATCTTTTACAAAGACATGTATAAAGCCCAGTACAGCAGGTCTAACTATGCAGGTGCTGAACTGCTGAAATGCTGATTCCCTCACTTTCAGCCCCTTAACACAGAGTGCAACAGAAAATAAACTTTAAGTACATGATATCTGAAATGCAAGGGAAGGAGAGGACCGATGAAACTAGATACATGTCTGCCCTCTCTTTGACAAAGCTCTCAATTTTTACTGTACGCAATTTTATCAGGCAGTCCCTTTCCTGTTTTGCTTGACTCATAATTCAAACTGAAGTATATTGCTGAGACTAAGACCGCAACAACTCACCTGCCATTCACTTCAAAACAATAACTTTTTATCTCCTTCTATCTAAAACAAATTCAATTCTAATTCTAACACTACACATCTTCCTACTTCCCACTTCTTAAAAATTGATTTTATTTCATCTATAAAACCACATTTCATTGCAAAATCCACAAGAAATATTTAAACACTACATTCACTTTCTAAAAATGTCAAAAAAATGATATTCAGTTTCACAAGAAATATCAAGGCTTGCATTTCACAGCAAATACCTTTTTTCTTTATGCCACTGCTTTATCTGACCATCTACGGATAAAATAGATTAGCTATTTTCATTATTCTTATTCTTTCCAAAGAAATTCGGGGTAAAACTCTGCAGTCTCACTTACTTTATGGTGACTTGGTGGTCCAGAAGGAGTTTTATGTATTAGATAGAATATAGCAAAATGATACATAAAAATCTGTTTCTCCCATACTACAAAGCATGCACTTACCGTTTTAATCTCTGCAGCCTCTGTGCTTATGCTTTCCAAACTGCATTTTGACATCATGATATCAGCTTGTAGGTTAATCACATAATTTGCAAGCTTCGGCTCTGAAAAGCGAGAAGAAAAAAGACCTCTGAACTATAAAAATTATTTTAAAAGGAAACTATGATATCAAGGTTAATTGTGGAAATTCACTTGCTTATAAACATTTTATGGCATGTCAATACCACACTATAACTGGCTGAGAGAAAACGAAATATAAATCCTCTCTGAACCCATATTATTTTGATTTAGTAGTAGAAACAAAACTACAAGCAATTTAAAAGCTAATTTTTGATAGATTAAATATGCAAGGAATTAATGCATCCCTAATCCTATTCATATTAGTAATTATATGAAATACACTAGTAATGTGTTATGACATTTTTCAAATAAACAATGATTTTTCCATGCACAATTCATTTAAGAGTTAGAATGAATGCTTTTAATGTTTTCTACTGTATCATACTTTCAAATCATAATACAGTAAACTGATCACAAAGAGAAAACATTAGTTTCTAAGCACATCAGCATATGTATATTTTATTAGTAGTACTATTACCATGCAATTCACATTAATTCCTACAAAAACACATTTAACTATTCACGTAAATCTAGCAGTCATTCAAGACAATTTCATATGTTAACAGAACTACAACAAAAACACAAACGTTGTAGATCTACAAAACATCTACAGTATTCTCAAAGCTTGAAAGCATAAAATTAACATGATACATTTATCTCAAGTATTAGTTTTGCTATATCTAAAAAGATTTGAAGTCATTTTTTCTTTTAAATCAATACTGAAAACTTAAATGCAAAATTAATCTTGACAAAAATTTCTTCTCCAATCAATTCCATAAAGTTAATAAGAAGGACACTCCCAAGATTACTTCAGTATGTTCATTTTTACCTCAAATACTGATGCTGAGCTTTTCCAGAGTTTCCAAGCCTGTAATTTTGTTTCACCCTAGGTAACCTAGAAGGCAATATAAAAAGAGAGCATTTTAACATGAACTGCCATAAAAATCAATTGTGCCATGTGGTAGTCTGCTTTCTTGCATTTTAATATTTAGCTCTGTAGCAACAGCACATGGTCCTTCAAAATCTAATTATCATCTGTCCTTTTTTGGCTGGGGATACAGACAGTCAGCATCTGAAAGCCATAAGTGCTCTGGAGATATTTGCATATTTTCTGTTTTATCTGCTGAAGTAATTGCCAACTGAGTACAACTAGATTTACAATTTTCCTCCCCTGTGCTCCCTCCACACAGCTTTCACCTAATGCTATGATGAAGTCTTAAAGAAACTTACCATCCAATACAAAGCCAGAAGAATGGACTTGGTTTGAAAGAGTAAAATAAACTGGTTTTGCTTTAATTTACAACAAAAATGTGTGGGAACTGCATGCAGAAAATCTGGTGAGTACTGTGCTAATGTACAAAATAGACCTACTCAAATCTTACTCCCAGAGCTACTTTTCAAATTCATGTTTGCAATGCACACATGCACCCTTTTTCAGCACAAAACACAGAAAATTACCAGTAAGGTGCAGTGAGTTGAACGAATTTGTAACAGTGGATTCCTGTTACGTACAGGTTAATAGTTTATCTATTGGCTCTACATCATCAACCAGAAGAAAGCAGCCTAGCAAATGAAAGTCTTCTCTTTTGAAGCAGAGGTGCAGAAATATACCACACTCTGTATTATCTCTTTCAGCTTCTCTTGCTATTACAGCATTTAGTCACCCTACCATGTAAAAGACACAAAAAGAAAAAAAAAGGCTCAATTACTTGTCAAGAAAGCTCATCATCCCCTAATGCCTCACACAGCAAATACACGTTATTCCATAATTGTAAGCAGAAAATGGTAAGCAGAAAGCAAACAAATCGGTAGGTTCAGATTTGGGAGAACCGAAAGGAGAACGTAATTCCCCACCAACCCCAACAATTTCCTCTGGCACATCAAAGCTGTAACACAGAAGTCGGCAGCTTCAATCGATCCGCAGACATGAATTACAGTAGCCCTTTTAATGCCGAAGCTAACATATAACCAGACAGGCCACATTCCTGAGATGCAGTCAAGTTCTCCTACAAAACAGCAGCTCCCTCCATTAGCATCTCAATGGCGCTGATGCCCGCACCCAGACAAAGCCCGGTGCGCCGAGGCAGCGGCCCTGTCTGCTGCTGCAGGGCTCCCAGCCCCACTGAGGAAACGCTTCGGGCTTACCAGAGAATTTTAATAAACATCAGGGTCTGATCTGGTAATACTTTACAACAAAAAAAATAAAGTTACATAAATGCTTTATATGCAGATAAACATAGAGAGGTGTCAATCATAAAACTGACAAGAGGTATAATATTTTACTCTACAGTGACTAAAGATCCTGTTTAAAAAAGCAGAGCGACTTATTTTAAAATGACTCTGACATCACTAAGCACACTCCAGAAGTGAAAATCAACAGAACAAATTTTTTTCTTTTAAAAAAAGCTTCCTATTAAGAGCTTAATGTTCACATATTTTATATAATGATGGAAGAGGAGAGTTCCAAGCGTAGTATTTGGATTGTCCAACTAGCCACACTGCAAAAGCCTTAAACACTCAATGAACAAAGCAGCACTGTTCAAACAAACAAATAAAAAACCCAACAGTCAAGTCCTATAAGGACCTCAAGAAAAGCATGCAAGGACAATGTGACTCTGCAGATCTCAGTGCCCCGGCAATCTGCCAGTAACTAACAGGCACCCCTGCAGACCTCAGACAAGATCTTTGAATACTGTGGCTGTTTGCTACTTTGACTTTTGAGAACACCAAAAAATAAGTCTACGAATACATCAGAAAGTATACGAAAGAATACATCAACATGATTTTTATTTTCTTCTCACCATCGTTTCGTAATTTGGTGTTAGGAAATAATCAGGTTAATGCAATAGCTAACCATTGATATTAAGGAAAATAACATGACTGCTGGGAAGAAGTGGGAATGAAGTTGACAGCAGTAGCACACGCACAACCTGTTACTTGGCTTCAGATCACCAAAGTTTTCTCCACCATTTATATTTTAAAATTAAACTATGACTATTCTCCCCATTCTAAAAATGATGTTAATACTTAATTAAACTTCACTCATGAATTGCTAGAAGACTGAAAATGAACTCCTATTTTGCAAGAAGATCTATGCAATTGGACTTTGAACCCACAAGAGTGATGGAGCGAATAATCTTCAAGCAAACAGAATAAATTTTAGTGCAAATCGAAGTCCTGCAGCATCAGAGAATATAAAGTAGAAACAGCCTTCGTGGTGGTGGTTCAGAGAAAGTCCTTCTGGCCCACCATCCTGCCTCTCCCTAATTACAGCTGCTTCAGGATTTTCAAAAGGGCAATTACAAAATGAGACTCACTCTTCCCTTCCACGTGTTATTCCAGCAAGCTTATTCCTAATATTTTTCTTTGGTTATCCTGTGCTACGAACAATAAAACAAGTTTGTACTGTGATTCCTAACTTCATACTACCTCAAGCTCACTCCAAAACAGAATACTCTCAACTTGACAAACCGAAGTCTTCTCCATGGAAGTCAGAGGAAAAAAAAAAATATATTAAGGACATGTCTTTAAATAAAGTCAACTAAAAGCCACAAACATCTAATAGATTTAGCAATTAAAATGAAATTATCCCATGTGATACTCAATTTGTTTTTTTTCGTTTTTTTTTTTTTTTTTTTCCCCAAGCTACTATTTGAAAATAAACCCACAGTTAAGCTTATAGATCCTAATTTATGTAGTTACCTGTATTATTACTACATCTGTACTAACAGAAAGGGTAGCTGAACATATTGATGATTTTTTTTAATCACTTGATCCTTTGATTGGGAAACAAATTGTTTTCTTGTAATTATTTAGTTTATCTAAAGGTTAACTTGAAGAAAGGAAGGCAATTAAGCAGACATTAGGGCAGGGATTTCTCCTTTCCCCCATCCAGAGGGGAACTGTGAGCTAAGTACAGTTCCAAATTACCAATTATTCTTGCTTATGGTAAATAAAAGCAGCAGCTGCCCTCTGAATATAACCCCATGTGGGGCTTTCAAGCTCGTTATTTGCATCAACACAAACCCTTCCTCTCCATGTGGCAAGCCAAGCTCCCACAGACAGAGGTGTTTGACAGTCCTCTGTTCTCCCTGTCACAGAATCCAAAGCCACAGTCCTATGATACAAGAGGTCTTCTCTAAAGGCATTAGTTTTATAAAGTAGCATCTAGTGGTACCTATGGATATCTGGGTTTTACATCATCCTCTAGAATTGTTACCAGTCTAAAATGAGAGTTCAAGTCTCCTAACTTTGCTCACACTATTAATTCATCTATCACTCAGCGCACACAGCAGGATTAATTAAAAAAATATGTATTATTAGTAGTAGTATTTGTAGCACAAATCAACTCATTCTAATACCTAATGTAACACTTGAAATATATAAGTATCATATATTGATTAGCACATCATTTAATTACATTTTGGACTTTGCAGTATTTAGTCCGTTTTCCTAAAAATAAAGGCTTCTCTCTAATCACTTGCATGTCTGTAAGTACTCCTTCCTGGCCACAGACTTGCAGCCACAGTGCTGGAATTTTCTTTTATGTGGAGGTGGGAGAGAAGCAATATTTTAAGCCCATAAATATATGTAATATATAGAGCACCTAATAATGCTCCCAAATTCAAAAGACATTCAAAGCTTCAGATGTCAGGGAACCCAAGCCCCAGTCAGACATTTATATGCCCAATTTCTTTATTTGTTTGGATTAAACAGCCTATGTAATAACATTTAAAGGGGTAGATGAAAATTCTCCATGGAATCTTAGCAGGGTTTCAATGGCCCTCACAAAAAGAACAGACTTTTTCATGTTAAAAGTCATGTCTGTTCATAAAAACAATCTGAATTAATTCCAAAATGGAAAAAAAAAAAAAAAATCATTTGAAAAGGAAATACTTCGTATTTTAACCTACACAGCTGGCTGACTGACTTACTGTGCACAGCATCAGAAAATAAAGGCCTTTATATTGAGCCATTTCTTGCCTGAAGAGCTGAGAATCATCTGGGTTAGCAATACTAATCTGATTAGTAAGAATCAAATCAAGTGCAGTGTGTTTGGCAGCGTTAATGGAATTAACACAAGAAAACTTGGCACAATATGAAGCACTTCTCAAAGAAAATTTAAAATATCTGGAATCTATAAGAATTAAGATAACTTAGCTTAATAACAGTTACTAAAAGCTTTCTGTCTGAGTCGGGTTGAAAAGAACCACAACTCTGAAGGCCAGACTTTAATACCCCTCTTAAGTACCAGGCACTGCCTAGAAACAGCCACTTAGATGACACATACCTAGATGGGTACAATGAACATCTCATTAAAAGATGCAGCATATTACAAGCACTGCTATTCTTTCTATATAAACACATGCATTTAAAAGTAGAACTTGAGCATTCTTTTACATTACTTAAACTAAGATTGTAAGACTTAAGCAAGTTACAATGAATTAGTGATTAGCTATTTTAATGCATCAATCTTCTCTTTTCATTGCTGTTCAGTAAAGTAGAAAAATTTGTGTAGTGCCTAGTGTCCAGAGCTAGTCAGAATTTAAAGTTACATTTTATCATTTTAAAGGTGAAAGTTTCAAACAGTGTTTTCACAACACAGGTTCTTTGTTGCACTGCTGGCTTTCAAATAACTGGCACCAAGATAATGAAAGCGATTCAGATATCTGAAAGAATTTGGGGGAAAAGGTGGCAGCATGAGAGCTAACATCCATATCGAAGTTAAAGTGACAAGATACATATAAGAGCAAGTGACACTTGTCTTGCATATTTTAAGTCCTGAACCAGAGATAATGAAAATCAGAATGGTTTGCAAATATTTGAGGAGCTAACCTTATGTTCTATAACTTCAGATTTCCAATGTAGGAAACAAACACCTTTGCCTTTAACAGATGTCTCCAATGAAGTCTCAGAAGTTTAAGCACTGCCTTATGATTGACCAAGAAATGAAAAATATTTAAGACCCACAAAATACAACTGGAACACATTCTCCACAACATGTGGGATCACAAGTGTCTAATAAGCTTTTTTTAAAACTTAAAGCTCACACCCCCGCCTCCCCTCTCTCCCCCCTCTTTAAATGCCTTTCACTTTTTCCATCAACTATGAAAGACAGTAGAAGGTCAAATAGATAAAGAGCCAGCAGACTTGAGAAATGTCCTGTTCATCATAAGGGTCCCTCATCTCCACTGTTGATGCTGTTAAGCAGCAGTAACACTTTCAGTACAGCAAACAAATCAAAAACCAGACCCATCCCAGAGTCAACCATCTGTGAATCTTCCACAGTAGCAGAACACATACAAGGAGACTGCAAATACAACAGGTATCCTTGAGATATTTGTGTGTCTACTAGGAAGTGTTCTGTCTAATGTAAACCTATGCCTTACAGACAATATCTTCATAATCCAGTGCAACATTAGCCTAATTTTTCACATTAACTCTGCATATAACATATACAGTAACAAACACGCAGTTTATTAAAAAAGTAATAAAAGTTGATTATCCTAGTTAAATAATAAAGGAAACACAAACTGAAATAAGCTGCTTTGCTGTTAACTGTATCCCACATTAAAAAAGAAAAATGGGAAAGATGAGCACAGTCACCATTTTATTTCTCAAAACTGGAATGGAAGCTATTTCTGCATATAAGAAAAAGCATTATCCTGTTACAAAAATAGAAGAATGGTTTCAGACATCAGAACTATGATGGTTTACTGAAAATTGTATCAACTTGTTTAACAATTATTAAGGCAAGTTATAAGGAAAAACAAAAAAAAAACACAACAGAATTTTGCTAAACAATTCCAGTTTTTTTCTACATTCTCATCAAAAGCCATCAGGGCTAAGAAATAATATTCTGAAGCATCTGAATTTCTGTAAATGAGTTAGTTTCGGTTCTGGAAGCAATATAAATTAATATAGTACTCCAACTGCCAAGCCTGACTCAGAATGCATTCACACAGTTCCTTCTGTTCCAGTTCTACTCTGAATAGCCTGGCACTGGAAAGACAGGCATACCCACAGGATCCTGGTCCACATTCATCAGTTGAAGGGAATTCCTCTCTTTTGTAATGCTAAAGTGCAGTCCCACAACTAAATCAGTTGAGAACTGGAGAATTCTGTTTTCAGAACAGAATATAAAGATACTAGCTTCAGTAGAGCTTTGCTGCTAAAAGAATATCATTGTAGATTTTGCTCTACCCAGAATTCCAGCTCCAGAGCACCAGTTATCAAATAAAAGCAGTTTTGAAAAATAAAACAAGTTGAAGTAAAAGAAAAATATCTGTCCTGTTATTACCATATCAGCTGTGGCTTGAATTGAAGTTAACAAATCACTTATAATTATGTTTAGTATCATCTAATTGCCAGCAGCAAATTAGCAAGCACCTCAAAGGTTGTGTGATCCCAGCAACATGGAGCAGTCAGCAGCAGGCAGTTGTCAACAAACAGTTCAGATTTTTTGTGATTTTGTCAGTTCTGAGTTCTCAGAAAGAAGAGCCAAGTTCTGTAATGTCTACCTGGCAGCTCTATTAGCAAAGTCTGTACCACCTCCCTTCTCTACTTATGTCCTAAGCTTCTACTGCAGATACACAAGGACCTACAAAAAAAAAAAAAAAAAAAAGTGGTATTTTAGCAGGTACCTCCACTACAGAAATCTTGGTGATTTATATGAGAAAGAGAGGAGGGAAATTCAAGAGATTCAGGTAAGAACTGGAACACAACTTCACCATTTTGAATCTGGAGGGAAAAAAAACCAGATTTGCACATGATCTTCCGCAGATATCACCATACGATTCCTCCAACCCGGATTAACTTGAGAAAATTCCACGTTTCACATTTTATGACTCATTCGAGGGCAGACACACTGTGGAAACATTCTTTGACACCTTTTTGTTATCTGACCCTTGGGTGGTTCTGCAAATAGTTCAATACTTTCACTGACAATGAACACAATGGGTTAGGAATATTTCCTTGCTTTCGTTTATTCTCACAATGCCCTGCAGATGACCGATTCCAATAGATCAGATTGATGAGTATGTAATTCTCCAGGGGACAATTAAATCCAGACTCTCTAAGAAGATCCATGATGCAGCACGAAGGGGATGGAAGGAACAGCTGTAATGAATACATAACACTATCAGAAGAAACGCTGCCAGCATTTAAATGACAAAGAACAATGAAAACTCAGTCTAGGTAAGAATGAATAAACAGAAATAAACAGGTTTCTAGAAGCAAAAAAAGAAAAATAGGAATGCAAACAGAGCTCTGAAGAGATACTCCTGCTCAAATAAAAATAGGTACCGAAAGTTAAAAGATACAAAATAAGTTGGTTAAAAAGCAGGGGAAAGGAACAGCATTTTAAAGGTGAAGTGATTACTCCACCACAACTTCCCAGTACAGCAGATCTGATTAAATGCAAGGCATTAACGCCCCTTAACTCAATATTGATTTCTATTGGGAAACTTTAAATTATCAGTTAAGGAAACTCATTATGGTTGTTTAGTTTTAATTTTAAGCAATTACTTGATATGAATTACCTGATCTGCCAGTTATGAATATGAGCCTCTGGCATATTAGCAAGGCACTGTTACAACTACTATCGGTTACTTCATTTAGCTTATTTATTAGCATTACTGATAACCATTATATAGAACATCCTGCTTGTCTGGCTGTCGTGTGTGTTATGGTGCATTTAGGACGAATTTAAAACTCGATTAAATGCAAATTAAAATCAATATTTTATTTTTATTTATTAAAATTGATATTATGTAAAACAAATATTTAAATACAATTGTTTTTAGTTTCACTGAGTAATCAATTAATTTTGTTAGCTAAAGCTAACAAGCTAACTTGAGGGATAATTGAGTGCAATGACTTTTAGAAGGATTAACACAGATTAACTGCCTAACTTCTACTGGAGATTTGAAATATTTTCCACTTCTTCCTCAGAATTGCTTCTCAACTATGAAGGAGTAGATAAGTTTTCAACTTCTCTTCAGTTAACAGATTAATTATAACTCCTTTCCTGCATTACACAAATCAAAGGTAATATTATTCAGAAAAAAAATGCATGTATTACTTTTATAGCCTTAAACACTTAATGAGAAAGGCATCCTGGAAGTTAAAATTAAATATTGACTCCAATTCTCTCCTAGCTACATATAATTTATACAATAGATGGTCATTTTCATAGTTTACACTTCAAGCATCTTTCAAACACAAAGTAAAACTGATCAGGAAAAAGAACAGAGTCAAGGCCTTTAGCACACATAATGAAGTATTTTGAAATGAAAATGTGAAGTTACAGTCTTCAAATTGAGGAGAGCTTAGAGAAACTGAGACTAATCAAGTAAGGCAATGAAAAGTGAATTAAACTCGTATGGGCAAGCTGTCACTGCAAAAAGGCCTTGCTACTTGCCTTCTATTAGAATTAAACACAGAGTAAATACAGAAGTTTAACATATCTTAATGTCACAAGAGGTATTTCATTATAGCTCTCAAACATTCTCATAAAGATCTGTATCTATTTGTACAGTCAAAGCGTTCCAGAATAAACGCAGAAGAAACGTTATAGCCCTGTACAGACAAAATACAGAAAAGTCACTTTGAATTTTATCACTCCTCTTCCATTTTCACTCAGCAGTTACATAAAACGTTGACTCGTCTTTTAAAGGTCCCCAGATGACAGAGTAAAATGCATTTTGTAGGGCACTGCCAAACATATGAGCATCACTCTTAGATTCTTCTCTTCAACCCACATGCCACCTGCCACTGTGTCTTACGCTGGCACAACTGCTTCTAGGTAATTTATGGCCAGGTAGGAAGACTAGCCATAACAGTAATAAAAGATGTCACACAGAAGAAAGCTGTTTCTTAGATGAAACAGCTTCCCCAATCCACCACATAACTTCAGACATTCTTACACTCGAAGCTTCAAAGCAAGTACCACTAAGTCAGGGGATGTACAGGTACTTTCTTTCTAGGCAGAAACGTCAGCTAAAATGTACAAATTACCTACAGCCAGAGATAGACCTATGCAACTCAGGTGCCCAACAGGAAAAAGGATTTAACGTTTTGGATATAATATTATCTCTGTGATCGTATAACTCCTAGTTAGAATGCAAACTTTTAAAGAACAGGAGTATTTTTTTCATAAAGGTTTTCTTTTTTATTTATTTTAATTAACATTCTACATGATATCCTAACACCTACTGCAAGTATTGGATAATATTTCATAAGCAAATTATACATACACTAAGTGATATTTTGAGTTATATGTCTGCTACTGAAACCGACAAATATTGTTTATCTCAAATCCAGTGGGACAGAAATGTTAAGACAACACCTTACGAATGGGACTCCATACATCAGAAGTCAGACTGCTCACACTTTTTTTGGATACTGATGTATCTGAATGATACACCATTCAATTACTTAAAAGAACATTAAAAAAAAAAAAAACTTGCAGTCATTATTCATCACAAAACCAAGCACAGGAGTGTTTAAATTGTCAAGCAAAGTCTCCAATTCCTTCCCAGATTTACTCTAAAAGTAAAAGCACAGGGTAGGAAGAAACAGTTCTTTAATCAAATGAGGGAAGAAAAAAAAAAAAAACAACAAACAAATTATGAAGGTGACTTGCCTCTTCCAGCTACTTTAACCTGTTCCTTTTGAACTTCCCACATAATGATTCAAAGACTTATGCTATGGGTAGTGTGAGGTCCTAAAGATCTGATTTCAAATCAGGGATTGCAAGTCTTTATCATGTTGGTGGTAAACATCTGGATTAGATTTTATTATTATTTTAAACAATCAGGACAATGCTTTCCCTTCCCTTACTGAAACCTAACTACTTTGCTTCAAGAAGCTCTTAAGGCTAACCACAGAGATTACAAAAAAAGGGAAAGTAGTAAAACTAGATAAGCGGAAAAAAAAAATAGGCTTTGATTTGTATTTAGCAACACTGCTATCATGGAACACATCAATACATTTGACGAAGAAACAAGATGCTGTGAGAGTAAAACATTTTCATGAATACCTCCCAAACTACAAAGTCAGGATTACAAATTACCACTAAAAAAAAAATGGGAGGCTTTAAACTGGGCATAAGAGGAGATGTGAATTTTCCCAATCTAGCAGCTAGAGCATAAGTACTCTGTCTTGGTTACTGCCCTTTCTGACTGTTATTATCTTTGTTTCAAAGTTACTGAATCCCAGCTTATCTTGATACTCAAAACCCGTAACATTACTACAATAATAAACCTCCTTATAACAACTGTTTAGCAATAAACGAGAAAGTGGGAGGTTGAGAAAAACATGAAACAGTTATTTTAATTAACAAGTGAGAAGAGACATCAGTGTTCACTTTGTACAGAAGACAATCAAGTAGAAAGTATCCACAGTATTTTGGAATTAGATTTCATGAGACTGCCAACCTAGTCCCATGGCAATTTAGTGCTAGATGAAGCAACTCCACTCCTTCTCACTGCTCCTTCCTGTTTCTAAATAGCTTTGACACTTGGTTGACAAGCTGGAAAAAAAAAAAAATTCGGCTCCTAGCGCTTTTCTCCTTTGCCTGAGCAAGCTTCCTGCTGGATCAGCAAGCTGCATCAAGTATGGGAGGTGGAGGGTGCCAGCCGGGTAGTAGAGCTGGTGTGAGGAGATGGCTGTCATCCATTTTGACAGCCATTAGGTGGCTTACCTTACAGGAAACAAGCAAATTGGGTTCAAGAGGCTTCTTACTGTCACTCAAAATCAGACAGCAATTTCTCTGTTGCCAGCTATGGCTGATCTTTGTTACACTGTGACAAGAAACTTTAAGTTCCAGAAACAAAACTTGATACGTAGTACAAAAACAATTAAATGAAAGCTACAGAAGAAAACATTTATTAGCACCAGTATGGGAATGAACCACAAAAGGCTTTAAAAACAGTTAACAGCTGGCAGTCAATATATATATTAATAGCATTATTGGCATGTTGCTCAAAATACTGCCAGAAATCAGCACCTGCTTCATCATTTTGCAAGTCACCACATGCTCTAAAACCATCCAGCAACTCCTTGCAGGCCCTTATTCACTGATGTAAGTGCCAGCCAGCGGACAGCTTTAACAAATCATGGATTGCTTTATTGAAAATTCATCTTCTATTCGATTTAAGTAACACAGAGACTTAAGAAAACCGTTTTCCAGAAAGTTCAGTATTAATCAAGGCAGGTTTTATGTCTCAATCTCTACACAGCAGAACATTAACTATGCAAAGATTACCACAGGGAAAATTACTCATCTCCTGTACGTTGATTGTATGTCTTTGAAAGACCCAGGGAGCTCATAAATGTTTCTGGCACTCTCCCAGTCCTTTTGCATTGAAGTACTTCAAGGTAAAAATGCAGGCCCATGTTGTGCATTACCTTCATAAAACCTACACCTCCTCCTCCAGAGTTCTGTCATGTGCCATATAGCTCAAACCCTTTCCTCTCAAATCCCAGGACAGATATTCTTCACCACACATTCATGGTTACACTTCTTCAGAAGATATCGCTAAATTGTAGTCTGATTAGAGTACAACACTAAAATCAACTGATGCATTCAGCAAATAAACAAACTTGTGAACTTCAGTACCTAGGTATACATTTCTTAATTACAAATAATACAATAAGCTTGGTTTTGAAGTACCAGTTACAGCTTCCTTCGTTTCTTCAACTGAGGAGGCTGATGTTTACTGAGAAAAATATTCTCTAGACAAACTAAGAAAAGAAAAACTTTTCTTTATAAGTAGTAAAGTATTAAAATGAGGTCCATGGGATCGTCTTCAGCTAAGAGGAAATGCAGGCCTTGTTTAGAGTAACTGTAGGAAAAAAAAGAGAGAAGAAAAATAAAAGAATAATCACTAGGCTCAGTAACACAACTGTGTCACTTCCCTCTTGCAATATCCACCATTCAGGCTGACACCGGCTACTTAAGTGCTAGAAACCATTCACTTCCTTGGGTAAATATTCTCCATGCTTAGCCTCACAGAAACAGGAAAGCATGAGTACATCATAATAATTAATAGGTTGAATAAATAAATAAACACATATCCCACAGACTCATAGAACATACGCCAGAAACAGGGCTTCAAATAAAGTCCTATTTTCAAAGCAGTGTACCTTTTCATGCCCATTATCCACCTTCAGTAGTAATTCAGTTTCTGAAGTCTGAGAGATCAATTTGGCAGTATCATGCCAGACAGCAATAGTAACTAAAAATGACCTTCAGTGTTGGGGGAAGGGAGGGGTAGGGAGGAGCATGGAGAAGCATGCCTATCCCCACCTCGAGCCTCCCATAGAGATCATATGACTTTTTGATTAACAACTTCACATAGATTGGCAACATGGGCATTTAACTTCAGCACAAAGGTGTTAAAAGGTCATGGATAAAAAAAAAAAAAATAAATAAAAATAGAGGGATAGAGAAAGAGAGAGAGAGAGAGAGAGAGAGAGAGAGAGAAGTCAAAACACTGTTACATTGTATTCCTCTTATTTTACTTTATGTCCTCTTCCAAAAAAGAAAACCTATTACCACTTAGCACGAAGTTATCAAGGCAGACGCGTTTGCCTATTTGGAAATACAAAACTTAAATGAGGAAGCAGAAGTCTCACTTGAGATGGGTTACACTTGGTCATCTTTAATGGTAACAATATTAGTGCCAGAGGTCGATGAACGTTCCATAAAGCCACAGTTAGTAAATCAGCTTAGATTATCTATCTGTACAAACACCTAGAAACAGTCCCAGTTCTCAGCAGCTGAAAGTAAGAGGTGTGAAAAGAGAGATACCTGAATGAACTTGCCAGAACTCAGAGAAGGGCTTTTTCAACCCGGATATCTAGAGATCAATTCTACCTGTTTTTAAACATTAACTACAAAGTAACTTCACTTTGTTCATTTTCTCAGGAGCAACAATACAGTCAAAGAGATAGCAACAGTTGCAAGAAAGCTGCAAGAACCTTCATCTAAATCACAGACCAGGCAAGACTGATGCAAATAAGGGAGAAACTTGAATTGTGAAGTTAGCCATAGAGCTAAGGCAAATCACTCGAGAGAATAAACTACATTTGCTCCCTATAGAAAGGAAGGTTGTGCTATCAGCAAGCTAGCAGTCCTTCAGACCAGTTGTCACAAAGAAGAAACTATTTTTTAAAATAAATCCTACATTTTTGTATTTCCAAGAAAACTGAAATTTACTGCTACCCAGCTGCTTCTTGGAATCTGCTGAGGAAGCTCTACATGGGCTGACATTCTATCAGGAATCAGACTCTGAGAGAAGAGACAGGCCCTGGGAACCAAGTGCTTTAACTATTAACAGTAAGGACTGTGGGCCTTGGGGATTTCCTATGGTTTTTTTGCATACAAGTGGAAGAGTGAAAAAAAAAAAACAGTGGTAGCTCAAAGTCTCAACCTGCTGCCCTGTTCACAGCAGCCATCCCACTGCAACTCAGACAAACACACACACCTGGTGAACCTATTAAGGAATTGATTGTTCACAGAGATTAATAGAAGATAGAAAACACGAGCAGAAACTGTTAATTGCATATCACATGGCAGCAGCACAAGCATTAAGCCATGGGCACATAGAAGGGGGGGAGAAGGGGAAAGCATGGCAGAATAGGTTTTCTACAAGACTTGTATATTAGCAAGTACTAAGAGAGAGAAAAAAAAAAATAAAATTGCATTTTCTTGGTCGGAAGGGATCCACAGTGCCACACTAAAAAAAAAACCAACCACAGACCAGCAGATTCACAGCTACGTACAAACTTACATAAAAGAGGTACAAAAGTTCCTGGCTCTACGATGCAAGAATTTGGAGCACTGCTCTTCTTTCTTTCCTCACCAAAGAAGGACATTTCACCATTCCTGCATAAAAGATGTGCAACCTTGCAAGTAAATTCCTTGATACAGCTTCACTTCTGAATTTGAGAAGTAGAGAACTTGCAGCAATTTAAAAGTAAAAACATATCCGAAAAATTTTCCTTAACCAATACAAAGCAGAAATCAGCAGCTTAGCATTCAAACTCTTAACATCAGTAGGCAAAGCAAGGCAAAGCAACTACCAAGACCAAGCTTTCAGAGAATAACAAAGCATACTTTAAAATAGTAGGCACAGCTTTGTCCTGTGGATTAAATCTTTCAGAATGGCTCCTTAATGACAATCCTGCAACTGCCCACTCCCTCATACAACTAACAAAGTTTGAACAACCAAACCTTCAAATCCCAACCAAAGAATGCAGTAACTCCAGCTAAAAAATGAACCTTTAGTTATTACTACCTATTAGGTCTCTTGTGGTCTATCACAACCCATATGGAAGTCAGGGAAGGCTAAAGATTAAAGAAAAATCTTGATGGAGTGCAGAAAGTACAATTTTGTCTTTAAACATTCTTAGCCTTCAGAGTGGAATGCTCTAAAAGCACATTTCACATAATTACACAGAGGTTACTGTCCTATACAGTACTAAAATTGTACTTCTACTTTCTTTTTAAATAAAGCCACTTCCTGGGGAAAACAATAAACCAAGTTTGTGTGCTATGAATAGGAAGAAATGAGTACTGAACACATGAAGGTGACGGGACACAGACGGTCAGAGCTTACCCAGCTATACATTACAACACAAGGAAAGAGAACACTGTAACCACATCTCTGCTCTGCCAACTATATCTATCAAGCTCAGTATCCACAGTTTGTACCAACTGTATGAGAGAAAAAGAAAACTGGATTTTCTCACTGAGAATTACGGAATTGTGGCATTCCCCACTATAACTGACGAATGTTTTAATGAGACTAGATCATGCCCTGAAATAAAACTTGTCAGTAATCCCAGCACTTACTATAATGTATTCCTAAAGTATCTTCAATCTTTTCCAAATTCTTCTGTAGACTGTAAATGAGAGTTCAAGCTTATACAGAATATGACAACTCCAAGCTTACTATCCATTTTACTAAGCATCTCCTTGCTCTTCTAAAAAGAGTCTTTTTCACTATTTTTCTTGCCAGCAATTTGCATGCAGTTACAGATCAATTCACATTTGGTCCATTCTCAGTGAAAGAGAACACAGATTAACCAGAGATGCTCTGACTCGTAAGGTGTGCTAGAGCATCTCTGCATCAAGGAAAAAGAATCTTACAGATTTCTGAAATGGGACACATCATATATTTTGTGTACACTGTGTAACAGTTTTTTTGAACTACTGTTCTGCTTATTTTCTTCCCATAATCTACAGACCATCAAGATAACCGTAACTTTTATAAAATATTTGTACAATCTTACGTCAGACAAACTTCCCCCTCCCCAGCTTGTTGGCTTCCTTCTACCAATATCCAATGGAGGACAACTATGAAGGAGTATAACAGCAAGGCCTCCCACTGACCAGTCATCTTGATGTTTACTGAGTTTGCGATACTTTGGCATTCCTAAGATGCTGCTGCACCAGGAATTGTAGTTACACATGATACATAGTTCTATTGCTTTTTTTTTTTTCTTTAATTTGTAAATCACAGGAACCTTTCACGAACAGGTGAAAAAAAGCTATTGCTTCCTATCTACTTTGCTCATGACTTAAACTTCAGTCTCTTTTCCTGCCTCTTGAAACTCTTCCCCTGTGTAAGAAGTCCTAATGAACTTTCTCCCTACCTTTGTTCTTAACCTAATACTATCTTTCTGAGGCAGAAGAGAAAATATAAATAACCAAACTGCATTTAGTATTACATATGTTGGCCCAGCAAGGAGCTACATGCTGGCATACTGATACCTTTTTATTTCCACTTATTGTCAGTCCTAACGCTTTTTACTTTTTGACTGCTGAGTACTGAGCTGCCACTTTCACAGAAACGTTACCACTAAGACGATTCTGTACCTAATTTAGAGCTCAGCACTTCTGAACAAGCATATTTATTTCAATCCTACTGATAAATATATTAAAAAGTAACAATCCTCTGACCATACACCTTTTAGCACCTTCCAGTTGAAAGCATCTAATAATATCTCCAAACCTTGTAGTGTAATCTCCACAACTACAAGTCTTGTAGACACAGACAGTGGGAAAGTTCCTCTCCAGAAGAAAATTTAGGAGAATAGTTATGGCATATAGGGAGTAAATCTCAGTTTGTCTCTATACCAAATTGTGGGGGGGAAAAAAACACAACTTACCGAAGTGATACATGCTCTATGCCTTTCAATACAGCATCAGAAATACTTTATTTTAAAAAGCATAAACAAAAAGTATAAAGCATAACACACCATAATGTTAACCAAGTGCCTGCAGTTAATTCTTTTGATTTTCCAGTTTGGTCTTGTTTCTTTAAAAATGGTTATCACTTTCAAAACCACAGCTTCCACAGCCACAGCACACTGGGTAACTTGGGGTTCAACATCTCATCATTAAGAATACTCATAAGATATCATCTGAAGTGCCAAACCCCTTCCACGTGAAGTCAATAGGAAACTATTTCTGGAAATAATCATTTCCGGGGAACGACAATAAGCAAAAACAAAACAAGCTTTTTTTTTTTTTTTTTTTTTTTCTCCTAGATGTCAACATCGCAGTCCACGTTTTTATTATGATTTTCCCTAACACCTCGGTGTACTGACGTGCCTTTTAACCTTGTGTTCCTTCACAAAGCACCAGGTGTATCTCAACCACTCCGCTACTTCACTCGTCTGTACTGGAACAGGACGGAGCACAGCGAAGAGCTGAGAGTTTCCTACGCCGTCTTTAGCGGTGGGCTTCCAGCAGCGAGAGCTCTCGCTACGCTCCGCTCCTTGCCCTGAGCCCGTCGGGACGGCTAGGCGGGCTCCGATCCCCGAGCTCACACCGGGCCTTCCCCGCGGGCCCAGAGCAGACAAAGCCGAGCGCGGCCCTCACGCCGCCGGGAGCTGCCGAGGCCGACGGCGGGGCTCCGAGCTCAGCCCCGAGACGGGCGAGGCCCCGTAGAGACGGGGACGGCCGCTGGGACAGAGGCGGGGCGCAGCTCACCGGGACCCGGCGGCGAGAGGCGGGGAGGGAGCGGCCGCCGCCATCCCACCCACCGCGGCGGGCGCGGAGCGGGCTCCGCCACGCAGATCCCGGGGCGAGCGGCGGGCGCGCCCGGCCGCCATCTCCTACCTGCTCGGACGGAGCCGGCCCGGCGCTGCGCCCCGCTACAGGCGTCTCATTGTGCCGCCGCCGCCACCGCCATTTCCTCGCTGCCGCCGCCTCGCTCCCCCCAACTGTCAGGTTCCTCCATTCACCTGGGCCCGCGACGGCCTCCTCCTCCTTCTCCTCCCCCCACCTTTCCCCCTGCGCTGCCGGCCCTACGCAAATGGAGCGCCTCCCACCCGTACCAACGGAGGCCGCCCAGCGCCTGCGACGCAAGACCGCTCCGAGAATTCCACCCTGCGCAGCTTACGCTCCGCGTCCCCGCGACATGAAAGGAACCGAACGATTGGCGGCGAGACCCAGATGAAAGGTGAAGGTTCACAAATCAGCCAATGCGGCAAGGCGACACGGCAAGTGCTCGGAAGCTGCCGGGTGGTCCAAGAGCTCACGTGTGTGCGCCTCCCCCTCCAAAGCATGGCGAACCTCGCGGCCTCCAGTTCTACTCCGCTCCTTCCTCGCGCACGCGCCCGGGCGGCAGCGCTGAAGGAAGGGCGGCGACCGCCATCTTGGCGGGGCGGTGGGCAGCAGGGTGAGCGCTGCGGGGCGTGGAGATGGCGAAGAAGCCTGCGGAGCGCTGCTTTTCTCGCTGAGTCGGGAGTGCACCTGGGGAGACAGTAGTATCCAAACGGAAAGAGGATCGTTTTGGAGGCAAACGAGAATGCTTGGTGACTCTGGTTTGAATATGGTAGTGCTTGATCTTCCGTGTTTCTGCCTGGGTTGTTCCACTTGTCCATAGTCATGGTCAGAGTGTTCATTCTACCAAGAGCAAAGTGCTGCTCCTCTGCCTAAGAATGGCATCCACAGCCGAAAAGTGGTGTTGGGCCAGAGTAGAGAGGATGGGAAGACTGCCAGAGGTGGCTGTGCTCCCACACCAGCACCCTTTTGTTGTTGCTTGAGGCTGGGCTGTTGGTCTCACTGGTTTCTTGCCAGCCCTCACTTCAGTGACGTTATGAGATACAACAAAATTTTAACAAAAAGTGTCCAAAAATTTCCTGGATGTAACTTTTCAGCTGATGTAACTTTTCCACCATCAAAATCCTTCAGGTGAAGCATTTAGGAGAGGCAAATGGGTTGTGCATAAACACAGGAGCACAGTTTGTGTTGTACGTCACATGCTACTGTTTTCCAGCTTTTATTTCTATGACACAATTGAAATAAATATTTAAAAATGCTTGGAAAAACTGGGGGAAAACTGCAAAATAGCAAAAAGCCTTGAGTTTACCTAAACTGGGCTGCAGTGCCACTTGACTACTGAATAGCACATGACATTGGATAACGTCTGATTGTAAGCACAAGGTCACCAAGGTAGGGCATAGGATTGAAATGAATCAGTTGAGCAGAACGAACACATTAGGAGCTTACAGTTTATTTTAATTTCAAATACAGGTAGTTTAAAGCCCCCAACTCCCACCTTCCATGGCATCATCTGCCAAAACCATTCTCTTTGTGACTGGTGAGAAGACTGAAGCCTCCTCAGAGAGATGAAACTAATAAGCAAATTTCCAGTCTTGATTACTGCATGACTTAGAGCCATAGATGCAGCCTGAACCAGAGAGATGCCCAGGGCAAACAAGGAGAAGGATAACTCTGGTAGATTCATATTTTGAGTTTAAAAATCTCTCAAGGCTAATGTCAGCTGGGATGGATCATCAAGAAGTTGAAGTGTAGTAATCACATCCTGTTTGTGTCTGGTTCCATCCCCATGTGCATGGCAGTTTGGTGGAGCTACTGATGTCCAGTTATCAATTACAGCAGTGTTGGAGCACAGAATTCCAGCTTTGGTCTTGAACAGCTGTGTCTGGAAGCAACCATGAAAAGCTGCATCTGCCTCAATTCACAAGGCCTTATCTGTTCTTCAACACATTGGTGCTCACCTTTTGCTTACTTGGTCCATGTTCATCAATGTCCACATCAGCTGTTTAGATTATCCATGGATTTAACAGCTCATCCTTTTTATCTTGGTGCCGACTTCATTTATACTCTGAACAAATTAAATTGTTGACCAACAAGAGAAATACTAGTGGCTGTTGGTGATGTTTTTTCTCCTGAGTGTGTTGAAAGGAATTATACTAAAAAATGGAAGCAAGCAACAAAAGTCTTACTGTTGGGGCAACGGTTTTGTGTTTTTTGTTTTTTGTCTCATTTTGCCTGCTAACTTCAAAGTTTAATTTTTCTTCTTAACTTTCCTTCATCCTTTATTCACATATGTCCAAAAGCTTTTAATTTTCCATAGTTTTCTCACTCTTTGTGAAAGAACAAGATGCATATTTTACCATACTTCACAACACTGGTGGGATATTCACACTTAAAGTTCAGAACAAGCTTAATCTATGGTGCTAGGGAGTGGTCAGATGTGTGTACTGCCCATGTAAATCAGCATAAAAATACTGTAAAGATCTATCCACACATGGGCCAAATAATTAAATATATGTACCTGGCTTCATTCTGTCTTCTCCTGACTTCTCCTTTCCACAGTGGATGCATTTAGTTGCGTGCTGCGTTTTGCTGATCCTGTTGCCTTGCTGCAAAGAGCACTGCAAGATATTTCCGGCATGCAGGTATGGCACTAGTCATACTTTTGCTAGTCCGGGTAGGCAAGTTAGGACCATCCTAAGATCACTGTTACTTTCAAAGGGACTGGAGATTGTCCTTGTTGCCTAATAAAGAAGGAAATTTAAATGTAATATAAAGCCACTTCTTGCCAGCCGCTGCCCTTTTAAGTTGTGCTGAATGTGATGCATATGCAGCTGCAGGTCTGTCACTGGAGATCCAGCTTTCTTCATTCCATCTGCATTCCACCTAGGACAGTTTGTGCCTACAAAATCTGTATGAAGAAATAAGGGTAACCAGAGCACCCTGAGGTTAATTTAAACCTGGGTAAAATGATTTCAGATTAAAAGTGATAGGGAAGTCTAGGATGTTACCAAATTAAGTGTTTTCTTTACTTAGCTCAACCTTAGTTGCTATTTAGAGCACATTTCTTTTGTAATGCCCATATTATTGAATATTACCGTATTAGGTATTTTTATAGCATTGAAGGGACACCCTTCTGTTTTTTTATGGTTGGAAGAATAATTATATCCCGTGACAAAACCTTAGGAAGAGGAGCAGCTGCTCAGTCTTATCCAGTGGGAGCTGTCAGAACATATGGGTCTATTTTTTCAATTTAACTGAAGTACTGAAGGAAATTGGCATTCTTGATTATTTCTAACATAAAGTAAAGCAGAAAAAAACCCTCCTTAATCATCTGCAGGCCAGGATTAAATAATGAATTTTATCCAATGCAAGTAGGTTCAAAGAGAAGACAAGCAGAATACTTAAAACATAAAAAACAAAACACACTAATGCCAGAAGAATTCTGGAAGTTATTTTCATATAAAGAAAAGGGTGTCTTTCTCCACAGCTACTTCCTTCTTGAGCCTGCTAGCTGACAGGAGGTTTTGATTTAAAAGCACAGTTGGGATAAAACTTGTACTGTACTGTATTGGCTACCCACTCCTTTGTAAACTATGAATATTTCTTGTCACTAGCTTACATTATAACAGCTAATCTTCAGATTTTTAAGCCCAAATCAAAAATTAAACTCTCAGTTAATTTCACAGATTTCTTACAAATTTTTTTAAAGTAAAAGGAAGTCATCAATACAAAGCTCTAAAAAATTCCATATACTTCACAGTCCTTGGAATTCAATGTTTGTTAAGAAAAAACAAATCAACTCATAACTATTACAACAACAACAACAACATGAATGGGACTTTGGGTGAAAGGAATAGAATAACCCAACTAATTAAAATCCAGAACAGAAAAAATGGTCACCAAATCACAGCTTTCACAATATCTTTGGTGCTGGAAACACTGGTGCTTTATTCTATGCAATAATTGCAGCAAGACTACAGCAGACACAACAACAAACAGAGATATTTATCTCCCCCTTTCTATAAAATCATATCAATAAATGATACTAGTTTCTAGATATTCCTGCTGGGTAGTAGTGAAAAAATGGGTGTGAGTTGGAATGGAGAGAAAATGCAATTTTAAAAAAGTCATAGACAAGTAATTGTCTTTGTTCATGCTACAGAACTCTGAAATTAAGCCACCAGAAACCAGGCGTTGCTTTTGGCTCTACATAACTAATCGGGTTCCAAAATGGATTCTGAAGATATTCCTTCCTGTGAGTCAATGGTGACCTCTGTTGTTCCCTGCTGCTGATACCAGCCACAATGCTGTTTTGTCTTTGCATCACATTATTTCAGTAGTGCACTTTGAAACAAACTGGCACTGAGAAAATAGAGGCCAGCATGTTGTAAGCAAGTTTCTGTAAAGAGTGTGCCTGCTCTTCACCTCACTTCAGAAAACTTAAATTGAGACTTCTCTCTCAAACAGCTCCTATTCTGGCTACAGTTTTTTCTGTTCATCGCTGTGAATCACTGCAGAAAAAAAAAGCAGTTACAAGCACTTCAAGCCATGGCGCTAATTAACAACATCTGCAACATATTATGAGAAAAAGCTGCAGGTATGAATATGAAGGAGGAAGCTGGAAGAAAGGAAGAACCTCTATTGAGCAGAGTCCATTCTTAAAACTGGAGCTGAGAGGTGTCAGGTTGTGCAAACTTTTGGTTTCCCCTCTAGGATACAGGTTAAAAAAAATCTTACAGTGCTTTCAGACTTCATAACTCTAAATAAGGACGTTTCCCCCCTGTGCGAGTAGAATTTAAATGTTTTTAACTGTTGTAGTGTATTTTCTCCTCCCATTTATCGCTGACTTGAAGTTACTTAAAGCAAGTCATGTAATTCCTGCATTTCACATGCAGTTCCTGCACAAAAGATCTATCATTCCATAATTAACAATGGTTCTTACTAACCTTGAAATATACATTTTTATGCTCTTTTGCCTGAGAATCAAGAAATAATACTTTGTAAAATATAAACATACCTAGCGACTACAGTTATGATGATTCTTGCTAACATGCAGAAAATACATATCAACAAAATGATAAATCAGTTCCCCAGGGTACAGATCAGCCATAAAAGTAACGCAAAAAGACAATCAGTTCAAAGTATTTGCAGCAGAGGGTGCTATACATTTTGCTTTGATCATATGTTACATCCCATTCCAACGTAAAGCGTACAGTCTGGGGAGCACAGAGAACTGCCAACGGTACCATCTTACCATGGAACAGACTTATTCACCAGAAAGCACTTCATAAAACACTGAAATTAACTCTAGTGGAAACAATCCTTGTAAATCAGTACAAACAGCAATTCAGTAAAATATTATTGTTATTTCTATCCTGGCTACCTGCTATTATTGTTTAAGAGAATTCACAGCTCAAGTCTAAGATTTTGTTATATCTACCCAGCAGTTTGAAGGTACCCATGCCTCTGCTAGCTCTTACCTACCAGTCAGGTCAAGTAAGCATTGCAGAGAGAGCAACCAGAATCCATACCCTATGACCACACATTTCCCTTAGTAGGACTGGGCTACAACAAAAGCACAATATGCAGACTGGTTCCTTATCTGAAATGACACCCATGCTTGTCTGTATTGCTGTCATAATCCAGATAGGTATGTTTTCTATTCTGCATCGTTTGCATCTTGTTTGAGCTACCAAAACTGTGTTTACACAGAAAGGATAAGGGAGATTATTTTTGTGGTTGCAATCAAGATGATTTATATCCTGTGGTAGCGCAAAAGAAATCAAATCCAACAATTCCTACTCTTGCCATGTTTGCAATTGAACTACGTTTTGGAATCTATATTCTTGTAAAAATGCATACTCCTCCCAAATTGTCAATAACATTATGAATATTCTCTTACTGTCTACAAGCACTAGTGTGGGGGAGGATGGCCAATAAGTACCAGCAACAACAAGAGTTGTGCGAAACACATTGAAAGTGCATGAGGTGATTTGATTTTGTAGCGAGGAATAGAGGAGCATTTACCATTCCTAAAGCATGAAAGCTATTAGCCTTTAAGTTTAGTTAGAAAATAAGCACTTCCACTCCATTCCCCTTACAGTTTCATGATGTTTAGTTCTGTATTTCTGGAGGCAGATTACTTGTCTGATTCTCAACTGTATTTTATCTCTGTTGCACTTTGATTATTCTCCTTTGCTCATACACTGCAAAGGGAATTGAGGTGTAGGGAGAGGAGCATAGTAAATATGAATCAGTTCTGCGCCCAGTAAGTTACTAATTCACTGGTCTAACACTTAGCTTCTTACATAGAAATAGGCCAGATAAATTGAATATTAAGAATAATATATAATTCAGCACAACTGGTTTTGAAAGCTTACCTTTATAATACCAGTTTCCACACATAAGAAATTAAGTAACAAATAACCAATATGAAAATTTTAAATTTACTATTTGTTGACTGGTATAAAAGTTTGGCTTCCCCATCCAAAATTAAAAGTCACTCTTTAGGTAGGTGAGAAAAGAGTGCTCTTTATGAATTTGCTCTGTTTGATGAGATCTTCTCTACCAAAAAGTGGGTACAGTTTCTGGGCACAAAAATGCAAAATAAGAACAAAATGGTAATCTGACAATATGCAGAGAGGAAGGTGTCTGATAATATACAGAGAGGAAAAGGACAAACTCACAGGTAACACTTTATGTACAGGAAGCCTGTCCATTTATTTCAAAACAGGAGATTTTATAAAATAAAGTGGAACTGTTCACTAGTAAATACTAATCTTATCACAGAGTAGCAGTTTCTAAAAACATTTTCTTTGCTATTGTACCAACTATACACAAGAATACATTTCTTTCTCACAAAAATTAGCTTTGAGCAACAAGTGCAAGTGTTCAATACATACCACTGATTGAAAGCATTTAGAAGAAATGTATTTTAAAATACACAAAAATGCATCTCCTTCAGCCTTTTGATACCAAACAAGCCCTCCTTGCATTTGTTCTCATTCAAATAACCTTCACTCCTGACCTCTTGCCAAAGGGTAACGTTTTTTAAATATGACATCCCTCACTTACAAATGTCCCTAATTAACTCCTTAGCAAACTAGAACTTTACAGATTGTTTTAAATGAAGAACTTTAGTAAGAATGGTAAAATTGATCAGGGTAAAACAGGGTTGGTTTTGTTGTGGGTTTTTTTTTTTTTTTTTTGGATTTTTACACAGAAGAATAAAATAGCATGAAGTGGTATGGAAACTAAAACATCCTTCAATACAAAAGCAGAGGTTGAATTCTTTTGGCTGTAATAAAAAGATGTATTTGATTTACAATATTTAATTGTAAGTTATTCAGCACTAAAAAAAAAAAAAAGTTGTTTCTCTACAAAACGAACAGCATGGAAGTTGAAAGTGAATTGAATTAAATTAGGCCAGTCATTTCTAAGTGAACACTGGCGATTATCTGTTATAGTCTAATGACAGCTGTGGATCAGAGCTGCACTGTATGAATGGTTCCTTGGGCACAGAGCAAATGAATTCTGTGAATTAAAGAGATTCCAGGAAGGCCCAATGAAAGTAATGAAACTACTTTGGTAGTAAAATATTACCTGACTTGAACACAGCCTTTCTTGGAATGTTATTTTTTACTATTTCTCACTGAGGTCGAATTAATTATTTTTATTGCCCCTTCTAACCTTTTCATGAGGAAAGAATTGTATTAATCACCCAGGGGCCAATTTTATGTTCCAGAGACATAAACTTAGACATTCCCCTCATGGTGAGAAAATAACACCGTTCTCATTTTCCATTATCAGCAGTAGCAGCTGTCTGAAAAGGAGTCATCAAAAGTGCCACTGAGGTGGAAGTGAGCTTTCCACGTCTCATATTCAGAGGAAGAAAGAAATGCTTTGCTATTCCACAATTTCAGTTAAGATAACCCTGAAACAGACACGGCACTTGAGAATAAAAGGTTAATTTTTGTTGCCTTTTGTGAGCTATAGAGTAGTGTGTCAAGAGACGGACAGAGCAAGCAAGCTTTCCCATTCAGAATATGTCTTTTCCTATATCCCTTAAATGTATGTGCATATAAATCCCGTCCTCTGGCATGCATAGCTCCACCATGGCAGAGTGTGGGGTAGCAGCTTGCACTCGTGCACACCCTGCTTATGTACAAAACTGGATTATAAACACTCATCAGTCAGATGTCTATAAATCAGCATCATCAGTGGCAGGCGGTGGGGAAGAATTTGATGTTATTTACTTCAGAAAAAAAACTGCACAACATGGAAATACAGACACTTATGGATTTTTTTCCTTCTTTCAGGTTTACCATCTACTAGCCCAGTGGAAATTAGGGGGGTGACTTTTGTCAGGTCAGAGCTTTTGGCTGTGGAGGTTTGGGAACTTTCACAGGCACATTCTAACCTGTGACCTTACTCTGCGTTCCAGCCACTTGTTTCCTGCTGCTGTCTTCTTGATCAAAACTGGTAGGGGATGGTAACTTCCTAGAAGAAGTAGGGGATTGGTCCTACATAATTTGTGCAACAAATGTGATGCATTTAAAGGGGTTAACTGAAGTCTGTGGCATTGTTTGTGGACCTAGCCCCAAGGCAATGCGTACGCTTTGGCTACTTCTGGCCTATGTGATGGAAGTTAAGTCCCCTCAAGGCCAGATCCCGTAGGTGTGCTTAGCACACAGATGTGTCACACTGACTTTCACAGAAGTCGAGAACTGAACACATCACTGATGCATTCATTTTTGTGCTTGGTGAGAAGGGACTCCCAAGTACTTAAAGCTACATGTGGGTGATAATGCACTAATTATCTTCTTAGATGGTTGAATATGAGAGCACATACACTGGGCAAATTCCTCTTTTCAAAGCTCTGATTATGTGAGGATGGGTACCAAAAGCTCCGAAAAAAAAAAAAATAATAATAAAAAACCCTGGGCCCCAGTAAATTCATAGCTCACTACTTTGATAAAGAAATCATAGTGACTATCATCAGAAGATGTAAGGGAAATAAGTGAGTTGAACACCAAATATTAGCTTGTTGAAATTTCAGCCTCAGGAAGTTTTAATGGAAGAAAGAAGCCTCATCACTCAGTATAATTTGCAACTTATGAAAGTTAACATCACAAAATGATAAATAGCTATGCAGCTCTAAGATCACGCAGTTGCATTCAAATCATTTCCCACGTCTTTCAAGTCTACTGCTCAGCAAGAGATCTTCCTCTGTTTCCAAATGGATGCTCCAACTGATGCATAGCTCAATGTTCATTCTTGTGAGTCATAATTAATAAATAATCATATCACATACACATAGTTTTACAGGTATTCTTAAAATGGTTTTACAGTTCTATTAAATATATAGATAAAATAATCACCGCTATATAAAAAAACATCTTTTTAAAACAGCTGAACTCTGAAGCTTTGCATAAAATTCTGTAGACACATTCATTATAATCTAGAAACTCAATTAAAATACATTTTAGAGCTCAATCTATCAAAAATATTCACGGCATTGAAAAAGTGATTGTCTTCTTTTCTTTTTCTTTTATAACTGCAATCTGTACTTGCCCTGATCATTTCCTACAACCTGGCAAAGGCTGCATTCATTTCAGTTTGTAGATGAAGTGATTGCTTAACTCATTTCTTCAGCTGCAAGACATCTGCCCCATAACCGTTTAGCAGGCTTTGGTCTTTAATACTAAACCATTTCTCGCACTTTCTATAAAATTGCAATGAAACACTTTGCAGTTAAGTTACACAACAGCAGTACCATTGAAACATCCTGTTACAGCTGTTTTGCAGCCTGTGATGGTACTTCTCTGAACACCAAACACCCTTTTATCCAGTAATCTACAAGCACTTCCCAACACTTACACTTCACAGTACCTTACCATGCATACACTTGCTCATCAAGAGCTGGTTTTATAAATGGTCTTAACAGATCAGTACCCATATATATCTGAATTCTGCTACTAAATCAAAGTATCAAATGAGGTCACTTCAAGCTTAGCACTTAAAAATCCAGGCCTTTTTTCAAGAAAAACCTCCTTATTCAGACTGTGCACATATCTATTGGTGAGATAAAAATGGCCCACCAGCCTTTAAAATCTCAGATGCCTTGAGACAGTCTTCGAGTCAGCACATTAGAAAACCCTTTGCTGCAATGAACGCTTCACAGTCAGGCTTTTACAATGTAAGCTAAGAATGGCACACAAGGACCAAAAAGGAGCAACATTTACAGAACAGAGAGGGCACTTGAGGGATTAGATTCATTTTCAGTGGGGGGAGCTGCTGCTCATGCAGTTGTCCTTTTTTTTTATATTATTTTATTTTTTCTTTTTCAGTTCTAGATAATGGCAGAACTCCTTGAGAGTTCAGTCTGTTTCCATAGTCAGCTGACCACAGCAGTACTATTTGTAACTCTTCTACTCTGGACATTCTTACCCACAGAATGGCTGAATAAGCTAGACTGCTTCTGTTAGAGTAAAAAATCAAACAAACAAACAAACAAAAACAAACCAGGCAAATCCAAATGTGGAAAGCAGCCAAATACCAAGTATCATGGATTTATTTAGTATTATTTTCACCAACTTCAGAAAGTAGAAGCAACCTCCATCTTTTCTCAGGCCAGGCTGGAAAGTATACATTAGCTTAAAGATTGGATGAAGTGATCAAGACAATTGCTGCATGCTCTCTAAGATATAAACTGCTCATTTTGCTGCCTGAGCCACTGACTATTAGCAAGAGGGAAGAAAAAAATGATGAGTTTTCTCCTTCTTGGAAGTTAATAGCCCACTCTTCCATTCTTTATGGATGCCAGTGGCTTAGGTGAGACATCCAAAGATCTCCTTCCAATTCATTTTCTTAGGAGAGAGAAGACAAAATGGAAATGATTCTCCTTGACTGAACTCTGATAGTGGTAAAATTCTCCAAAAAGACTGTAATTGAACTCCAGATAATCTCCATTGATAACTAAGAAATTATTGCAATTGAACTGAATTTGAAGAATTATCTTTCATCCTGTAGTGCACTGGTACCCTTCCTCTGGCTGAAAAACTAAATCAAATACCCTAAAGTGATTGCTGATGTGGCTAAAAGTTAAGAGGTAGAAATGGCTTAACTATGTCTGTGCACAGAAGTCTATCCAGTTAAACTAGAGAGTAAACAAAGGCTGTCAGCATTTATCTATATTGAGTTTTACACTCGTCATTGATTTATACACTTAAAGAATATTTCTAACTCTTTCATAACAATGCACTTGTGCTTCAACAGTAGCCTTAGAAGTTAGACTACCTGTCATATTTTGTATCTTTAAAAGACAAAGTGATCACATGATCTGGTAAATAAAAGCATCAGAAAAAAGGAATCAGATGCTGTCTCACAACAGAGATACTGTCTCACAGTATTAAAAACAAACAAACAAAAACCACCTATCTGTTCCTGATCTTTCTCAAAGATTGCCACCATCAGTAACATACAAAGTGTATTTCTTCAGGTACTCTGTACAGAAATATCTGGATTAAGATTTCTCACATGATCCCCCACTGCTCTACACCCAATTTGTTCCTGCAATTTAAGCATAACAGGTTTTGAGTAAAAATGAATTTACATCCTAAAAAAACAATCTTCCCTCCACAAAAACCCTCCACCTGATTTTGCTGCTCCACTGGATTGCCACTAGGATTATAGTTAAATTCCTGCAGCAAGAATGTCTCAACTCCAACTCGGCTCTACCTCCACCTCTCAAAGAACTCCACGGAAAAAGAGCATTTCAAGCCTTGCTCTTTCAGGAGGGCCAGATTAATGGGCAAGCCAACAACAAGTCTTCCACTGGTGTTGAACCGTTCGCAGGTAAATGAAGCCAGAAGAATAATTTTTGATGATTAGAGCTCTGAATTGTTCATAGTTCTACTGATAATCATCCATTTTTATTTAGCATCTTATAAAGCAAGGCACAAATGTACAAAATTGCAGCTACTGAATCAGGTCATTTTTATATATATTTACACAACTGTCGTATTATAAAATGTGCTTAGACATTGTCATAGCACAACAGTAGAGGAACTGATGAGAACCTGATAGTAAATACAAATACCAGGTCCTATATTTCTGCTTGTGCTTCACCTGAAATAACATACTTATATGTAGATACACAAAGCAATCAAGCTACCGTCTTTTATTTGTACACACCTCACAGAGATCACACTTTGAAGCTAAAAAGCTGTGGAAGGACTAAAAGGCAGTAGACAAGCACCCAGAGGAAAATGATGAAGTAGAATAGCTCTGATTGCTCAATGCTTGGAGTCTGGCAAGGAGGTGCTGCAGTCTCGTGCGTTTCCACTTCCTTTTTCATCCTAAAAATAAGAGAGAATTTGTCAAGAGGCAGGAAAAACTGTAAACATTTACATTAAAGATCAGAGAGCATTCTAATAGACAGCAGTTTGATCAGCTCTTTCAACCTACTTGGTTGCAACCCAAGCTACGCTATAGGATGCATAATGAGCTCTAGCAGGTGTTCCTAAGGACTCTAAAAACTGCAATTAATACTCTGAAGACTTGGACAGGATCTCAGGTGGTTAAAATACATGCAGAAACAGTTCGTTTGACATAAGCTGATTTTCATTGGTCAAAAAGATACTTTTTTATTTTTTAACTTTCAGAGCAATAAACATGGCTTTGAGCAACAATTGTATCACCTTTTATTTATACGTCAAGTATTTTATTTATATGATATAAGTATCAGACTTGACATACTGATTCCAAACCAGCTACTCTTAGAGTTTTTCATGTCAGATACATAGAAGGGTAAACAAGTTGCCCTACACTTCAGGAAACAAACGAACAACTCAGGTTGTTAGTTTGCAGGATAACTCTAGAATTACAACCTCCGTTTTTTTTTTCTGGCTTGGGCGTTCCCCTCTCTCAATTAATGTACTGAATACATACATATGAATATTACACAAAACGTGCTCAATAGCAGCAGTCTGCAAGCAAGCAGTGGTTATAGATTGCTGTGACAGCTATTCACATAGATATTTTAACGGAAGCATTTGCTATTCTGCGTGCTTTTTACAGCTAAAAGCAGCCATCATTTTAACTAGAAATTGAAGGTGGTACTAATTCAGTACCAATCAAGAGGAAAAACGTAATCAAGTGAGGGAGGTAATGCTTATTTCTTAAATAGATATGTAGAAACTCATACTGAAGGGATACACATTTTGAGTTCAGGATCCACCACAGCACTGTAAGCCCAAACTAAACATACACACTCAAGTTGTAGAAGCTCACAGGTGCTCTAGGAGAGGCAAGAGTTCTGTTAAGCACTGCCTTAACAGAACACTTAAGCACTGATGGTGCTAAACACTGTCTTGATAGGCTTCTAAACTTGGAAAGAGCCAGCAATGCCAGAGGCCTCACACAGAAAGTCCTCCCACTCTGTTCTTGGTTTGAAATATCCACTATGTGGGGAAAGAGTTCACAGTCTTGCTTAGACAGATAAGCCTTTCCTCTCAAGTCAAGAAAAGACATTTTTAGTTAAAGAGAGAGATCAAGCAACAAAGAAGTTTTGTGTCTTACACCTATGGGAAATATTGACCCTGAGCTAGTACATAAGATGTACCATTGGTCTATTACTACTGTTAATTTTTATTTCCCTTTGTAACACTGACAAATTACTTAGAAGTTATAGATTCCTTGCACAAGATTCTGTCTGAAGAACTACTCACCCAGTGATCAAGAGATTTTCACCCATTTCTGTCATCTTCTGATCCTTTTTACCAGAGGTTTCCTTAAAGAAACAAGTAACAAAAAATAGATGATATAAAAAGAAAATAAAATTCAGTCTCTCATACACCGGTAGTTGTGCGTGCATTCTTTGCAAAGTACGTCTAATGTTTACTCAAATAAAATGAAAGCGTGCTCCTAAATTTATCCCACACCCATGCATCCCCCATCACAGTCTGGTACATAATCAGAAGCGCCAAGAACTCTCCTCATTCATACAACTTTCTGTGTGAAACATTGGTTTCCCTGAATATTGTCAGCAACTTTTCTTTACAAATCGAAGAAGGCCCACATTTTATTTTGTGCTGAAAAGCCACATTCCTACCCGTGCTTAGCAGACCCGAACTGCTGTTGCTGTCCCTTATGAGTTAAAAAAGAAAAAGAATCCAGAGCTCAGATGTATAGTGTGCTTGCAGGAAATCAATATGAATTACATCTGTGATAGAGGATGCAGTTTCACATTACAATTAAGTGTCCTCAAGGGCTAGCTGCTGTTACTCAGAGAACCTACTACATCACTACTACAAAAGAAGTGGCAAAGAGCCTCTTTGGTAAAAAGTGCATCCAAAAGACACTCCACATGTTTGCAAGGCTCTGACCAGGATGCTCACATGCATACACAAAATGCATAAACTAAAAGAAATCGGATCTGCAGATAAAGGAAGCTTCAAAGAAGTGAAGTGTTTCAGCTATACAGTGATGAGTAAACCTCAAAGTTAGAGAATATTTAGTTGGATTATTAAATAGTACTTTGTGGGCTTTTCCAAGGATCAGTAAGATGTCATTTCATTTATTTGGAAGAGTTAAAGAACAGTTTAAATTGTTATTGAATAAAGCACTAAAATGCTTAGAAAACATTGGGCTTTTGTGTTATCACAGAATATAGAAAGCAGAACCTTTGACAGTATTTGAACTTCTGGAATTCAGGAGAAATCATGAAACAGTGATAGAAAGGTCAATTTCTACAAACTTACCATCTCAGAAGAATCAGGAAACCTTCTTCGGAGAAAGATGCTGGAATCATTGCCACAAGTTCTGGAACATACATAAAAGCAAAGTGTTTTAATTCATGAAGATTTACTTTGAATTCACTGCAATTATGCACACTAGTTTTAGTTACACAAAAATACAAACGGGTCGTGTGTTTTAGAATATGGATTTGAATTTATTGTTAACATTACAAGGAATAACTTTGGAAAACTTTAAATTGTTGTTGTTGCTGTTGTTTTTTAATAAAAAAATCCAAATGCTCAAATTTGAATTTTTTTTTCTTTGAAAACATTATCTAATATATTTTTTGCACCTTTTACATCCCCTAGATTTACGCAAGTCTTATAGCAAGTGAGATTTTATGGTTGTGTAGTTAAAAAAGAATTGATAAGTGACAGGGAACACAAGCCTGACCAAGGAGGCAACGCTTTCATCTAAAGTTAAAATGCATTGGGATTCCAGTTGGTTTTGTGTAGCAAAGTTTGTACAGCAAAGTCAAATCACACCCCACTTGCACCCAATTACTTGATATATTTAAGAGAAACACAGAAAGAAGCCAGTGAGTCCTAGAAGTAGTCCACAAGAAATATTCGATGGTAATGACATACTTTAGAAGTGCAGTGCCCTTTAGAAGTGCATCATTCCTATCAGTTAGATACATTTCAGACAATGTCAATGCAAAATACCTGGTCAATTCCTGGCTATTAGCAATTTCTTCCAGTTCATCATCTAACAGTGTAGTATGCCCAACTTCTGAGATCTGTAAGTCTTCTGCTTCCATCATATTTTCCTTTTTTTCCTGCCCATTACTACTTTCTTCCAGTCTTATTCCCACTGTTGCAAAGTCATCCAGATTGTCTCCTATGGCCTGTTGAAAATAAGAAATGTTTTGCATCAGACAAGATTGGTTCCCCAACCTCTTAAATATCTCAGTGGTGTAACTTACTCAGACGCTACATTACATGCTGTATGAGATTGAGAGTGTTACTAAAGAGAAAAAAAACACAAATTTTGAAAATAATTTCAGATACCTTGAACTGTAAAGTATCATCAATCCAGCTTACATGCAATTAGTTGGTAGTTCTTTAAACATAAGAAAGTATGACATGACTCAGCTCTCTCAAGTAATGCACTATGATTTTCTTTTTTTTTTTAAATCTGTTTCCAATTAGCCTGTTGGAGATAACAGCAATTTGACTTCATTGTCCTAATAAATTAGGACCAAACCAAGTTTAAGCAACAGAGTAATGTTCAAGTACTTAAATGGTTATTCATTCCAGACAACACTGTCACTACTATGCTAGAAAATGTGTAAGGCAATTCAAAATCAGTGTTTCTAAGAAGATATACAATTTTGCCTAAATACAAAACACAGAATTATTACCAGAAATTGCCCTTCTTTCTCCTCCAGTTTAGGTAAGCCTGCACTTTATTCACATGACTTAACCTACTCAAATTGGTTTGTTTTCACAGACAAACTTATCTAGATTTGGAAAAAAAAAAAAATCCTTTACCTTTATCTTTTCTATATCAACAATATTGCTTCTTGTTCATTTCATTAAAACTTATTTTAAACACTCTGTCATAATCTTCTCTGCCTAGGAGCTACAAAGGGTCTTCAAAATATTTTAAAACATGAGTAAAATTCAAATTTCTGCAGTATTATTACTGCTCAGTCTCTCTTGTTAATGCCAGATCTTTTCAGGGAACTGCAATTCCATTCTTTCCAGTAGAGGGCTGTGGCAAACAGCATTAACGAGGCAGAAAACCAAGCACATCTCATCTATTTCTCCAAATGGCAAGCAAAGCGAAAGGAAATCCTTGAGTTCAGGCACTGACCCCCATACATATGTAAAGAAATACAGCAAATAAAAAGTTAAATACCTCAGGATGCTGTAGAATTATGGAATCTTCATTGCCGGTGGCTTTTTGGCTGTCTATTTCAATTTCTATCTCTCCTATTAGTAATGGCAGTTCTTTTTCATAGAAAGAACTGCTATGACTGTTTATATCTACTGTTTCCTCCTCTCCATTCTCAGTACCCATTTCCAATGAAGGGACATCATCATTATTCCCTAAGCCTGGCTCTGGATCATCTTCCTTGTAGCCCTCTTCCGGTATCCTTTTCTCATGTAAAATATCTGTTACTGTTTCAGGAAAAGATTTGTCATTTTGAGTATCGTATCTTTCAAGACAAGGCTCAACATAAGCATCCAAAACCGCTGATATGGGAACGTTATAATGTGGATAATAGAACAGATCATGGGGTATTACAGACACTTTCGAAGAACTGAGTAGCACTTCTGCTGAAGACTCATCTTCATCACAACTGTCTGAGTCTTCTCCATTATTGGGTCCATCTGAGAGAGAGTCATCAGATGTTTCTAGCAGCGTAGATATTTCTTGGCTTTTGAGATTAGAACCATTCAATGAACAATGGTTATTTTCTGTTGTCTCCAGAACAGGCGATTGCTTTGTATGTTCATTTTCTGGCTGTTTCAGCACTTCCTCATTTAGAAGGTGAAGAACATACTTATGTGTATCTTCTTGTTTAGAAGTAACTTCTGGTAAAATAATTGAATTTTGGGAATTGCTCTCTTCTACTCTATTTATAGATTCATCTGTAAGTATACCTGAAGTCCAAGACAATGGACTTAAAGAAGAAGTATTGGCTGAAAGGCTCTTTGTTTCATTGTCGTATTCAGTATAGGTTTCTTTTGTTAATTCTTCAGAATAGTCTTCAAAAGAGTCAACGGAATTTTTCTGATCTGTCAGAACAGCTGGAGAAAGGTCATCACTCTGCTTCAGTGGATCATCAGATATGCCACTATCACCTGGCACCAACTTATCACTAAGAACTTCCCAGGAGGAATTTGATTCATAACTGACAGATCCTGTAATTTTCAGTGAAGTCGGCCTTTGTGGCTCATCTTCAGAGATTTCCTGAGAATCGCCTAACACTTGACTCAATTTGCCATTACATGCTTCAGGAACAGCTTCTGACAGAATTCTCTCAGGGGTATCATGAATATGAACCTTTGGAGGAGCGGGGTGACTCCTTTCATGATTAACAGTGTACATATTTTTGTCACTTTCCCTTAAAATCAAGATTTTGCTTTCCTTTTCTGAAGGCGTGTCTTTGATGTGAACATATGTAGATTCAATTGGAAGCTCCTTCTCAGGATCTGTAAAGTCTTCCTATAAGTAACAATACACCATTAAAAAACAAATCGTGCCTCACAGATCATTTTACTTCTCCCAAGTGATACAGAAACTAAGCCACTGCCCCCTTAATTTGCAAATGGCCAATTAATTACACACGTATTTTAAAAGTAGGCAAATCAATTTGGCAAGTTAAGAGAATTGAACAAAGCCACTTGTACAGGAAGATTAGAATGGAGACAAGCCTACTGCTAGTTCTTAGTATTTTTGTCTCTCCCTGCTGCATTTGTGGAAACAATTGACTTCGGTTTTTTGACTCAATCCCAAAACCTGGCAGTAAAGTAAACCTAACAAGTGCACTAAATCTACCATGAAACATAGTAATCTACTAGATTATTCAGTTCCTGTATTAACACTAATACAGTAACTGTATTAACAATAAATAAATAAATAGGTAGGCTCTTTTTTTGCCATTAAAATGCCCCAAAGTCTTAAGACTGACAAATATTAATGGCAAACTAATTTAATAATCATGATTAGACTATCATAACAATTTTAATTCCGGTGATTTTAGTAATTTCCACCAATTTCATAAGCTATGGAACAAAATAACACTTGGAACTTTCAGTCACTAAATGAGAAGGAATGGCTCTAATGTAGGAATCATGACTTATGTGCATGCAATCAAGCACAAAAAAATTACCTACATACTCAAGGGTCACTAAATTCCTTGGAAACTCTTTCAGATCAAAAAGACTGTGCTAAACCAGGTTTGTCAAGCACCCTTTTTCATCTTAGGCAGGTCTTTTCCCAAGGTCCAAGGACTTCTCATTTCCCCTCCAGTTTAAAGTCTCTTATTGTTTAGCTACATTTTAAATTTATCTTCTTTTTGTCCAAAGGACCTTTGTCAGTCCCTGCCGAGGACTGCTCCTCAATTCTTTGCTTTCGATTTTCGTTAAAGCCCCAGCCCTTAAGCTGTAATGTATATTATGCTTACACATGAGGGCCTTTGACAGCTTTATTGACAAGATTCAGCCTGTAATGTCTTGTATCTGATACAATACCTGCTAAATTCAAATTGATTGCAACCCTCATACTTGAGAAGTTTGAATTCAGAATCAAATTGAAGGTCAAATAATCATAGATGAATGGATAAACTTCACTTTATTCTGAAATAACGATGGCAAAGTAGCAGAGCCTATGTAAATATTTCTGACCTTTGAAAGCTATAATTGGATGTAAAAGTTTAAATGCAGAGTTGTATCTGAAGCAGCTGAGCAATCTGCAGTGAAATCTTACTTGACTGGACTTAACAAGGCCGAGAAAAATTACAACAGAGTTTGTGGCTTATTTTAAACAGCTCAGAAAGAAACCTAGAAGATAAACACAACACCTGTCCTTATTAATTACACCAAAGCAAATTAAAAAAGGGATACGGCATAAGAATAAACACTTACTCCCTCCAGCTCTGGGAAATGTTCAAGGAACTGGGCCACATAGGTCACAATGGACTGCTCATCAGGGGATTCCACCATTATATCTGTGGGGGAAGGCGTACAGCACGTCAGCACACATGGCCTGAAAGCAGTTTCGCAGAGGCACAGGCTGCCAGACAGTTATCTGCCTTTATGACGAGCAGCAACACTTTTCTTTTGCTGACAGATTAGAGATGGTAGAATCCTTTTCACTGTTTACAGTATAAAGAATTCTCAACATCTTGTTCACATTAATTTTTTTTTCCTGTTTCCAAACACATACTGAGCCCTGACCAAGGTCACTTTTCATCCACCTGGAAAGTGTAATTTACAGCATATATATGTTGCTATGACTTGACAGTGATCTTGTTGAGTGACAGCACAGAGATATATTTTTAGCAGAACCTATTCTTCTAACAGGTGACACATAAAGCACAGTTTGGTTGTTTGTGCTTTCAATCATAAACTCAAGGCTTAACACCTGTGTAATAGAGTTCAGCAGAAAGCATGGTAAGAATCAGCTCCACTTGTAAACATATGTTTATCTGTACACATATATATATTTTTGCATACACGTATTTATATATACATACTATATACATGAATTATAGAAGAGTAACTGGGAAATGCAAACACACTTGAATAGGTCTCCATCCATCTTCCTGGTGTGGTGACTCACACAATTCATCCTGAAGTGACATTTTGCCTCCATGGACTGCAGGCATTACGAAATGCTGCTACTGCATTGAGACATCTCTCCACTCAGCAGGACAGTGATTAATGCCCACTAGCAATATTGATGTCATGTAGCATCTAATCACTAACCTGGACCAATGCACATAGCTAAAATTATGGTAAGGTATCTGGACAAGCGTGACTGGAACCACTTGACTACCAGCCAGTGACCAAATCTTTTTTCATATCAATGAGTACCACACACCAATCACATCAATAATCCAATCTCTGGGAGGCTTGCGGCAGGTATGCCAATGCAATATTAATGTACTCATGGTAGTCTGAATGTTACCCAATAATGCTGATGTAAATGTTTTACCTTCTGGCTCTAGAAGCCTAGGAACACCCAGCTTGTTTTGTGCAATGCTAAAAGCATCCTCCAAGTTTTCTCGTGCTGATTTTTCCAATGCATGCTTCATGTCTACCAAAGTGGAGTCTATTGCTTTTATGACAGCTAAGAAGGCAAGGCCGCTCCTCCAGCTGCTGGCAAAGTCCTGAACTGCAACACCGTATCTAAACAGAATCACATACAGTTTACATGGCAGTTGTGTTAAAAATCCAAAGTAAAGCATCACCATTTTCAAAGATTCTTGAAAGTTGCACAAGTCACAGCATCAATCAAAAGGCACAAAATACTTCAATGAAACACAAGAATTCACAGACTGGGTCAGTGCAGTCAAGAACCGATACCAACCTGCTCATAGGAAGCAGCTAGTCAAAGCAAAGCCCTCAAGTACTCAGCAACCACATTTAACATTCACAAAACCAAATGCCTGTGCGATTCCCATGTCTGCTGTGTTCCAGCACTCTCATGCCACAGCTTGGGATGACTGCCAACACCCTAAGTACTTAAAAAACATAAGCATAAATGACTCACTTTCCTGTGTATTTGGCCTTTGATAACAGAAAACTGCACTTTGCCTAATGCAAATAGCACCAGTATACATATAGATCACAGGTGTGTTAGGAAAAAAAAACAAATTTGCAACGAAATGCTGCCCCAGAATAGAAAATCCTGCACAAGTCATTGGTGAAGACAACTATAATGACACTATTACACTTCTAATAGCTCAGTTGCAAGAGCAATTTTCTCCATTAAATGTTTCAATTTGTACTCCTTGACTAGGATAAGAAGTCTAAGACCTTAATTTTTCTCATTCTCTTTGTGCCTCCTCCTTGTTAATGTCATTATCAGCATTACCTTGAGAGTAAAACTGTGCTTCCTATGTGGTCTGCATTAGCAGCAATTAACTACGGATCTCAATGGAGCAAGTTTATCTGCACAACAAGCACAATTACCTCCACTGGAGATAATCAAGGGATGAGGTCCACAGGACCAAACACTTAAAATGTAAATTTCTATCTTCAGCTCTCTATATAGAACATCTATGCTCACATGTAGGTTTGGACAAACAAAGCTATCAACAGACAAAAATGATGAATATACAGCTATCCTACATTTATTAGTAAGTTTGACCCATGCCCTCTTTTCTCTCTGGCAATCATCTTTTCTGATAATATCATATGTAAAATATATGCCAAGCATTTATATGCGCACTGGATATCTTACACTGAAAAACTTGACAGCAATTCTACCTGGCATTAATGATCAAAATGTTTTGGTGAAAGAATTGCTTTCTTATTACAGAGGAGAGAGATATGTTGATCAATGGAACTGGACCCCAAATTTAATGTATTCTCAGGAAACAACCTAAGATTTGACCAGTTTTCATAGGAAAAACAAAGCTTCTAACACAAATTCTATTCTAGGCACTCTACAGCACACAGAGAAACTCTCTCAGGACTGCTGCTTAATTTAAAAGGCTGTTTGTTGTTAAAGTCTTTCACTATGGGTTTTTTCCCCTTCTATATTTCAACCTTTATTTACGCCTACCCTTTAATTAGTAAAAGATATCTAATAGACTGCGCAGAAGTTGCAGGGAGGGGGAAGAGGGAACAATCCTATTTTAAATAGTGCCAAACAGATTAGCGCAAGTTAACATTTAACATCAAGCCACGAAGCAACACAGCCTGCTTCAAGGTCAGATGGTTGCTTTAGACACATGTGCAATGATACGTCTACCTGTAGGTCTCTTATGCCTGCAGACTTTAAAAGCCAGAAGAACCCACTGTCAGGGTGGCACATTAGGAAAGAGAGATGAGTTTCCGCTTGAACTGGAGAGGCAGGACACAGTTTTTTATGATAGCTTGTTTGCTTACTTTCTGGTTTTCCTCTGAACCCAGAATAAAAGGGCTCTGATGGCTTTTCGCTGATCCTTCACTGTGACAGACATGCTTCTTTCTACATTAGGAGTGCTGGGGTATGATGTGTCTGACTCCAGCCCGCTGGGCCCAGAAGAGAGGCTGGACGAGGAGGAGTTCCTGTTGAGGTTGCCTGTCAGCTCTTTAATCTGTAGTAAAAAGTGAAACACACAGAACACTGATTTAATACTGAGTGAATGGAAAACTGAATGTTTGTTTTTAGGCAAACCAGCATACTTTTAAGATAACAGGGCCATTGCTGAACAACTCTCAACTTGTACTGCACAGACGTGACAGCTGCAGCAGGCCAGCTCGCAACCCCAGGAAATGGGAAGGGCATGGAACTGGTTAATGTTGAACAGAACAAATTCACGTTAAACAAAAATCAAAGAACCACATCCTGAAAAAGCAGTTAGCTTAACTGAAATCATTCTCTCTTTTCACAGGGCTCACTGAGTGAAATATTTTATGTTAAGAAACGGTGACCTACAACAACATTCCCATCCTATCATTGGTCAGCATGGATAGCTGAGTCCAAAGTACTCACTACACTGCTTTCATATGCCTCCGTGCCTTCTGTTGCCAAGTCTATCTGGCCAAACAGGTGCTGTGCTGTTTGGTTTGAAGTGCTCAGCCACACAGAGAAACCCCCGTGCTGCTCCAAAATAGAGAGCTGTTTTAGAAATGAGCCCAAGAAAATGAAAGAGCATTAGAGCCTCATAGTCTTACAAGAACTGCAGAAACCTTCCCTAATCTTTCTCTGTTCATTAAAATTTGGTATTGTCTAGAAGGTCATTTTCAAAATACATGTAGACTGAAGCAGTTTGAATCTAAGCCTGGGGCTAAATTAAATTTCAGGTTTAACTCAGTTTTATCAGGACTGAAACTTCAGGCTCTTCAAGATATTTCATTTGGCTCTCTGCATCAGTTGTGAACTTCTGCCATGGTAAGAAAGTCTCCAGAAATCACTGTTTCTGCATGGAATTTGCCACCATATTAGGTTGGATCCAGACAAGGTTACTGAAAATGAACTGTAACCTGGAACCAAACCTGAGACATTGGTGCAGGTCCAGGGAATCTGGAGCAGAGTCCTGAGAAAGAACAGGGGAGAAGGGACAGGAATAATCTGAAGCTAATTCGAGTCCAAGTCAAATCAGGGCTTAAATTGCCTTCTATTCACACCAAAACAGATCCAATAAAATGAAAACAGCTGCAGGTATAAAATTAGCATATCTTAGGAGGGAAAAGGTCATGTTTAGCAAGCTTAATTATGTTTTTTAGGATTAAAAATCAATTTTAAAAGAACAGTACTTGGCTGGAATAGATTGATAACATGAAGGCTGTTGACTTATGATTAAAGTATTCGAGTTTTATTACCTGAAAAAACAATATTATATTCCATATTAGTCCAAGTACCAGAGAGGAATTTCCATCTGCTATTTCTGCTGCATCAATGCTAACAAGCTTTACCTGTAGAAGAGATAATAAATTCAGAGACAAATTCAGATGAAACAACATAAATACAAAAATATATACTGGCTTGGACTGAGACCATTGGATCTATCTGGAACACTTTCATCATTGACCAACCAGCCAACTGTAAGATTAAAATCTCTTTTAATGATAATGTGCCTTGATCACAGCCACTTCGCTCATGGAGCTCTCAGCTCAAGCCTTCCAAACCTCTAGCAAAGTCTGCAGAACAGCAGTGAGCTCATTTGTACATTTAAGATTACAAATATATTTCATCTGTACAAATATGGATAAAGATAGTGTCCTCGCTGGTGGATCTAATTCGTAACAAGCAGAGGGCAGGCATATACCTCCTGCCTTCCTCTTTCTAAATTGTGACAGATTGGCTGGAATGCACATTAAACCTGAGGAAAAGGATAGGACTGAAGCCATTTCTCTTAAAAAAACTGAAATCATAGTAAGAACTGCTCACTTCTGTTTTGCTATGCATCTCCCTTCTCCTTGCTTATATCACTTTACGCTGCTTGTCAAAGAGTTCTGATGAAATCAGGTAGCAGGAGATAGGTTTGCATAATCCAAGCAAACTCTAGCATTTCCTACATTGAAGTTTCTTCCACATAATAACAACAGAATGTTATTCTCTTAGACAAAACAAACTTGTTTTTGGCAAAGCTCATGAAGGAAAGAGGAAGCAAGGAAGCTGTCAGTACTGTACGTGGCACTCAGGGCCCAGCATACAGCCCATTTATCGTTTATTTAGAAATTCCATACATGATGAATCACTTCACAGAGCTTTACCCTGCTGCCCCATTTCCACAGAAGCATACACTGATGGGTTCCACCCGCTCTGGTTTAATATCTAACCCTGAAGGTCTTGGCAGCTGAGGCTTCTTGCCAGCACTTTCATCACTACCTCTCACTAAGTTTGGTTAAACTGAAAAATGGAGAGCAGAATAGCTTTTTATCTAGTGGTTTGCACAACAGTTTTTGATCCCAGCAAGAAGACACCTCTGGCTGCCATATTTCAAGGCTCAGATTTTCTTACCAGCTGCAAAGTAATTGGCACAGAAAAGCTTTAAAAGCATTAAAAGTTTAAAGTTTTAAAAACTTGGTGCATTTTAATAATTGTCCAAAATGAGCATTCATCCTTAGACTGTTCTGTGATGGTCCTGTTCTCTTACTACTGCTTATGTTTGTCACCTGTCCCAGCTGAGCTAATTGCTACAAGCTACCAGCTGCTTACTCTTAAGGAAACAAGAAAAAAATAGAAAAGTAGTTGTTTTGGCAGAGCTAATTCGAAGGCTTTGCCTGCCTGGCCTTGTTCAGTGAAGTTCTGGATTGTCACCTTGTGAGGTCTTGGCAATTAGACCTGCTTCAGCTGCAGCTCTGCAATGTGTTGACATCAACAGAAAGAAAAAACCTCATCTGCTAGCAGGCCTTAGCTGGCTTTGTGTGAAAAGCATAATCTTGCAGACTGTTGAGAAATTTAAGAACATGTAAGATATTTCTTAACAATTCTATAGCAGGCCATGTAGACATACACATTTAGGGCCAGATCAGCCCCCACTGGAGGACTGCAACATCTGGAAGACATAAGACAACTTTCTGACCTTTCACATCCTCTTCTGAGGAACAGGATGAAACCTTCAAAATCTATGAAGCTGAAATATATTCACTAATGTTTCACATCGTACTCATTCCTGCACTGGTGCTCCAGTGACCCTCCAGTCTGATGAGTACTACCACAGGATCTCTGGAGCAAGAATTAAGCACATTAAAAGAAAGCAGCAAGGTGGCATTAGTCACTGATACGGCACTCTCTGTGAGGCAGGGTTTTGTCCCTACACACACACACAAGCCTGCGAAGCTTAACCCTCCTTTATTTATACCCTGGAGTTAATAGGATCATCAGTTACATTTTATCCTAAACAATATCGTAGAGAAGTTGCAGAAGTTTATTTCAGCTATTAGGTGAAAGATCTTTCAGTACAACAAGCAGGCTGTAATTCTTTGTGGGTATGTTCCACTTTTCTCTTCCTTATTTTGAAAGATCTGAGTATACCATATAAATAAGCTGTTATATGGCTGGGGACTTCTCTTGACACCATTACATAGCTTTGCAAGAGCAGAGAGCTTTTAAGACACAGGTCACATTGAGAACGCTTTGGAAGAAAGCTCTAATGGGAAAGATCCAAAAAGGACTGAATCATTCTGAGCTACAGGGTCTGATCTTGCTTGTTTCCTTCCAGCTGTGTCAGTTTTTAGGAAGTGATGTTGCAGTACTACTAAACTAAGAGGAAAGTTATATCCTTATAAGCTTTTGATTCCTGGAATCATGCATTTATCTCATGTTCCCAGATTTAATTTTCTCTTGCCTTTGACTCATGATCAGCTGCTACAGCAATTTACCAGATAAATACATGATTTGTAATACTGCAAGTATTTCTGATAAAAGGAAAGAAAGCCATCTACCTTCAAAGTAATTGAAATAACGCCTCTAATACTCAGTTCTTAAAGACTACTTGCATTTCTTTTAATTTCCTTTTAATATTGGATTCCTGGTCCTTTAATCCTATTGAACCTTTACATTATGAAATGAACAAATAATCCTTGTTTTACACTCTGTAGGTGTTCTCTTTGTGCATTTTTATGTGGCTTTTTAACCTTGCTGCTAAGGTAAATTGCAGTGTGAAAAAAAAAGCAGTACATTCTTATGTATATGCCATGCGTCACTCTAGTTGCAATTACAACAACTACAATTTGTGACATACATCCAGGGAAGAGATTAAGAGCTGCCTTTAGAAATACTCACATTGCTGTCCTCCAGGAACTTAAGTGCTTTGGCTATGTTGTTTAAACGAAAAATGCGATGGGTTGAAGATTTGTATTCATGCATCTAGAAAAAATAAGCCAATAAGTGTTTAAAAATGGTGGAATTATTCACCCCTTCACAAAAAGCATTAAAAAAACAGCAAACACAGAGGCAAATCAAACTGAGGAAGTAAAAGTATTGCCATCTTCTCTGATCAGAAAGTGCTTCAACTATACAATTGGCCCCAGCTGCTGCAAAACACAGTTAGCAACCCATTTTCCTGCTCTCTAGATATTACATTTCTCCTCAACCAGGAGGTTGATTGTTTATGTAATCAACCCCAACCACGTTCAGTAACAGGACCCAATTTACCCCCCAAAAAATCATAACACATACATTTTTTGTCTTAAATTAAATTGTATCATTTTATTTAGGAAGCATGAGCAGTTTTGCTAGCAGGCACAGGCAGGTGGGAGCAACAACCTTCATTCTGGCAGAGATGAAACAGATTTGTTGCATGGCTGCTTCCCTGCAATTTCATGTTGGCACACTGCTTTTATCATGTATGCAGGAAGACCCAGCTGCCAACACAAGTCTGGCCTCCCTCACTGACCTTCCAGCACACAGATCAGTGATTGTCACGATGTGTCTCCCCTCCAATTCCTTTCCATGTTCCTTTCAAAGCTTTCTATGTGAATGCAGACAGAAACAGTGCTGCTTCTGCTACAGCCCAAACTGCATGAATATTAAAAAATAGGTGGTTCTGAACATATGACCACAATGAGCATTCTTTCTCCAGCAAATTTATCTTTCCTTGATAACATGGCTTGAGCAAACTTGAAACAGAGTATGTGAACATTAACATATCCAAGCCTTAAAAAACCTTAAAAAAATCCTTAAAAAAATCCTTAAAAAAAAAGGAACATTTACAATGATTGCACACCACTCATATTTCATGGTTACAGATTTCCTTCATATTTAAATTACAGCTCAGGACACCAGCTTGTAACATAAAGAAATAACAATATAATTGCTGAAATACTTCTTACTGTATGCAAGACATGGGAACAAATCCTCCCTAATTATTTGAATGTCAATATAGTGTTACTTCCAATGTGTGGAGCTCCAAGATAGGTAGGTTTCTCTTCCTTGCATACATACCAGTTTTTGTCCTGACAGGACTTCCAGTAGTGCCATCAAGATTTTCCCATCTTGTATATCCATAAACAAATCTCTCACTTTCAGAGGAGGTTTGCACTGTGAAGTAAAGAAATGAGGTAGCTTTAAAACAGCCCTACTTGGTGAGTCACCATTACTACAGAGAATTGGAAGGAGAATTTTACAAGACAGAGATACTAGAAATAAATCTCAGCCTGTAGGAAGAAACTGATGACTCTTCTTCACATCACTGGCAATTCTGCCTTTAAGAGAAACAAGATAAAACTGAGATCAGACAAGGACTTATCCCAAATCTCATTCCTGTCTCCTCTGTAATGTTTCTGGTGGTGCCATTCTATATCCCACTATTTTCTAAGCACTTTAAATAGCAATGTATTGTGTTTTCTTCTCAGCAAACTCCTCCAAAGAGAGCCATCTCTCCACTTCAGTGAGGTGTCATGCTGTGTGCTGTGAGGCATACAACAAAGTCAGTGCTGCCCTTAGGAGCAGTCTCAGCTGCAGCAGTGATGCTTCATTCAGATGTCACTTGCACCTGTGTCCCTTAAGAACCAAGTTATTTTATTTCTGATTGGGCAATGTTTCATTAAATGCTGCTTCTGGCAAAATGAGGCTGTACGTTTTTATCACTAGTCTTTAATCTAGACAAGAGTACTAAGGTCAATGCTCCATGCTGAAAGGAAGAAAAGTAACATTCATTTCAAGATTTAAAAAGCTTTGGGTTTGAAGCTTTCAGACTTCTCATTTACTCCTAACAAAATCAAGAACCACCAGAACTCGTAGGATGTAGACTGCCCCCAACTATCCCATTACCAGAGCCATCTCCTCTCAAAAGATGACCCAAATGGGATGGCATGCACTAAGAGGACACACACTGTGCCAGAAGTTTCCTAAAAAGGTATACAAGGAGGCCTTCAGTGCTGCCTATAAAAGAAGTTAACCTCTCTGCATACAGAAGTGCCTCTTAGAGGATAAAGGCAGAAGCCATCTCACCTCCCTTAGAAGATGTCCCTATGGAATCATCTGTAATTAGAAATAGCTTTAGCAATGTTCTCATTATTTACATGGATGCGTTTGTTATGCTAGTTTCAGAAAAGAAATAAAATAATAATGTAGCAGTAAACTTTTGCCCTTTCTTCAGAGAAGCACTTTTCTTTATTGAATCAGAGAGGAAAAAAAAATTGTATGCGCTCCAGAGAAAACAATTCACCTACCCACAAAATTTCTAAGACTTCACATGTTTGGCACAGACGAATTAACAGCTCCCTACAGCCATTTCATGATCTAATTCCTTTTGTAAATGAAAGACCTTTTCCACAGTTACATACTTGACAAACCTTTCTGACAACTTCCAAATTTAAAGCTCCAGAGCCTAATTCCCAAAGGAATCACTCACAAAGCATTGTCTTCAAGTTGAGAAACCTTTGGGAGCAATTGATTGTTCAAACATTGCCAGCTGGCTTTATTCTGATTTTCTAGAGAGAGTGAAGATCTTTTTATTCCTTCAGTAACATTCACTGCATAGTAGTGGACTTAAGCAACTCTTTATGTGATGCTTTTCTTCTACAAAACCTTTTTGCTTTACTGTGTTTGAAGCGCAGTCTCTTCACAAGAAGCACACAATCCAGACTGTAGTTTAACTCACAGCCCAAACTTAGTTCCTATCTGCACTTTATGAAATTTAGCCACAGGTACTAAGAGCACGGTGAAGCCCAAACTTCAGTCCAAGTTAGGACTGTTGGTCTCTCTCATTCCATGACTGCACGAAGAACTGCTGCTGCCTCAGGAATTCTAAGATTTTTTTTTTTCTCTTCTCGTTCTCAACAACAGGAAAACCCTTCTCTGGATGTCCAACTGCTCATGAGAATTAGTACTTACCTACTACCAACAGGAACAACAAATTGGCTTCAACAGTCATATTACCATCTGATTAAGAAATAATTATGCTTCAAAAATATGGGATGTCCAAGAATTAGTTCTCTAACGTAATTGGATATGTTAAGATCACAACATGCAGGCTTTTGGAAAGCGAACAGCAAGTAATTAATCTTTCCCATCTGGAGATCTGGGACAAAGCCAGGTTCTGAGGACTGATCTGTCTTTGGCCACTATGCCTCAGATACTCAAACTTCCAGTCGTGGGGAACACACAGCAACCATCCGTTCAGAGCAGCCTAAACCACAACTGATTTTATGCGGCTGTGTGGGGTTCTACAGGAACATGCAGTCAGTAGCAATGAAGACACAAAGGTATCTGAGATGACCTACAGCCAGCCAAGAGTTCATTGAACCTGAAAAGAAATTTTCATTTATACGGAAACATGTTTCCAGCTTCCTCTCATTCTTCTACAAATCTCTCCATATGCACAGAAGTCCTCTGATGACAAATTGTAACTATTTCAAAATATGTTCATGTAGTCTGCTTCCTACTGTGCCCTTGCATCTCAGTATCAAGACAGTCAGTCTTACCTTTCCCAAATGTAGGTTTATCCATCTTGTAAAGGTCCTCTTCTGTACATTTTCCCGTTCCACTACAAATATCAGAAACAAAACACAGCACTTAAGTTTCCAGAACACAGCACACTTATAGGAAACTTCAAAAACTTATGCACAAAAGAAGTCAGAATTCATTGGAGGCCTGCAAACAAAACAAATATATCCCATAACAGGAGACATAAGGTCTTCATCCAGGCATGAGCTATGCACCCGTAGATGCATTCTAAACGACGTAGGAAAAAGGTTCTCTTAGTTTTGCAGTCTTCAATGTAGCTTTTGAGAACTGAGTTTTAACATGCTGTGCACAGCTCTCCAGTGATGTTAGACTCCGAGCCGGTGGCTTGACCCTTCAATTTATGGGATTATTGTCCTGACACCCACATGCAAATTGGGCTGATGTGGATTCCAATGTGCTTAACCTTAACTTACAAGCACAAGGAAACTGGATCATGTTAGTTAACCCAACAATTTGGTCTTCAATCTTATGAATGGAAAAGTTGCCTAAAAACTCATCTTCCCCAATCTTCTATGTAGTGAATTTCAAATTAAAAATAAAAAATCAGAAAATTCTCTACACTGATTAATCATTTTATTTGTATTGCAGTAAGACGAGAAGCACTTGTAACTTGCCAGAAGTGCTGTATGCTGGGAGCTGTACAAATAGCTTTTGTGCCAGCTGAAGAGTTTTTAATCACATGTGCCATTTCCTGAATCCATTTCCATAGCAAACTACAGCAAAAGTGCAAGGGGAATCATATTTCTGATTAATCTTCTAAAATAAAAGAGTTAAGCATAAATTTTAAATAAATGAAGTAGACTGACGAAGTGATATTTCATTTTAGAGACAATTATTCTCAAGTGGTTCTCCAATTTCACTAGAATTAAGGAAATCTGGCAATTTATAAACAAGAAACATTAAAACTAGTTATATGCTGTATTTCAGTCTACACATAGAGCATGTATTCTAAAATCTTTTTGTGTTTCCTCAGCCATGCAAAAATAGCTAACCCGTCTACTGAGAAGTCACATTCTGTAGAAGTCTGGTTTGTTTTTATTGGTCAGCCTAATTATAGGCTAAGTAGCAGCTTCTGTAAATCAAATTTTAATCTTGTTCTTTTTGATCATTTTAACTGAAGGGTCAGCAGCCTCTAATCATACATATAATTGTTTTCCTTATTTTGATGTATTGGAATAGAGCTTTCAGCATGAATTACATCTATAACTGATGGCCACTTGGGCCTTCGAGGTCCTCTTATTCCTGTAAAACCTGATTTTATGTAAGATGGTTTAAAAAAGTCATTACCCTTTAAGTGCTTTAGAAAACATGGAAAATGCCAAACTAATTATTGCTGTTGGCTTTTCTTTTAAAATAACTTAGAAGAATCTGCACAGATTTGAAACAGTTCTCTACAAATTCAACTGTAAATTATATTAGGGTTCTAGAATATCTGTAAAAATACCCACAGCATTTACTACCTACAAATCTCAAAGTACAATAAACCATGAGATGGCTCATGTTCTTCTTGGGCTTCTCTCCCTTCAGCATCTCAATCCCCGAGCTGCCTCTCCATGCACTCACACACACCCACGTCGGTTCAGAAGTGCCACGTGTCATGCGGAGTCAAGGGTGTAACTTCAACAACTGATCTGTTAAAATTAACTTTGGAGGGTCAGCAGATGTTAAAGTTAAGCCAGATCTGTCCCCAGCTATGTTGCTTTTTGTTTAAATACATGTGTTGGTGAAAAGAGGCAGGCAGTGCAGCAGGAAACAGGGCTGCGTTTGGGACTCCTGGGTGTCAGGGAGGTTGCCTTACCAAATGGGATGGCTAGACAGATGTCCAGTGTCCACCAAAATTGAAAAGGAAACACAGAAAGGTACACAGAAGCAAAAAATACGTCTTCTAAAGCATTTTCTAATTTCTACAGAGGCTTGGTTTCAGCCAAGTCCTATTTTCACCAAGCACTTTGACAATTTCTATTTTCAGGGTAAATAAGGATGCAAGTGAGAGCTGTGTTTACCTAGATTGTCCGTACAACAGAGGACACTGTGGCTCCTAATTTTGCTGCAGAATTTCTCCCATCGGTGTAAATTAGAGCTGCAAATATGCCTGAAAGGATGGGCGAGCCAAGCTGGTATTACTGCTTCAGGAAGTTCACACACCAAAAAATAAACCAGGCACACACAGGAGAGCACTTATGTATATTTACAGATTCTAAAACTACTCAGTAAACCTTTCAAAAGCAAACAGGCCGCTTCCAATAAGAACGATGACTCCGGAACAGGCACTGGTTCTGTACTACTTTAAAGGAATAGTAACTGAATGGGGAGGAGGAAAGGGGAGAAAACTTGTTTCTAAAATCTCTAAGGCAGACAAACCCCTAATGCAGGCCATCTGCTTGCCCATGGAGTTAATGGGAAAAGTCCAGTGCAGGTATTTACTGATGTGTTCCTTTAAGTGCTATTCTTCTCCAGCTCTGCAGACCTCCCAGTTCTGATGCAGCCCCTCCTCTCTGTGGCCTTTTCATTTGTGAGGATTGTGGAGACTCTATAAACTTTATATAGTTTCTATAAATTAAATGGGATCATTTTTTCTCCTTCACACCTACTTTTGTATAAAAGTGAAGAAAATCAAGTCTGAAGTTCGTATGCTGTTGTATACAGTCTACTGAAACTGCACTGGGTTTACTGGGCAGCTAGAGAGCAATAACACCATTATAAAAGAATAATTACACACGCCATATGGCTGGTCTGCACGCAAATCCAGTGCATTATGCTGGAAAAGGAGGATGCCTACTGCGAAGGTTGGAGGCAAGGATGTAATGTTAGAAAGCAGTAAAAAGTTAAGAACTGCTATTTCAGTTATACTCTGCTCATATCTTGACATAAGATACATAAGAGTTTGTCATAAGAGACAAACATATGAAGAGGAATTTTGACCACCACACTGAAATTAGGCCTTCCATACTCTTCCAATAAACCCAAATGCAGCACACTTTCACAGTAGAAGCCACGGTTTTGCAGAGGCATGTGATTTTACTGAAGGACAGAGGCTCTGGGACAGATGCAATAAATGAAATTGTCCCACACCCACATCATCAGTAAGCAGTAGCCACTGCAGAGCCATCTCACATCCTTTGTGATTTAAGAGATATCAGTACAACATGCTCACCCCAAAGAGTTTGCAAAAAAATAGACACAAAAATATGTATTCTGGTTTGTCAAACCAAATGGAAAACATTATTAATTTGTCACAGAGCAAAACCAAGCTCTTAAAAGACCTCTTGAGCAAACTCAAGGCTAAGTTGATATGGACAAGAGAATTAGGCTGGTTCCCTTTGTGGCACTATTTCCCACTAGCCTAGGAATTCCTCAGGCATATACTGCTGATGTCATTATGTCATTTCTTCCTTCTTCAAGTCTTCTCAAAGGCCACTGCTGTTGCAATACCTAAAAGAAGCCAATCCCAGTTGCTATGTTCGATAGCAAATTGGAGATAACAAACAATGATTTGCTTTTAAATACTATTTATTATGGTATTATATAACTAGTTAGGAAAAATCCTTAGAGGCACACCACCACAGGGCTGGGCACATGAAGGAACCAAGAAATGTGGAAACTGATTCGAGCGCAACTCTTGTCAGTGTGCAGTTATATAGCTTCAAAAAATTGCTTGATTTGCATGTATGATATTACTCCTAAAGCAAAGCAGCAGGTCATTTAAATTTGTTTTCAAAGCTATTAGCATTTAATTCAGGATATTGTCAGCAGAAGGCATTCAAACCTACATAACAAGCTGGCTTTTAGATTCACTTGCTACTTACCTAGAAGATAACTTGTTAACTACCAGTGTTATAACACGCACAGAAGCCTTTTTTCTCCTTCCTACCGTGAGGTTATAACCACTACAGAAACAAGATCTAGCTGTTATTAATATTAGGCAAGTTTTCAAGAGGGAAATGGTGGTGCTGGTCACGTAACTGCTGGCTGCCCTTGGCTCCAGACACAATAACTTTCTTGGAAAATCATCCCACGTCCGCCTTATCAGCAACCAATGCCTACCGCACAGCCAGCTCTTAGACTTTATGGCTCTGGAGCTAGCAGAGTTATCTGCCAACACCACAGATCAGGAGAAAGTAGCACTTCTCACTACACAACAACAACAAAAACAGCAAAAATACAATATTTAAATACCACACTCCAAAATGAAACACGTGGCTCAGATACTCTCGGCCTAGGGAAATAGAACACCAATTCCTTTCCTTCCACCTTCCCCACCTCCAAAATCCAGCTCACACAGCCAAGCAATCAATAAGCCTCTAAAAAGAACATTTAGAACAATCTACTTTCGAACCACCCAAACTCTAGACCTCCAAATAAAATGAGAGCTGGATTTTAAACAGGGCTGCATGGTGTTCCTACACAGTGACGCAGCCTAGGTACTGCCCATTACTAATCATCATTGAGGTGATTCATGTTTTCATGTATTCATGTTTTCTCTGCAAACATAGTGTTCAAGAAGGAAACCAGACTGACATCTTCAAAAACGCATTTTACCTACAACTTCTCATTTGCTGCCAACAATGTGTGAAACTTTCTTGTACCACTACCCAGCCTTGAACACTGATGAGTGCTTCCAGACACGAAAGCCCGTGTTGTTTTTACACATAATGATAAGGCTGCTAGCAACAGCATTAGCTGAAGAGAATTTCCTGGGTTTTTGTTTCAATTTGGTGCCTTGATCGTTGTGGAGATGCAGACTGATAGCACTGAGTAGCCAGGTTGAACGTCTCCCAAATCACCAAATCCAGTGCGATGTCCAACCAAGATCTGCCTCAGTAAGTTTCTGTACAACAAGCATCTGAGACACATGAATCCTACCTAGCATGGCATTCTACTTTTTGCAAGAAATTTCATGCGTCATAAGGGCTGTGCCATCATTTACAATAAACAGTCAGACACTACATACAGGATGATGATGTTAGATACAGGATGTTGCAGAGCTGCATGATGCAGGGCAGGGAGAAGTGCAATTAGAGTTTCTACCTGTGACTGGTTCATCCAACCTCAGAGTTACAATAAACACACTGAACCACTTAATCTCCATTATGTATTTTTACAAGAGGATGAAAAAAATAGCCCACAATGTGACTTAACACAACATGCAGGAAAAACATTCCTCTTAGGTCTATAAAATGCAGTTACATTGCCCAGTAGTACTCAGTACTTACAAGGAAATCTCCGTATTTGTAGAAGTGCAAATTTTAATGGCACAATCAAAGCATAAGGAATAATTTTATCCAAATTGCCCACAAAGTTCATTTTATAAGCTTCTGAATTCCTGAGAATTGTATATTTTCCTTGCGCTTATGAATCCCCCAAACAGCTTAGAGGATTAATTTTTTTTTCTTTTTGATCTGTATAGGGGTTGAAGGCTTTGTGTGTACCATATGCCAATTTGACGTAATTTGGAGCACATGAAATATTAAATCTTAAAAATTCTAGTTTTCTAAGGGAAACATTAACTATACTATATAACATAAAACTGCTCTCAAGTTACCTCCTATGAAACAGGGCCTCCAAACCTTCCAGATGAAGTTGTTAAGTTAATTGTTTGTTGAAACTGACCCATTTATTAGGATCCTTATTAAATTTCTATGGCAGGCATTGAAAGCTTGAGGCTTTTTCTTCCATCAAAGTTGCAAATTCCCAGCCTTACTGGTTCAAAGTTCTTTAAAACTCAGGTTAGTGCTGCGGAATACAAACCTCACAGGGTCCCAGGCATGACGTTTTCATTAGCTGCAGCTAAAAGGGTTTCTTTTGGAGTTCAATTTCTGATTACAGCAAAATATTTACTACTGCAGTCAGTGTATTAGGATTACATACACCAAAGAAATATTACAGGATGAATAGACCTCTAAAAAACTCTTAGTACTTCAATCCTCCCAGTGTCTGAGACAGATGTTCCTCTTACCAAAGCATTAGGTAGATGAATTTACTTGTAAATTCTACTAGATTCTGGAAGAGAAATCCCACATAAAATATTACTATCAGAGCTGATAAAATGGCTTCCAATGAGAGGGACTTATATTTCCCTCATGAAAAGTAATTTGATGGTGGCAGATGGTAAAGATTCCTCTCCCCCCATCCTTCAGCCACAAAGTAAACATCTTTGTTCTGATGACTTCTCATATGCATGGAAAATGTTATTGAACAGATTACAGAATTTTTCATTTACTTACTAGGAATATTCTCATCAAACAAAATTTGACATTTTTCAAAAAAAAAAAAAAAAAAAAAGGAAAAGATACAGTTTTGTTCTGAACATTCTGAGTGAAATAAACATCAGCATTTACTGGGAATGTTACTGGACCCCACTAAGTAGTAATAAAGCTAAATTCAATGGCTTTGCAATTGATCTAACAAGTGATTTAATCATTGATCAGGCAAAGCGTTCTCAGACTGTGCACACCACCTGTTCTGTTATACTATATGCTGTACAAGGAGCTTAGTACCTCCTTCTGTACATGAAAATAAGCAGGATTTGCTATTACCAGCAATGGCCATAAGGAACAACGCACATTTACAACAGCTTGATTTGAGAGTTTCTTCTGGCTTAGAGTTCACTGTAACCTCCTGCATTGGCTGTACTGGAATCAGGTTTTACAAATATTTCCTGAGACTATTAAAGTTTCTTGGGAGTATTTAGGCTCCCATCTCCACAGCAGGCAGAATCTCCAACCCTCTGCCACTGCCAGCATGCTGAGCTCTGCTTTGAAAGGAAATGGTTTGAAAGGAAGTTAATGGAAATTAACTTCAGTTTCAACCTCTTCTTACAAGATTTCCACCTACTTAAGGATACCAGGTCTGATTCTCTTCCCCTGCTCAAAGAAATATCAGGAGCATCCTCTTGAAAGGGACATCATTGGCACCACTGCACTCAGCCTGGTTGGTACAAGTTAACTTTCTCTTGTTAGGGGAACAACTCTTGAATCAAACTCTTACCAACGTGGTTTTAACAGCATTGGCACAACTGTTTCCCTCCTGCTGACATGGAAAAGATCACTCATTATCCACGTTAGTATCTGCACCGGCAGAGCTAGCAACTAGATAACATGCTAAATCAAAGATCTCAGTGCTCATCCCACAGCGCCTAAGAAAAAAACAACAGCGGCTTCCAGAAACCATCCTATCTCAACCAAGTATGAGCTACTCACAAAGTCCAGTCCTGCTGCATCTCCACTGCTCTGCATTATTTTTTGTGGCAAATCTAGAAAGTCTAGATAGTAAAACATTCCTTATTATTAATGCTTTTTTCCTTTCAGAGAGGAAGAATATCCTTTTGGCTCTTAATTTTGTTGAAACATCAAAAGCAATAAGACATTCTGTTTCACATTAGCTTCAGCAGCAGTGCTAAAGCCTGAATAATTTGAGATGAGCAAAGAAGCCCAACAAAACCCACACTGTGAGTCAGGGTTGCTTGGCATTCAGAGTCAAACTAGCAGCAGAGTGCCCAGATTCTCACCGCTTCCTACACTCATCAGATAGCATTAAAAGGTTGGTGATTAACTACTTGAGTGCATTTGAGAATATAGTATTTGCACTTGTGAGCAGAAGGAACAAACACAGGAGACCAGCAATATATCCAGTTTCAAACAGGAGCCCAGGGCAGCTTCCCAAGGTGCTTCACAGGAGTCAGTCCAACACAGAATTTCAAATCATGCAATTAATGGCCAAGACCTTCAAAGAACTATAGTTTGGAACAGAAGGGCTGAGGAGACAACTGGCAGAGACATCTAATTGTGTCTGAAATTTGCCTGTAACTGTGGGAAATCTGTCCTTAGAAGACAGCAGTTTCATTTTCTAAAATTGAGCAAGAAAACTGCAAACAGAGTTTGACACAGAACAATTTTGGAGATGCCATGAAATCATAAAGAACTGCCTGTTTGGTGCTTGTGACTTCTGGATCTAACTTTTCTGCTTCTCCTGCTGCACCCAAACAATCTGGGGACATTAAGCAGTCAGCATATATCCAAACCAAGAAATGCTCACGATGTCCTTCTCAAAAGGACCCAGCACTAAAAGAGGTTCAAGAAGTCAAACTTAATTACTTACATGCACTACTGCAAAACAGAATTTAAAGCTAGGAAGAGAAATCCACTGCACATGCCACCAAAACATTGCTATCCTCAAGAAAAGGAGAGGCTTTGGATGGATCTCCATAGCAGAAAATGTGAATTAATCACACTGCATCCTGCTTTCCACTTTTTCATCCTGTTGATGTCTGCCATCAAAGCTACTAAGCAACACAGCAGAAACAGAGTGAGGAAAATGGCAGTCAGATGAATATTAGAAACAAACAGAAAAACATGCTGCTCTAAGATCAAAGGCTTGAAGAGATTTATGGAGCTTAATATTAACTAGCACCAAATCCTGTGGCTTTAGAGGAATAAGCAGATGCTTTGTCCATCGTGGGCCAGACATACAATCTGAAGGAGAGGATATGGAACAGCTCTTGGAGAAATGGACAGAAAAATGAAACCAAAAATATCATGTAAGAGATTGGAGGTGCACTGTAATGTGCTGTCTTGCAGAGCAAGCAATGATCACTTAAAAATGAATGAAGGTAGAGTGTGAGCTGCTAAAATTAGATTAAAACGGCTAAAAAGATGAACTACAGAAGAGGTCCTTTTTGAGATGCACTGCAGATTGCAAGAGGTGAGGTATGCTTCAAGAGAAGTACACCTGCATTTCCAGGGAAAGGGTGCTTGCTGCAGAAGTTGGTCAAGGATGCCAAAAATAACATTTGTAATTCTCTATTTTTTCAACTCTTTTTCCAAAATTCAATGACAACACTACAGAAACTATGAAAACTCATACCTTCTTTTTCATGCCCCACAGGAAACATCCACAGAGAAGAAAATGAAAACATTTAAAATAATTTAGCATTAATTTCCAACCATATGTTTATGTTATGTTATATTCACAGACATTTCCAGATGTTTCCAGATTTAGAATTTAACAGACAGGCACTCCGGATGTACAGTATTACTCATTGCAGGACAAACTTGTTACAAACAAAACACGGTCACTACTCTGCTATACTTTCTCTGTTTGCACAGTATCTTCAATCCAAGCTATGATCCTCCTTATCAGAGTTTCACATCCTTGGGGACAAGACATAGCACCATTTCCCATTACTAAGAAGAAAATGAGAGCACAAAGAACTTCAGGGACAAACATTTTTTCCCTAAGGAAGAAATAAATTGAGCAAGACCAGAATGGCCAGGACAGGTCTAGCTTAATTTGCAGGTGTTGAATACCAGAAGGGGGAGGCTCACAGCAGACTGTGATGGAACATGAGCAGGGAACAGGGCACTGTCAGAGGAGTGCCAGTTACTTATCACACATGCATCAAACCTTTCCTTTAATACATCTAGTGGTGCATCACACTTTTCCAAGAGGCAAGGAGAAAAAAAGCTTATGGAAAGAACATGTATTTTGTTGCTTTGAACTGTGTTCAACATGCATAACGTTCCCTCCTGAGATGGATTTAAGCGATATACTTCAAAATGGAAAGTAGGCCATTTTATTTGCTCAGAGGAGAGGTAATTAGACATTACAAATAAAGGCAGGCCTTCAAATATATGTCACACTCTATAGCACAAGAGGATTAAAAATACTTTGAAAAGAGAGAGAGCTTCTGTTAGAGGGCCCACAGAGTTTCTGCAGCCCTTTGAATCATGTCTTCTTTTATTTTCCTTTTAACACCAATTCCAACAATTTACTGCCAGCTTCCTGGTGCTCTCAGCCACTCCCTGAAGCTATCAGTGAATAAGAAGGAACAGTTCAGGCACAGCCTGCTCAGTGCCACTTCACTCCCCAGCTGCATGGTACAGAACTGTTGTTTCACATACCCTTTAATTCAGTTCAGATCAGCACTGCCAATAAGAAGCTTAGCAAACATTTTGGCCAGCACAAGGGAGGGCATCAAAGCAGCTTTCTGGCAGCAGGACTGGCCTACTGTGTACATGAATCCTTCACTTGGGGGCACTTATTGTCTAAACACCATCAGATAAGGTCCCTGTCTCGCTGATACTGCTTCTATACTACCTTGCATTTCTTGCCTCCAGCCAGAACAACAGGATTCTGCTCACTGTATGTTTCTTATACTTCTTATCCATTGCCATCAAACTATGAAGGTTGTGCAATGGGAATAACATAGAGCATGAAGACTGACAACATTCCTATTGCTGTAGGAGGCAGAAGAGCTTGCATCAATATGCATCCATTCTGCCTACTTCTCCTGCTGTAAGTGGCATATCTGCCACTTTCAGCACAGAGGACTGCTGATACCTGCTGGATATGGTTAATACTTAATATAGCCACCTCCTTTAGAATTGCAGCTATGTACAGAACCAGAATGTACATGTTCTCCAATAGAAAAATCACTAATGGACACTCCATTGTCCTTCATCCATGTGATGTGAGATGGGTGGATAAGCAATGGAAGAGGGCAGTGAGTACATCACTGTTTTCAGGTCTAAACCCTTGAGTTCCTTAAGGAAAGATCAACTTAGCTTCGCAATCCAGTAAGAATATGAAAAGACAAGAGCAGCAGCAGGAAGGCTGCCCTGCATGCAGCTTCTGGCAGGAGGGGACAAGTCAGCAGCAGCATCCTCCTATCAACACTAAGATCGGTTGTACTAACATGAGCATGGACAATTAGTTTGGGGTGGCAGAGGATGATAAGATGTCTTCACTAAGGTCATGACTATGTTTGGAGGTAGAGACTTCAAAGCTGCTTTAGTTCTATGATTTATCTACTTGTATAAGACTCTTACTCAAAAAAGCCTTTATCCCCGAATCTCACATAGCAATAGAAGAACTGTATCAGAGACATTTTGCCCTCACATGGTGCTTCAAGTTGAGAAGCTTTTGTAGATAGCAAAGGCTTATGCTTAGCACCCTGTAAGTACTGTACCCTGCTCACATCATTCAGTGACTTCTTAGCTATGAGAGCATAGTCTGATGAGGAGAGGCTTAACTCTTAGGAACAGTTTCTAATCTTCACAGCTATGTGATTAGGTCACAAAATTACCTACAGCAAACCTCACATTTCAGAAATCTGAGACCTGACTCACAGGTTTGAAAGTTTGAGTCCATATATTTTCCAGTGTCTATTTTCCGGGCTCATAGAAAAGACATTATTAAGTATTCCAGGGACTCCATAGGTCTGAGGTGTGCGTGGCAATAAGCTTCATCAAAGCACTCACCAAACACATGGTACAAGTGAAGTCAAATCAGAGAATTGAGTAATCATGAGTAAAACATGATCATATAATCATACACTTCCCTTCAGGATTAGAAACACAATGAAATCTTCACAGAGAAAGAAAAATAACAGGAACATTACTACTTGATTGCAGCCTCTTGCATGGCAACAGAGAAACACTAAGTCTTCAAGCGAAGAAGCTACTTGAAACTGAGGTATCATTATGAAAAATAAAAGGATTCTTAATGCCAAACTGTATTTAGACTGCACTATGACATATTGCTAAGAAGGTCATGTATACAAGAGTGTGAACTCAAAAGATGAGAAGAGCTCAACCAAAGTCTTAAAAGGATGAAGGAATTCCTTTCCATGCTGCCTATATTTATCATCTTCAACACAAGAATCATCCAGGCTATGAAAGGATTTTTAAATGAAACACACACATACTGACTACAAAGGCACTCAGGCATTTCAGTCAGAATAGCCAGGCCCTGATGTGTAGAAAACAAACTACTAGGACAATTCTGGTGATGCATCTACCCACGATTGTCGCAACTACTGATCAGTCAGATTATTTATGCTGTCGAGAAACCTGATAAAAGTCTGTCACTCCTAAATTAGTTTGTTTGCAATTGTTTAATATTCAGTCTCAACATGGTAAAACTGTAAAGACAGCAACACCTTTTAACTATTCACATTATGGTACTGGAAGTAACTGAGGTGTAACTGCACTCCATCACAGCAGCCCCCTCTTCCTTTACTCTCAAACGTTATTTACCATTTATAAGGAAGTCACTGGAAGAGTCAGATGAGATTTTTGTTTCATGTAACTTCACTTGGAAAAAGAGATCTAATTTTTTCATCATTATCTTTTATTTTAATTTTCCATTAATAACAATGGCTGCAACTTAGCTGCAAGAAAGGCATTGAAAATATAACTCCACTGTTTCAATTTATTTCTACAGCTGCAGAATTAAACTGTTTAACTTTTCTTTCTTAAGTGGATTTCCTTTGGCTTTGGCTTCTATTTAATAAAGTGACAAGCTTACTGAAAACAGCCTTTGCAGTTTCAGTGGATTAGAATGGTAAATCCTAACTTGATTGAAAAATAACTTCACTGCATGTTGTTTTACTGCCACTCAGCTCACAATATTGACCACAGCTGTGTCTGGCCACCAGACCAGTTGTTTCACTTTTTGTTTATTTCCAAAGGGTCAGCAATAGCAATACCAATAACATGCACACTCCTCATTTTCATGGTGTGTACAGAGTAGGCAGGAATAGCCTGACTGGAGACAGGTTGTCTGAAAATGGTTTTTCCTGCTTTTCTGGAGATCTGCAAATAATACTGATGATTAAAGGAAAAGCAAAGAAAGTAAGTATGAACCAAAGACAGCAGTATAATTATTTACAAGGAGATATGCCAGATGAAACATGAGGGTAGAATTTAAGTAGGAAAAGCTTGTCAGAAATCCCTAAGCACTTAATTTAATCAGAATTTGATGCAATGACACCATAACATGCTGCACAGCTCTCCTAACGTCTGGAGAACCTCTATCATCCACTCACTTCACATCCCACAGCGCCCTGGGCACAGCTGGATCTCACAGAGGCTCCTTGTGACAATACCCACATCTAAAGATAGGCATCAGCATTTAGCTTTTATTTGTCTGTAAAAGAAGAAGACTTAACCTGTAAGTCAATTTTGTTATGACATAAATAATACCTACTGTGTACTTTCAGCACTGAGAAGGTTTAAATTTAAAGCTGTTTCATGCACATTCACATTAAACCTCACACATAAGCAAACAAAGACTTCAGCATTAATAGATAAGCAGCAAGGAATCTGGGCCTTTCAAATCCTCCAGACAAAGTTTATTAGCCTCCCTCCTACCTAATCCAGAAAACTAAAAATGCTAAATTTCTCAAATACCCCTATTGGCTCATATGCCTGTCCTGGAAAAGCATGCAATTTATTTACTTCTGAGTCCACTGAATATAGGATTCTTATAGCCTAATTATATAATTTTTTTCAACATAATACATTCAGACCACTCTTTCCATTAAAGAAAATTAAACTGATAAAATTTAGTCTAGAAATACAGTTGCATAGCAAGAAGCTTATTTTTGTCACTGGCAATGTGCAACCAAGAAAAAAAAAAAAAGTTTCTAAATAAAATTAAGTTTCTAACTAAGTTGATTACAATTTTCAAAATAATAACAAAAATGGAAGTTCACAGTCTCTGTGAACAGAAATCCCCATTGTAAAGAATGTAGACTTTGCTCATTAACTTGGTGTGATTAGTCTTCTAGCCCACTTGTCTTGTAAGGAAGCTGTCAAGAGTTAAGAGATGAAACTGTGGTTTCTGGAGGCAGGGCTAGTCAAAGGAAACACATTGGGAAGTACAAACTGGCCCTTTCACTCTGGATTTCTATAAGCTTCATAAATCAATCATTGCAATTCTAGAAACAAAAGTAAGAAATAATCATTATATTGAATTTACATACTCTAAGCTACTCTTAATTGATTTATCTAATGATGCACATGAAGCCAAGTCATATCTTGAGTCTTGTTCTTGAAGTCCCACTTTGTATTGTGAATAAGGACATGCTTAGAAGCGCACATTTGAGTGCAGTTGCTATGCAAGTAACAGATCTTTAAACTGCAGCTTGTGTGGGCCCTTTTCCTAATCAAATCCTCTGAGATACTGGACCCCACAGTTAAAATAGGTTTTACCATACAGGCCTGAAACAGATAAATCTGGAGCAGAATGTACTTGCTATAAAAAGTAGGGGGAAAAAAAAGTCTTCAAACTTACATTTGTCCCAAGAGTCATATAAAATTTCATGTCTCAGGGTTGTCTTCTAGAGAAAATAATGTTTCCCTGGAAACATGTTTCTAAATGCAGTTGCTCTACCCATCTCTCCTACTAACAGTTTCTTCTTCAAGTATTCAAGTACAGAGACAAGCTAATCACTGCTGAGTTTGTACCCCAAAACTTGCTTGCTCTAGTCAAATCTCACAATTTCTCAGGACCCATCTATTTTTAATAACTGAGAGAGCAACAACAGTCACTCATGGTCCAAAATAGCCCTTAGGAGGAGCCCTAAGGCATCTTTGTCCTCTAGTACAGGAAAGGAGATGCAGTGCTATTAAACAGCCTTCAAATCTCAGGCAGCTGGTGCTTCAGCCTGCACCACTGGTGCTCCAGGAACAGAACTGCACCCTGACTTTGCACCATCTCTGGCACACTGTAGCATCAATTACTTATTATAGAAGGACTTGGAGCTGCCAGCTGAGCTTTCAAGGAGATCTGAGAAGCTCTTGGGAACTAATAGAGCGCATCTGTAAAGCCACCATGGTACCTGGATTTGGGAGATGGGTTTTCTCTTTCCTCACTAGTGTCTCTTTCCTCACTAGGCACTAGTGTCAGCACTGTCTATCTCTTAGTTTCTTCAAGAAAAAAATAAAAACAAAAACATAAAAAAAAAACCATAAATGCTGATGAATTCTTCACTGTGAGAGCACAAAAAGAAGCTGCAGATTTCGAGCACCGTTTCTGATTAACCTGCATTGAGCTTCTTGCCAATACCCACTACAGGTATGAGGCAGCACTGGTCCTGGCATGTTTCCTAACGTGATTCTCCAAGTTGCAGTGTGTTTGGCAGAGTGTTTGCTATTTCATGTCTTTGTCTAAGAAGAATCAGCTCTGAAAAAAGGTGGGTGGATGATACCAGCCTTTGCCTGTCTTCTCTATGCTTTACCAGAACAAAGGTGCTGGAGGACATCATGCTGATCTCTGTGATTACCTACCTGGCAGATGGATTTTTTCAGTTATAAACAATTCCTATTATACAATATAATTTGATCTGAAGGAAGACAGACTTAGGATTTGACATGCATATTTTTTTCTGCTTATGCAAGGTCAGTGAGATCAGAAATGGCACTGAGAAACTAATTGGTTGTTGTCCCTGCCAGCAAAAGAACTAAGTGGTATGAATTGAGAATATCAGGAGTCAAGTTTGAAAACAAAACTAAGGAAAGACTCGCTTCATGCACAGTACAGTCAATCAGTGGAAGACTTCACAGCCAGTCACTGAGCATTCAACACATTTAATGAGGGCCTAGGTGGAAACAAGCTCACAGAAGGGAAATCCATCCACACTGACATATATATAATATAAATATTTATGAGAAGGCAAGAAGTTTAGGTTTCATTTTCTTCTCTACTGTTGCCCTCTCCCCATTCACAGCAGGACATGCACCCCTAGAGATAGTAAGATGACTGGTCCTGTACAGAGACATCAACTTAATTGTTTTTGAGTATCTAATCCTTAGACAGATAGAAACATTTTAAAAAGTGAAGAGGGAAAGGAGGAGTTGGATGAAACAACACTTTTGGTTACCTACTCGAAGAGTTTTTCACTCACTTTTGATGGTAAAACATAACAGCCCTTGTTAAAGCCAATGACTTTATTAATTTAAAATGATTTAACCCCTTTATAAAACAGACAGCCTTGTTAAAGCACTTGTCTGTTAATAAAACAGCGCCTGAAAAATTTCAGCAATGTATATTTTACAGGGTGTAGCCATCACGGAACCCATGGGTAGGAGAAAAGTACTGGCATCCAAAGGTGGACACACAGTGGAAAAACCCCTACGGTAATCACAAGAACTAAACAAATAGGTCTGCTGTCACACCCTGAAGGTTGCCACCACCCAGCACTTGCCAGGGAAAAGCACATTCCAGATTCAGGGCCCTTCCTTGCTGAGAAAGTACTGCCACAATTACTCCCAGAAACAAGTCTAAGCCATCAGACCAAAGATCTCTCTATATGAAAGCAAAAGCCAGAAAAGAAAAAGTCAGGAAAGTGACAAAAAATTATTCTCAGATAGGTCACCATGGAGAATATTTTTAGACTAAAAACAGTCTGCTTGATGTGAACCACAATTCAAAGAACAGTTACTTTTTCCTAGCCACAGAGTGAGCACTATTTCACTGATGCTAATAATTGCCCCACAGAAATCAGAAAATGCCATATTGGCTCATTTTAGGTCACTGCTTTGCCTTGGGCTGAAGAGAGTGCATGAAGACTCTTCTTCTTCCCCTTCCTTCATCAGAGAGAGACACCTGTACTACAGCGTAGGTTTGCTGAACAGCTAGGGGTAAGGACCATGATGTTTCCTGACATTGTAATTCCTTGACAAGCAAGACCACAGTTATATTTTCTTGCTTTTAAGTGGAAATATATCAACTGAATGTATTCATAGCAATGCAGCAGCTTCCATTATTGTCAGCACTTAATGCCCAACATAACTGCCCATGGTCCATAACAGCATCCTGGAACTCTGGGATAAACTCTGAGCAGTGAAGTTATCAGTTAAATACTGACCTAATAACTCAACACTGATAAATTCTCCCAGTGTGCTGCTATATCAGAGCACTCATTTAATTCAAGGCATCTTATTACTGCTGCTGTTCTTCTCTGGAGAAGAAAAAAAAAAAAAAAAAAAAAAAAAAAGGCACTTCTTAACTGGTAATTTTTAAAGGAATTAAACCTGAAAGGGATCAGGGACTCTAAAAGGGATCTAGGTTCTTACTGAGAAACCAGTTCAGTTCCTATGAGATGTATCTCATGACAGGCACATAAGGTACAAATTCAAGAATTTTTTCCACAAAGCTACCTGTTCTGCACGCTCAAGGACACAGATCTTTCAGTTCATCTGCCACTTGCAGTTTCTTGCCAGGAACTTCTAACTGTGTAGTCCTTAAACCTTTCACGATCTTCACTGCCTGACAACATGCTCATCAGCAGTTTGCCAGGGCTTTTATATTCCTTATCCGCTTTAAACCCAGAAATGAGGAGGCAGAATTGTTCCACACCAAGGAACACAGTCAGCAAAACACAGATTCTGGAGAAGACATTTCTTGAGTAGCTTATAATTTTTCAGATCAATAGGAGTCAATGACCAGTGTGGCATATCTGAATTTTCACCACCAGTGTGGCAGCATTTGCCACAGGGCATCACTTTGGCCTGTTCAGCAATGTGGCCATGGGATGCCCTCTCTCTCAAGGAGGGAATCAACAACTCACACTTTGTTTAGACACCCTTCCAGTGCCTGCTTCAAGTTGTACCAAAATACCCATGAAACCAAGCTAATGTCTGTAGCTATTTATACTCAAGATGATCGTAAGTGTTATCAGGTGGTTTGACCAGCTTTGGTAGCCAGTATGCACTGGCCTGGTTTAATCCAGCAAAACCTTTTGCACCAAATAGAGCTGGCATTAGAAAGGGCATTAGGCATATCAGTCCTTGGAAAGGGATAATTTCTGTCCCCTTTTCAGTAAGTAGTTTTAGATGGGAAAAGAATTTTCTTCCAAACCTTACAGACCACCAAGGTCTAATTCAAACATCCATATATCCCCTAGGTGCCCATTTTTAGACGTATGACCATGTGCTCCATTTCACTATCATCAGTGTCCCAGATCACTGTTCCAGATTTGCATCCTCTTGCTGATTCTCCTCAGTGCTGTAGCCAAACTCACTCCTGACGTAGGTCTGTTGAAGCAGTTCCTCCTCACTGAATCACTCACCTGCACAACTGCAGGAGGCCCCATAGGGACAGCAGGGCAGCAGTGTGCCCCATCAGCAGCCTCAGAAAACCAGTACTGCCCCCAACGGGGATTTCTGTGGGACTGGAACATGTGTAGTGCTGTCCTCCTGCCCTCCCATGCTCCCTTGCCCTGACATGCAATGAGGATTTTTACTTTGAACTTTGTGTGTCATTGTCTAAAGTATGCACTGTGGATAAGATGTTACGTTTTCTCTTTGTTAATCTCTTTGAGCTCCTTTAATTGCAGCCTGGAAGCTTCTTCCACACGAGTGGCTGGTATTATTTTACTCTTTCCCTGAAGAGTTCAACTGCTTTTGCCATTTAAAGGCATTTCTCAAGGGTTGAAGCTGTTCCTATCAGTTTTTCCTGGAATACAAAGTCATGCGTTCCATAAATTATCCCCCACCCATCTCTTCTGTTTCTACAATCAGGTCAGAAGAGATTGTACCAGATTTGCATCCTCCTCTCTGTACTCAGGCTCCATTCTTGCTTCCACATACCCACAAGCATTTTTTGCCCCCAAAGCCCATTTTTCCCATCCATTATGCTGAATATGTGCTCTTTCTACAAATTGTCACTTTGCTTTTCCATTCCTACTCTTAATTTCCTTAACTGACAACTTCAACACTGCAAACCAAGTACCAAAAAAATACCAAGTTTCAGAAAAGATGAGCAAAGCCTAGTTTCACAGAGATCCAGGCTTAGATCTTAGAAGACCAGACTGAGGAAGCATTACAAGGATCAACCGTATCCCACACCAGTAGATCCTCCAAACTCCTCCACTCTGTAATTTGTGTTTCCTCCTCAAAGCTGAATGTAAGTTCAGCACTTGTGTTTTCACACTGACGTAGTACTTCGCTGACTCTTTTTCCAGCTTTGATAATTTGACTTCCATTAAAAACGTTCTTTTACAACATTGTGACAAAAAATCTTTTTTTATTCAAGCTGATGGAAAAAAATGAAAGCCATAAGCATTTAAACTTCTTTTTTTCTACATACGTGTGACAACTGGGTAGAAAAGCAAGCACAGCAGACCAGTCCTGTGAATAAGTCAGGGACATGAAGAGTTTCTGTACAGGAACATCTACAGAAGCAGCATTACATTTTAAACTTTTTAACTAAACATTTCAACAATTGTCAAACTGCTATATCTGCCATTTCATTTTAAAAGATGCACTGTCATCAGTTTTTGCATTGCTCAACTAAATGCTGTCTATTGAGATTTTCAAAAGGTGCGCTGACTCCTGTTGTAAAAATTTGGGTACGACTCCTTAATACCATTATCAGTAGTTCTAACAGTTCAGGAGCTTCTGTCCCCATATGAAGAAAGTATAATTTAATATATTAATTAATTAAATATAATAATTTAATTGCATTAAAGTATGCACTGAAAAGGGCCTTGCAATTGTGAAATGATAGAAAATTACTTTCCATGCCAAGAGGATTCTGGATGGGAAGGAGGGAGAGAGAGGAGGAAGGATCTATTCACATTATTAAATACTAATTAACAATATTAAATATTATCAATTTCTAGATTTTCTCTCCATGTCAGTATCAACAGATATTTTTGTAACTCCAAAGAAGAAATACCCAATCCAACTGAAACATTACATTACTGATCACTGTTTATAGTTACACTTTGTTCAAAACCAGTTTCAAAACTGCAAAGTATACTGCATTTCAATTATAAGAAATGAAGAAGCCTGTTGAATTTTTAACCATTTTATTCTCTCTACCTGTCAGAAGGAACTATTTTTAAATTAAAAGTTAAAAAAAAAAAAAAAAAAAAAAGAAGAAAAGAAAACCAATCCTGCTAGTTGCAAAATATTCTATACTGCAAATAGGATATAAGCCCTCCAGCCATGTTTGCAGACAGAGGCCTTAGACTCCTCTCCCAGTACACAAACAGGAAAAGGAGATAAGAAGCTGCCACAGGGAGAGTTGTGGAGCTCCTGGGACAGGATAGATTCCTAGTGCACCTCCTGAGCCTGGAGCAGAATTTAGAGACTTCGGGGTCACCTACATATTAGGAGCCCAAACAAAATACCTGTAGTTTAAGAAACTGTTGAAATGACTCACTGGATTTTTCTTTAGTGATCTGCCAGAGTTTTCTGTTAGATTTTTTAATCTGATCGTTCCCATCCTCTTTTATCCCTTTGCCAGCTTAGTTTTCATGCCGTACTCTGAAACAGCTGAAGTATTTGATTAATGTTTTCAGATGGAGAAAAAACCACTTCTACACTTACCAAAAACACGCCATGTATTTTGACAATTACTGATGCTTCCAAGACACAAAACAATAAAAGCAATTATGGACAGCATGGTTTTTCTCCACATGCATTCAGTTTCTGTATTTCCCACAGTAATCTTGGTCCAAAATTCTCTCAAACAAACATTCAGACAGGTATCCCTAACATTGAGTTGAATCCCTAGACAGGAGTTTGTCTTCTAAAAGCTTTGCAAAACAAAATAAATTTTCAGTTAATTTTCATTATCTTCAGAGATAAATAGTAACTTAATAGCACAAGCAGCAAATAACAACATTATGTGTAGTACAGTAAATCCATCCTAAAGCTTGAAGAACAAGATCTTTTTCCAAAAGCCACATCATAGAAAACGCTGAACTAGTGTAAATCTATCCTACCAGCTTTATTATTTAAAACAAGTTGCAAATTAACTTTGTATCACCAAGTTTTAGACCACATCAGTTATTGCTAGGTGGCTGGCAAGTGGCACGTAAGGATAAACCAAACATCATCTCCAGATTCCAGTGAATTTATCAAAGAAGTACTGTGAGTCCACATGTGGTATGGGTCACCTCTGTGTTGCTTTATCATACAATAGCAACCTACATTGAATATAAACAGCAATAAGCTAGGTAGGTAGAATTAAAATCCCCCTTAGTTTTAATGGGTTGGGACATCTTGAAATGCCTGCCACATCAGTTATACTATCGCCAATTATTCTGAATACCATGTTCTGACACCAAGCATGAGGGAAAAGCCTAATACAAAGTCTGTTCTTGGTTCATCTTGTATTTTAGCACAGATAGTTGCTACCCAACCCAGAACAGCCTCATACTTGCTTTCATATTTACCACAGGTACCAGAAGGAAGAATAAGAAAAGCAGATTCTGCATGTACTATTTTGCCCAGAATTCCTTGTAGAAAAAGGTCTGGAAGCAAAGCTAAAGCCATGTACATATCCTATCTGGGAAGAGCCTGGAGTAGAGCTTATTCTCACAGAAAGCTGTATCTCAAAGGAAGGTAGTGAGAAAGAGTCATTAAAAGCAAATAACTTGGATCTACAACTTTCAGTAGGAGTATCATACTTGAATAGGTTTCTAACTTAATCACAAGTCATTCAGTATTACCTGGTCTTGTAAACAGTGTACAGAAACTAAAGCACCAAACCATTGCTATGATTTAGAAGCGATTATGTGGGTAAATTCAAATCTTCATCCTGGGAAGCAGTCAAAAGCAGAAACGCATAAATGAAGAACTAACTGCCTACAGCAGACTTCATCAGCCACATAAAATGTATTTCATTTCACAGCTGCAATATCAGCCTGGATCTCTTCAGGAAGAAGAGACCTAACAGAACAACTTGCCTTCTATTTTTGTTCCTTAGTATTATAAGAGTAAACTCGATGCATAGTGCCACATCTGTTTTCTCCTACCTCTATCTCAGATTCACAGTTTACATACCCTACAAGGGCATGCAAATAGTCCTTGCACAAAGATTTGCTTAATGTTCTCCAGTGCAAACTCAAATAGCCTAAGCAAAGTGAGAGATAGGGAAGAGCGGTCTAAACCTGTCTGTGATGCCATGGGAAACCAGGTGCAGGATTTGATCCCAGCTAAAATTAACCCGGTGGACAAAAGGGTTTATTTTAACTCAGTCACTCGATCCAATTCACTGCGCAGTCACACAAACACTTGCGTGTGTATGAGCCAAGGGGGAAAAGGGTGTGCTACAGCTCTGCCTCTCTTGGCAGCAGCACTGGCTTATTTCTATTTAAACTGTATGTAAAACTATGTCTTAATAGCCCTTGAGCCATTTTATTTAGTCTCCTGAGTCACATATTTCACACAGATTTTTGCTGCTGTCCAGACTGGAGACACTCAATAAGCAAAGCATGAGTCTTCACACAAGACTGAAAACTATGATATGTTTAATTAAATATTCAATAGATGTCTCTAATGGTGGTATTTTTAGAAATATTTGTAGTTCAGAAGTAAGAGTTGCCAAGGTATGCCTCAACAGGAGAGAAGCAAACAAGTGAATTTGTCTTTGTGCTCCACTGTCGCTACCTTGCATAAGATCACTTTGTAAGATCTCAGGAGAAGAGCTAACGTTTTGACTGCATGTATACAAAAAAAAATAACTGATTAAATGTTAAGATTCTTGAGATTCTTAAAAGATCTAAGTATGTAACATATAATTGTGATATAAAACAAAGAAGTTTAATGAATGTTAATCTGTGAACTTACAGAGCTGCTAAGAGACACCTGCCAGTATCACAAGAGAAGACTTCATCTAAGAGTTTCTTCATTTTCTCTCTCCATCCTAATTGTTTACCCTTACCTACCCTGTGATTAGACTCCGTATATAGTATACGTATCGTTGATTTAGAACAGTTAAATTACGCAGTTTGTTAGCAGCTCATCCTAGTTATACTCTCAATGAAATACAACCATATTTTTCACAAGTGGCTGAAGACATAAGGATTAAGAGCCACCTTCTTCCTTGTCTTCTTTGCACTCATCTTCTCCACACAGTTTTCCTAGTACTTATTTCCCTATCTAGGCTTTGATCTGGTCTGTAATCTGGGCACACAGTTAATCTGTACCTCTTCCTTTCTTTCCTTCTCCCAGGAGATTAACCAGCACCAACCTGCAGAGGTAATTCCCTTACCAGACAACAAGTTGGAGAGGTAGAGCTACTCATAACACATTCCTGGAGCTGCTCTGAGATAGCTGTGGTTAGAGGAGCATTACATATAGCAAGTCACTCCAGTTGTAATATTTCAGGTCAGGACAAACTGAGCAAAATGCCCCTCAGGCACCCATGCACTGCATGCCCAAAGGCAGCTGATTCATCGTCTCAGGAGGCCAGATAGCAGCATTTAGTCCCTGCTCATGCATTAAATATCAGAGACACAAGGGGCTGCCTTTTAAATCCAGGTAACCGTAAAAGGATCCTCTACATTGGTTATCTCAAATCTTAAGGAATAAATAATTAAAGACACTAGGTATTCTGCACAAGAATTACATCTTTAGTTAGGAACAGAATGGTATTTAACAGATCAAGATTTATGCATATGAAAAAGAGCTTAGAGGAGTCAAAGATCAATCACTCAGACTTATGCAGAGCAGGCTGGCACTGGAGGCCCAACGGACACAATGCACACCTGCTGGTCCCAATACACCTCGACTCTGAGTTGGTATCACGGAGGCACAGAGCTCATAGCCGTCCTGTCTTCTTGATGCCATAACAAGATGAAGATTCTCTCTTTCAGCTTAATTTCACAAGCACTCCAGGAGAAAACTTGCCACACATGGTCAAATGAGAGTGGTGCATAGACTGCAGGATTTGACTTTCATTAATTGCAAGATGCCACACTAGTGGAAAATAATCAATAAACTTAACTATTTTCAGTGTCTTAACGCTGCACAAACAGAAGTTGTGTCTGAATACAGACAGTGCCTGAAAAATTCCTCTCCAGAAGCCTATTGAAAAGCCCTGCACATGTTGAAGATGCCAGGCTAGCTGTTCACAGTGGGCCTGGACAATGGGCTTGATGTTGCCAGTCTCCCCGTGCCCAGCTCAGCTGGGTTCACTGACACTTATGCAGGCAGGACAACAGGTGTAACAAATGCTCCTTTGCTCCAGAAGTCTTTGTTTTACAGCTCAGCAATGAGAAGAAGCTGTGCAGCCCACAAGCACATGCAAGGTGCACAATAGAGCCGGCAGCTGCAGCTCCCTGCTTCCTAGTTTAACAGCTTCCAGGTTCCATGGCATGATCAGAACTCCACTTATTAGTGAGAGGAGAAGGAGTACAAACTTACCTCAGACCTTAGAGGTGAATCTATCATTTGAGGCAGGGACATAAAGAAATCAGAGAAGAGCTTCTGAAGACAAAGCTTCTTTGAATACTCAGTTTACTAAGCTGAACTGAAGACAGACCATGGAAGAGCCTCTGCCTCCCACTTACCAATGAAATCTCACTGCTTTAGGATGCAGCCTTTCAGCATCAGTCACAACCAATACTCTCTAAGGTGAAACTCCAAGACCACACTGCAGTGAGGATTTGCCAGGTATGGGAATGGCAGCCCAGAGGTCAGACAGGGCATGGTGATCATGTGCAGTTCTTTGCCTCTGGAAACAAAATCCTGAGCACTTGCAGCACTGCATTTCTTCAAAACAGGGTGGGCAGAACTGTTACATAAGTAAGATTAGGTGGCATAAAAATCACTTGCATTTCCTCCCCAAGCTCTTTTCAAAAGCTGAGCTATTTTAGACAAAGAAAAGCCATTGTTTTAGCAACTGGTAATTACACAGCAATATTTTTCCTGCCTTAGCTTATTAATATTTTCTCAGGTCTCCTCTGGAACTGTGAAGAATCAGGATTCAAGAGCAGCAATTTGAAAACACAGACTACACAAATGCACATCACATCACTCCTCTCATTCATTCACAGGCACACTAGAGAGAAGAGACCTATGGAAGTCCCTGGCCAAACCTCCTGCTCAGAGCAGGATTATTGCCAACACGAGACTGCAGCTTGCCAAGCCTTCAAGACTTTCAGAGAGTTTTTGCGGCCTCTCTTGAGAGCCATTTCCATGTGGGTCCAGCCTCCTGGTGAGAAAGGTCTTCCCAAAGCTCAGCCAAGCGTCCAGCTTGCTGTGTTGCATTGTCTGGCACTGCTGGGAGGAGCCTGGTTCTCTGTACCTGCACTTCAGATATTAACAAGATTTCTTGAGGTACTCAATTCTTCCATTAGCTCACACTTCCCAGACTAAACAACTTTACACTCCACAGTGTCTTTTCCCAAGATGTGCTCTAGTAACTTTACCATCTTTCTAGTCTTTCACTGGACCTTCTCCATGGCCCTCTTGACCCACAGGCCCCACAGGTGGATACAGCATTCCAGCTGTTGCCTCACCATTACAGCAAGGCACAATGATTTCCTACATTCTGCAGGCCAGGATCCATTGGGAATGTAATGTGGTGGAGGGTTTGTGTTATTTGCAGTCAGGGTGCATTGCTGGGTTGTTTGCAGCTTCTGGATCTACTGTTATCATCTGGCATCCACTCTAACACGCATATCCTTATCAGCAGGATAACATCATCATCATAATATCATCAGGGCTACAGATCAACAAGTCACTTCCCATCCTCTACCAATGCAAGGAGTTATTCTGTACAAGATGCAGAATGTTATGGTTTTTCTTACTGAACTCCGCGAGATTCAACTTTGCCTACTCTCTCTGTTTATTTCTCTGGATTCAGGCTCTCCTACCAGCCATATCACTTTCTTCACTTAATTTGTAGAATGCACATAGTGACTTCACCAGTTTTCCAATGAAAATGTCAAGCAACATGGCACCTCACATCATGCCCTGGGAGCTCTGCTCACTAGCTGATGCCAGATCGTTAAAAATCAACCCTTTGGTCTCCTGGAGTCCAGTCAGAGGTGATCCTGTCAGTTTTCAACCCACGTAGCAACCTACTGATCCAGACTGTGTCGGCAGTATCAAAAAGGTCATTTTCCAGTGGCAGGATTTGACAGCTTTGAATCTTTCCTAGACAGGAAAGGCTTAAAATACTCAGAATGAGAAGCCATGATATCTCTGAATTACATTTTTGAAGCCCCAAACAATTGAGACATAGGAATGCAGGGGTCAGCATTGAACAGTACCATCAACTTATTAACTGAAGACCAGCAGTTCCTTTGTTCTTTAGCTTAGTGAAAAACAATGCCAGCATTCAGATACGAAATCAATATCCAGCAGAATTTCAAGTGCCTATTTAACCACAGATTCCAAGAATTGAGTTATTCCTTATGTGAACAATAGTCGTACTTACTTTAGTCTTACTTCCAAAACTAAACATCTTCTCTTTACTCTGGCCTTGTTAACAAGGTCACTCTTTGAAAAAGATCACAGCACATGTGGGAAAAGATTTCCTACAGCTTTCAGAGAAAGCCCCTAAAATAGTCACTAGCATGCAATTCAAACTTGAATTAAAAATGATGGTAGAAACACATGGAATGACTGCAGCTAGAACTGGGTTTCAGATGAAGAGATCACCATTTTGGGTGTACATACACAAATCAGCAATTAGGAGTAATTGCTTTCAGCTGCATTCTCCTGTTTTTAAAAATTAATGATATATAATTAACGCTAATTTAAGGACAGATGAAACCCAATGTTGGTGCTGAGAAGAGACATGGCTGACACAAAACAGCTAGCTCATATGCAACTTTGGTGGTGACAGCTAGAGTATTTCTACCATATTCCCAAAATTACAAAAGCTTTAATCCTTCCGTCTTCTCAGGCACTTCCTACCCATTAATCTTCCTCTTTGCCCACGGACAGATCCTCAGAAAGGTGTGAGAAGGGAAGAAATTCATTGTGTTACTATTACTAGACACACTGCCAGCCCTCAGCCAGACACCACCCCTTGCTAACTCCACATACCTTCACGTAACGGCACAGACCTGTTGCACTGACATTAATTACATAGGCAGCCTTGGAGTGAAAGCCTGTGAATCAAACCTCACTGTGATGTGTATACTGCTGCACTACCTGAGAACAGATAAATGTACCTAGATCAAGCGTAAAATGACTTTGCTGGAAGATTTCCTGGCAATTTCATGTAATCTACCCTGACAATGTTTCCTGCCTTGAAACAACAGTCACTCAGCTCCGTGAAGCCCTGGCAGCCCTTCCCTACACAAGGCAGCTCCACATAGGCTGCACCAAAGGCAGTAAAGCAGATCAGTGGTGTCTTAGGGGAGCTTCCAGTTACTACAAACAGGCAAAACAGTGAAGTGTTAGGGTGATAAAAAGAAAAACCTCTTTCACATTACAGAAGTGTGACTTTCATGGCTTTCATGAGGTCAGTGAGGAGGTGCACTGGATAAGCCCTCTGCCTGGCCAGCATCTCAACCCTCTCACAAGTACCCTTCCCACAGACTGCAATTCATAATACAGAGTGAAATTATATTATCAGAGTTAACCTCTTTCCACACTCCAGTCTGTGAAAGCACAGGCCTACTAAGTGCATCAGGCTTGTAGACTTATTCTAAACAAACTGGCTCTCAACATTTGGTCAAACCGTAAAGCCCCCATGCAATATGGTTTACCATGTGTTTATCTGGACAGTCAGCAAACTGGACCAGACCTAAATGTTCATCAAACTCAGAATCTTTACTAGTGGGGCTAAGCAGATTTAGGCCCCTGTAGACCAACTGCTTGTATATGATCCATGTGGCTTCCTTAAAGAAGAGTCTTTAATATATCTGGTAATTACTATACTGGGGCTCTAACTAGGCACCTCCATTCCATGAATGACAGAGAAGCTGAGAGGTATCAATCGCTCTCTAATTCCTCCAACTCTTATCTCTAACATCTCAAGTTAAGCAAACTTTATTAATAAAAAGTGTATCATTTAACAATCCCCAATCTTGCAGTGAACTCTCCTTTGCCTCCCTTTACCTGCTATACACAGTGTGTGGCTACCCTGAACAAGGCTTTTTGTTTCCTTGCTCCCTCTCCCCCGACATTTGGAAAAACAATGAAAAGCTCCTCTGATTTGACTACAGCAGGACCCCCAGGAGCAGGAGAAAGCAGAGGAAGGCATCCCCTGCAGCAGCTGAGCAGAGGTGCAGGGAAAGAGGAATTTCCCTTTGGGAATAGGCTGCAGAGAATTAATTACCTGGTTGCTTAGAAACATGAGATTAAAAACAGCTTGGTTTTCCCCCTTCCTTCACACATGCACTTACAGAGGCCATAAATTGGCTGCTTAGGAGACTCGGGATAGACCAACTGCAAAGTGAGACCCAGAGTCACTGCTCCAGCCAAACAGCAGGCAGGGGGAAAGAAGAGTTTTGCGCTCTGCTTTCCCTGTCTGTGTAGCTGCCTTTGATATGCAGTGAGAAGTTTCTCCTTGCTCAGTTTTAGCAGCCAGGAGGAATCTCAAGCGGGCAGCTCTGCAGATGAGTTTTATGTGCCAGCATTTCATCTCTCATGGCAATCAGTTGAGGGAATGCAGTGAAGGTAAAAGAAGCAAGAATGAGCAGCTGATGTTTACAGCAGATGATAAATTCTGTGCCTCTTACTAATGTTTCCTACGTGAGCTGCCACAGCCCTGGTGATCATTATAGATGCCTGCTGCCTGGCTGTGTGTTACCTACTTCAAAGAGTCTGAAAAGAAAGACTGATTTAAAACACAGAAGTCCAACTGCTGCTTTGCTTAACTGCCTTCACGTAACATGAAGTAGGAAATAGCCATCCAGATAAAACAGATTTGGACGTAATCTCATGCAGTTCATGGTCAAACCAGTTTAACATGAAAAAGCACCATCACTAATGCAAACATTACAGCATAGCCACAATGTGTGCTCAAGAGCTTTAATGAAGTCTCTGCAAGGAGAAAGCTCTCTAGGGCTGGTGTAACAGATCAAAATACAGATGAACTGAGATCTGTCTAGAAAGTAACAGAATGTGGAAAAAGATGCTGGAAAGTGCCTCAAAGTTTGACAATTTAACATTCATTCACTTTCACAGACATCAGCTCAAACAGTAATATGGATTTGCTATTGTGTACCTAATAACTTTGTGGATAAGAGCCAATGGTGTGGTTATCATTATGCTGGATAGTTATTACAAGCTGAAGGTTAATTATTAACAGAGCTGAAAATAAAAAGGTGCTTGATCCAGACTGCATAGCTACACACACAGGAAGCCGCTACCCTGAAGCACTTCCAGTCTGCTTCCAGACACGTTCAGCATGGTTCAGACATACAAGGTGGCGTGCCATGCTATGGTAGAGGAAACTGAGAACACAGGCTGTTCTTGAAAACAGCACCTTTGCTGAGTAGGTGTTGTTTGTGTGTTGTTTTTTGTTTGTTTTTGTATTACTACTGAACAGCAGTTTAAAAACTGGTAGTGTCACTAGAATGAAGTTGCTTTTGAGTAATCATTAAGCTCTGTGTAAGTAAATTCTCTCTTTGAGTTGGGAAGGATTTTGTTTCAGAGGAAGGACTAGAGCTGGCTCCTGCTCCAAGCTTTCACGCTTCACTACAAAAACCAATGAGTTCTTCAGGGATAGGTGTGCAGGAGCCATGTGTCTGATTTTGTTAAGAATTTTTTCAGTGATACTTTATGTTTTCAGCCTGGTGAAATGGGGAAGAAAAAAACAAGTGGGAAAAGCTTAAAAAAAAAAAAAAAAAGGGAAAAAAGACCAAAAAAATTAAAGTCAGCTGGCAACTTATTTTTGAATTAAAGAAAACAGATTGATAGAGTTGGTTGATCTTTTCCACAGGAAATTGTTTCCTGGACTTTCTATATGAAGCACCAATGAATCTCTGCCAAAGAAGTCAGAGAATTTTCTCTTGTCCCGGAGATGAACACTCCAGCCATACTCAAGCCTTTTTCACTCAATTGCCCTGCTCTCCTTAGAAAGAAGTTCAGCGTTAACCCAACTGCTTCAACACTAACAAATACAGTTTTACCTGTTCATAAGTGCTTGATATTCAACCTGCATCAGGAAAGTAAACAAGGAACTCAAAAGCAGACAGGCAGGCAGGAATGGCTGAATTCAGAGTAACACAGCAGTGGGTGAGAACCAGCTCTTGCCAGTCACGTCAGCCTGTACCCAGGAGAATGCAAATGGGTAAATCTGGAGGTTTCCAAGGCAGATGCAATGAGCAAGGACCTCATGTGATCAATAGGACCACAATATTCTATAAACACGACAGGAAAAAAAGGAAAGGAGTTTATGCTGGCAAAGTGAAATAAAAATAAATTGCCACAGTGCCTAAACAGGACAGCATTTATTTACAATGAAGGAGGCATAGCAGATAACACTCTGCCCTGTGACTTTCTCTGCCAGTGTGTGTGGTGTAAAATCATGGGCTGATGGGACCATGGTCTCCCCACAAGCAGAGCACCTCTCATTTGGCAGAAAAGGCTTTTAATGTTTGCTGGCTTTTCCAAAAAGAAACCAGAGCAACCTCTGCCTCCCCTCATTCTCAAGATGTAAGGCAATAACACCAGGGGCAGGGAAACTCACTTCTATGTGTGCAAGCCAATTTGCGAAAAAGAAGAGGGCTCCATTTTACAGCCAGCCACCAGGTGAAACAGGTTCTGTGTGACCTGGTATGACAAGGACAAGTGTCCAAGCAGTCAGGCAGCAATGGCAAGCAGGGGACATGGCTCCCACTCATTCTCATTCAGATTGAAAACAACTTTCAACTCAAGGCCCATATTGGTACGATTCTAAAGGACTTGTAACTGGTAACACGGCCAGGAGAATAGCAATAGGTATGCTTTAAAATCTGGTTGGTTTGTTTGTTTTAATGTATCTGCAGAACGATTTTGTCATTAACTGAAGGCAGTGAAAAATTACAGCTCCATAGGAAGTCTAGGTGACTAACCTAGGACGTCCAACTCCTAGACAGCTTGGAATTGAAAGGGAGAAACACTGCCCATTAAGACTATGTTGCAGAGAGCCCTGGAGGTTTCATGAGCCAGGGCAGCTAGCTGCAGAAATCACACCCAGCCACTGGAAAGCACCACAACTCCAAGGTGCTTGCCATGAAAAGTTGCAGTGATTAGAAAAAAAAAAAGCTTAAATGGGTATGAAGATAACACGAGGGACCTTCCAGGCATGTCAGACAAGCAGTTACAGTGACAGCAGATATAAGTAGACTGCATTTACATCAAGGCAACGCTTGCCAAAATAGTTTCCCAGTGAGCTGTCCAAACAGCCCTCCTGCTGTTTACACCGAAGCACTCCCAAATGCGACTCTCTCATTAGTAAATTGAATCTCAATCCAGTCAACTCAGGCACATTTCCACTTTGGCAGCTGGCCTCAGCAGGAGCAGGGAAGGTGAACTCAATGCCATGCTGCTCCTGTCACAAGGACTGCAGCCCGGTGAGGGTGAGGGATGTCCTTACCTCCCCAGCCTCACCACTTCCTTCATGGAATATGTCCAGTTTTGCCCTGCACAGGGAAATCCAGGTAACTGAGCTCCAACAGGACCTTGCCCTGCACAGCCAATTGAGCCAGGAAAACGTTGTTGTGATTTGCAGTATTTACGTTTGAAGCAATGAAACTTCTTGTTTGCATGCATTATATACAGCTGAATGCTAACGAGACTGCAGACTGCATAGGTACATTTTATACGTTGCTTTTTGTCATGAAACACTTCTCTGCAACTTTGCACAGGCACCAGAAAACTTAGCTTACGGCAGCATCAGTACACACCACTCTCCTGTCTATGGTTTAATTTAATCCTTCTGTTTGCTACCTATCAAGGCCAAAAATCTACATTTTGCAATCACACTGGCTTTGCTAGTCAGTGCAGGTCCTGACTGTGATACTCCAACTGCAGTTCTGTCAATTGATGCTGAAATTACATTTATCAGTGGTATCAAAGCCATATTGTGTTTTCCAAAGATTTTCACGTGTAAGTGAAATAACATTTTTCTTCTTCAATTTTAACAAATAGAAGAACAACATATGCAAGGTAACTATACATAATTCAGATTTATACAAATTAAACTTGAATGTATTTGTTTGTTTCATAGTTTGAAGTCTGGAAATGTGAGCAATCCAACAGGCTAACTTCATTGATTCCTATTACACAGATAAGCACACCACAAAAAGAAGTCTGAACTGAGGTAGTAGCTGTTATTAGGTCAACAAGCAGAAGCTGGAAAAACAACAGAGCAACTTATCATTCAGCCTAATAAAAGACATTACCTCTCCCTACAAACCTTGCCTAGCTTATAACACAGCAGCAACATCACTGCTCAAATATTTATCACCCTAACAATTAAATTCTGCATTTTTCAGAAGTCAGAGAGCAGCCTCAGTTTATAATTTACTTTTGTAACTAAACAACGTGCAGTGCAGAGAAGAAAAAAAAAGCAGAGGAACACCAGTACTGGAAACACAGCCGATATAATTTTGCTAGTGTGAGCACTGGATCTGCAAGTTCCTCTACCCACATGCAGAGCCAACATCTGCAGAGAACCCCCAGCAGCAAAGTCATGGGCCCTGGGAGCAAACTACCACACAGCTGATGCTGCCCAAAATTACCATCAGTAGTGTAGGTGGGTCTATGTCACACATGGCTGATGATCTGGGGTGCAAGCAGCTCCTAGTAGATATGGAGGCCTTTGGGTACCCTGTGAGATAGCAGTGAAAGCTGTTTCCTATCCCATGTGTCCTGGTACAACACTGAATCGGGACAGCATTTTTTGTGAGGTTGGAGAAATAATTGTACAGCATAGAACACCAGGCTAACAGGTATGGTATAGCCACAAGGCAGTGTAGGGATACCCAGCAATTTTTAGGAAACAGGAGGTTTCTCTGGAGCATCCCCAAGTCCAGAGAGGACTAACAGATAGCTTCTGGGGAAAAGGTACATTAAGGTAAATCTCACTGCCTTGTCAACTGCACAATAACTACACCCCTACACACAGACATGGCCCTTAATGAGCACTATCATCATTAAGCAGAGCTCAGGCATCCCTCAGTAACTTTCTTGCTGAGACAGAAACACAGGGATATACTCTTCTATTTCTTTCCTAGCCTATGTTTGGAGGAGCCACGTAGCTCCTCTTCACTACCTCAAGGCAATAACAAAAGCAAGAGCCAAGATTACACACACATAGCTTCAGTTCCACCACTGGGGCCTTCCCAGCCACAACGCTTCTCTGCCAGCATCTCCTGGCAACAGCCTCCTGTCCCTGCCTCTAGGGTTCAGCCCAGCTCCAAAGACATGCATCCTGGTACATGCTCAGCTTGATCCCAGGTGACTACCTTGGCCCTTTCCAGCTGGTAATGCTCCAGCTAGTACACTGCTGGCCTCCAGGCAGGGGGATGTCACTGCTTGCCAGGCTTCCACTTCCTCTGCTGTGACTTTGGTTGGCTTTAGATGGGCAATGCCAAATGTTAGGAGCTCATCTCCAGAAAAACATCAATAGAAGTACTCCCCACCTGGGAAAAGCATCCTTTGTTCAGTTTAAATTCAGCCAAAGAAAGCTAAAGCAGAGCTACCTTCATTCTGCAGAGGAACATCATGCTGGCATCCAGAGTGGTTTGGTTTGTCAACTTGCAGGAAAGTTAATTTGGTTTCACTTAGAGTGTACTCTTGTAAGATACACCTTTTATTTTTCATTAACTACATTTTATCATGGGGGTTGTAGCCAGGTTCACTGCTCTGTGGCACAGTAAGTAAATTTAAATCTGTGTTTTAATAGCATCAGGCAGACAGCAGCTGTTACTGCTGACTGCCCAGCTATTATTGCTCTGAAGACTTTCATCAGTGAAGGTACTCAATAGCCTTAAGATATTATGGCCTGGCAACGAATCTTTTCTTTCCTAAACAGCACCTTAAAAATACAGAAGTTGTATGTTGTGGAGAGATGATGAAAAGGCTTTCCCATACCCCTACTCAGAGCACTAGGCTATTAAATTTTTATGTAAAGAGGAAAATAAAACATTATGCAAGCATCTGAAAGAGTGTGTTAGAGAAATGGAAGGCAGGATGCAGAATTAAATGTATAATTCATGACTTGTGAGAGCCTTAAGGCAAGACCTTTTGGACTTGCTAATTGCTCTTCTGAGAAGTAGTTCAAAAGCCATAACAGTGCCTCCTACAAGTAGACAAATGCACACAGAAAGCTGTAGTAACGTCCATCTAGGGGCTTGGCTTCCATTATCAGCCCTGCTGCAGATGTGTTGTTGCCCACCTGACAATATGCCACCCAAGGACATCAGGCTGATCTAAGTGTCTGGACCTAATTTTGGTATGTATTCCTGCATACTGCAGTTTTTGGACTGCAAACAGGTATATATATTTATAAATGATTGCTGTTATATTGTGGCCCATGGAGGACTTACTGTGTGCCCTGAGCCTTTTTATGTCACAAGCTCTGTGCACATGAGATCGGTAGAACAGAGTGGCTCCTCAACTGCAGCAGCCTTATTTAGTTCAACTGAGCTCAGAGGCAAAAAATTCAGTGGGTGCAAGATCAGATCCCAGTTGCAGTCATGGATATAAATGTGACAGAAAGGGAGGACAAAGGCAAGCATAACAGTTTATATAATTACAGTGGCTTGTATACATGCATAATTTGGTGAATATAAGTCATGAACAAACCATCAAGATATTTTCTCATTTCCTGTGCCATAACCACCTCCTTCTCCCTTGTCCCCACTGAACATCCTTGAATATTCTCATCCCAGTAGGCAAAAACTGTAGGCTTTTATCTATCAACAAGTCCCTTCTATTCACATTCTCTAGCTGCAAAATACGCTACTGCAGCCAGTTCTCTGATAACATCCTCGCAAGCACCCCCTACCCACTGTTGCTTCTTCACTATTTGACCCCAGCAGAAGTTAACTTCAAGGACCTAAGGGAGGCTTCTCTATTGGTGTTTCTAATTTGTTACATTATCCAGTCAGAGTTGCTCTCTGAGTCTTAAGAGAGATAAACTTGCCTCTAAAGCAAGCATCTGTTCCCTTTCTGTTCCATCAGCTTCTCACACTCCAGCCCTTTCGGAAACTCTGAAGCAACATTCTTGATAAACTGTTGTAATCTTCCCCTACTGTTTTCTTAAAAGTCTCAGCTGATGTGTTGTGAAAAGGGGTAGAGAGCATCAGAATGAATCTTTTTTTTAAAGCCCTATCCTTGCCTTTTGGTATTATTTACTGATGCATCAAAATTACCTTAAAAACACATTAATAAAATGTAAATCAATATCTTCTGTAAAGCAGCTCATCTCCAATGAGTTTGAGATTTATTTCTGTAAAGCTACTAGAAGAACAAGAAAACAGAATCTGTGCCTTAATTGTACTGTGTCAAATCATACTCCCTTCATGAAGACAGTGAATCAGATTAAATTTTTACTAATTATATACTTATTTTCTTCAAGATGTTCCATTTATTTCTCAGGGTCAAGAAAATGAAAAAGCAAAAGGACTCAACAGATGTGAATAAAACAGAAGGTGGGCAAAGAGTCCTGGTTTAGACATATTTCATCTGGAAACCATCAGTGTTGTCCTGTGAAACTCAGAAGAGTAAATGAAGCTATCAGTTACATTATAGAGAAATAAAGTTTCACAGCAAGTAAAACATCCTTTGAGTACTTCAAATCACATTAAAGAGAGAAACTGCTTTGCAACATCTTCTGTATAAAAATTTTAGCTAATAATCAGTAAATGCAATGGGCCACCAATGAAGGCAGTTTAGTAGTTATCAGAGAAATGCAATGAAGCTGAGGACTCCCCAACTTAAGGCTAGTCTCAAAATGCTAATTCCTAGTTCTGAAAGTAAATAACCAATTAGCTACTTCAGAATTGGAGCAACATGATTCAAACAAAGCTGTAAACTATTCCATGTGCAACTTCCACAATGCCATTTTAGTTCTGGCAATGTTACTGTTCTTTACGAACACACCAATTTAGGTTTTGACATCCACAAGGGGCATACACCCAATTCAGTTTCTCCAAGACCAGGGGTTTACAACCCAAATAAACAAATTAAAGGCAAAATATGGGAAAGGGAAAATGACGGCAACAGAAGAACATTCCTTAATCTTTGAGTTCTACCCTTAATTAACTTTAACAGCTCCCACATAGGAAGTAAGGTAAATAATCACTAAATGTAAGCAGAGTTTTGTGTAGTTTTATTTTCTTCTGTGACCTTCAGTTCAAAAGAGACAAGTTATTAAGAACAGAATGGTTCCATTACAACTGTAACACAAAGGGCAGTCTTTAACTCAGTACAAAGAATGCTAGCACAGATGGTGAATCAACATTTTGCAGGAAAATCCATGTAGCTTCCACATTAATGAGACACAGGTTACAAGAACACAGTATCATATGTTGCCGTCACTATGTCACAAGTGATTTGTTGTTCCAGCTTAGGTATCCAGATGGTATCAAAAATACTCCAAACTTCCTACATGCACAAAGCTTTCATTACAACTTAAAAAATTGTTTCAGAAAACATACTGGTTTCTTCAAGTATTCCCAGTTTGCTCTTAACTGCTGAACATGTTCTGTATTTTGCTTGCAGTGGTTTTACAAGAGCACATACATGCATTAGAAAACCTCAGAATGCAGCAGTGGTGAGTATTAGCAAAGGAGAGGGGAGCTGCATAGAGCCACCATATTCCTAAAGTGCAGAAGAGAAGGAACAGGCTAAGAGTTAATGGTGTTTCCCTGGCTGGTATATCAGTGAGGTCTTCCAAGAGGGCCTGGACTCTGGAAGACATGTCCATAGAGCTGCATATTGGATGGTACCAAAGCAGAACTTAGAAAATCCACATTCACAGAGCTTAAAAATACGTTGAACTAGGAGCAGTGGCTGCTCCTGCTTCATTCAGATCAGTTTTAACCTTCTACCCCCACAGTGGGCATTATGCATTTCAGAGCCAAAGCAACTGGACTTGATGCCAATTCTAAGTCACATTATTAACACAATTTTGTTTCTGATAGGAGCCTCAAAAACCTTTATAAAGAACTCCCAGTTAGATAATTACTTTCCTTTCACTTCACTGTAGCAGACTCCCACAGGTTTGACTGTATTTTCTTTCTTTTAAGTAAATTGTGCAGCCTCTCTTAAAAGGTTCACCTTTTAAAAAAGGTACCTAGAAAATACCAGTCAAAATTTGATGTATTTTCCCTGTTTCAAAGCAGAAGAAGGGTTTTTTTCTGGAAGAAGGTAACATATTTTCTACTCAAGTAGATTGAAAATCTACTGTAGAAAAGGGGAAAGAAAGGGGGGGGTGGGCAAGAGGAAGATAAAGGAATGAACTGCTTGGAGAGTACGTGGGTGGCAGGGTTTGGTTTTTAATCTGAAAGGTATATGCCAGTATTTCTCTACAGACATACCTATCAGGGATTCTGATACTGTACTGTTTTCTAGTGATCTCTCTTATTTTTAGGTTAGTTTCCTACAAATCTTGATGCCCAAAGCACTAACAGGTTAACAAAGCAAAAAAAGCTTCAGCCTTTTTCATCCATGCCTTTGCCTTTCTGAGTACCTCAAACAAATTCCTTTTGAAATTAAAGATTGTTTTGTCACCTATGCAGCAGACAACATGGTACAAAGACAGATTTACACAGTGGTAACTAGGGAGCAAGCAGAGGAGGCGGCTGCTCAGCTGACGGATATAAATAGTAAAATCCTAGTCAACAGGATATTATTGTTCTTTGGGGCTCCCAAAGAAACCTTCAGCAATGGATCAGCTCTCCTACGCACATGCTGATTGCAGTCAGCACTGGTGTGCAGTGGAGGCAGCACAGGAGAAGCCCTGCTCAGGAAGACTTCAGAAGTGGCCAGGTCCCAGAACTTCTCATGCTGCAGTGGGAGGATAGATTGAAAAAGTAGGGGGGAAAGGTCTCAGCAAAACACCTGTCGTTTGTTTGCTTATATATTAATAACTTGTCTCTAATAGTCATGAGACTATAGAGTAATGCTTTCCCCTCTTCTCGCCATGAAGCCAAGCCTAGATGTAGATCACCAGATGAAAATCAAAGAGCCTGTGAAACTGGGAAAAGAAAACAAAGAAGAAAAGAAATCTTCCTGAAGCAGATCAGAGTGGCTTATTTATCAAGCTGCAACTCCACAGGACACCGGCTTCAACTGGCTTCGTGTCAAGGCAGCTTACACTCTCAGGTATCACATTATAAGCCATTATAAACCACATTTCAAGGTGAGGCACTTAATTGTCTCATCCCTCTCTGACCTTTACAGAAAGGAAAAACAATTTTGATTGCTCTCCTATTTCTAATTTTCTGTTAACTCTTTCATTTCTTCCTCTTACAGAACATACACTTGTAATCATCCAGGGCAAACAGACATCTTTTGACAGATCTCTCTCCACAGGCAAGATTAATATCTCATCCATGCCCTAAACAAACTCTCCCTTGGTCTTTCTCTCTACCCATTCCTGTGCTCTTTCAGACCCCAGCACAAGGGAGACACATTTTCCTGCCAGCAGATACAGCACTGTTCTCTGTTAAAATAACATTTGGATACTTCTAAGAACTGAAACTACAAGTACAGTGTGACAGCAAGTTCAGCCTGGGATAAAATTTTATCTGATTCATTTATGCATGCAAGCGGAAAGCTTTTATTAGCATACATTCCTTAAGAAAAAGAAATTATAATTCCTGGAATGTTCACCATGAAGGATATTCTTCTGGCTTATAGTGACAAGTTTCCTTCCTTCCCCAGCTCCACTTTATCTTCTTTCTAGCAACACATTCTCAAAACAAAGCAAACAGAACTCTCCGAATAAACTGAGGGAACTGGAAGTACAGTATGAAGAGGCCAAGGGAACGCAGCTAACTCGGATGTCGACTGAGGTAATTCCAGAGCATTTGGAGGAAAAGTTTACCTGAAGATGATAAAACAGAAACTCAGAAAGATGGTCAACATAACATTACTATAAATACATCTTTCCAGATAGGATGAAGTAGAATAAAGCATGCTGACTCCATTCCACAAGCATTTTGTTCTATTTACATTATAAAAACATGAGCCAAGCCAAAATGATGTCTGCTTGCACTCAGTCCTGACCCTCCAACTGGTGTGCCCTGGAGAGAACACAAGTATGAGCAAACCCAGAAGGAAAGCACCTGCTGCCAGACTGGGCAACACCACATGGTGGGAGGAGAGCTGGGTAAGTAGAATCATGTTAGTGAGTTGCACAATTTCACTAAAGACAATAAGCTGGTTACAATTCAGACATGTATTGCTGTCAGATGGTGAAGGCAAAGACGGTGTGAAAGAAGGAAACTGGTCAGATCATTATAATATGCATCCTGGAGAGAGAAGACCAAGACTCAAAGCCTGCTCCACCAAAGCTTTCCATGTTCATATGCAGAAAAGCATCATTACACTACCTGGATAACTTTTAAATAAGTCCTCTGGCTTTCATATGCCTTTATTCATATATTAAACAGGGAAGCCAATCAGACAAATACATCAAAAACATGAGATACAACTACTAAAGAAATAAAAATAATTCATTGTTAGTATGTATTAAGGACAAATTTCAGTTTTAGTCAAGACAAATACAAAGCAGTAGGGAAAAAAGCCTATAGGCATCAATACCATCTGAGTACAAGAAGTCAAGCTGTGATCCTCTCTGTAAAACCATGACTCCTGAATGCTACTCCCACCTCTGCAACAGCCCTATCCATCTCTAGGAATGCAACGTGCAGGAACACACACACCCAGCAGGACTGCTGAGGCAAAATGAAACAGGCAGCCCTGCGAACCTTTCTGTCACATGGACACCGTGTTAGCACACTATGCTGCGCTTAACCCCACAGGGTTTGGGTTCCAAAACTCATCATTAGTGTAATAAATGAAATGAGCGGAAACCCCTGCTCACAGAGCCCAAACTGCAGCAGCTCTGTTGTCGGTCACTGCCCTAAGTTTTGGTTCACTGCTGAAATGAGAGTATGAGAGGTCAAGTGAACATTTGGTTCATAATTAAAAGCCTGAATGACAAAACTGTCTGCTGGCTTGAGTGACGCAACATGAAGGTCTCATCAGAGCTTGCTGCAGGCATCCAGACCACCTCTGCAGATAGCTTTCATCATTCTTAGCATAAAAACAAAGGACTAAAGATGCATGAAAAAAAATTGCTCTAGAGCCAGCTGTGGGCAATGTTTAGACACCCCCACCAAATTAAAGTTAAGGACTTGAAAGGTACTCAAGAACTGACTGCTTGAAACAAAACCTGAATATAACTGGCTATTAATTACTTTGAAATCAGCCTGAAGAGAGACGCATGAGTACCAGCTCTCCACACCTCAGTGGCTACAGGAGCTCTCTCATCAACTGAAAGCAGCCCCCTGGTCACTCCCAGGACCATGGTGAAGCACACCCTGCCCTTCTCCTGTGATCTCCAGAGGCACCACCATTTCCTGACTTCAGGGATGGCACACTGTTCTGACCTCCAAATTCTTAAATAACCACAAGATGAGTGATACTGTCAACTGCAGCATTATGGGTGAAGTTTTTTATGTAACTGCTTAGTATTAGTGGCCAAAACAAGGTGCTTCCTCTTAAGATTTCTGAAAACAATTAAATATCCTATTCTTTTTTGATCCTTCTAATAAACAGGCAATGTTTTAAAGTTCTGAAAGGCCAACACTGACTACATCAAAAAGACCTACTTTCAAGAGAAGAAATGCAGCTTAAACTATTCCTGTTTTCTTTCAGCCAAGGTCAATAAATACATTAACTTCTGAAAGATGGTTGAGTAGAAGTTGTTTTGTGTTGTTTTTTTTTTTAACTAGTGTTACATCCCTTTGAAACTTTTACTTTGTAATAAGCAGAAATGAAAGAATGTATGAGTCTCTGTAACTTTAAATCATGCCTTGTCCTGTCTCCAGGGAGATCTTTAGAAGAAAAAATAATAAAATTGTGAGCAATGGGAACTAAATGTTGTTCAGTGACATTAATCATCAGGGATGAGAAGTCCCCTACACAACGTGGAACCGGAGAACAAGGACAGGGACCAAAAACATTTCCCCAGTGATTCTGAATGTTAGCTGCTGAAGTCACTTGTAACAAGGCCTACTGAGGGCCTTGTCAAAGAGGCAGAATTGATGGAGCAGAACATGTCTCACAACATAGAAACAACACCTAAAGGACTGACTGTCAAGGTACCTACTGTACTGTTTATTTTAATTTCTTGAAGGAAACAGAAAAAACAGGCTGGAAGAAACAAAGAACAGAAATCATCTGAGCTACTTCAGCACCTGTTGAGGAGAATCAGGGGTGCAAGACCTAAACCTAAGCTTCCCTTATGCACGGCTTAAGCATGGAGAACCTACTCTGCGAGACCCACAGAATGAGACAGGGCACTATGGCATCCACCATGATGAAGGCTAATTGGACACTTGAGATTTGTTTCACAACCAATACAAAGTCTCCAATGCAAATATAAAATATAGAAAAGTCAGGAGTCCAACAGCCCTGAAAATCACAAATTTTCAGTACACACAAGTATGATTTATTGCCATGAGATAAGATTTGTCCCCATGCTTAAAAAGCCTGTGCTGTGATGATCTAGCTGGAGCATTCCTGGTAAAGCATCCCTGACCTGAGAAGGCTTGCTGTGGACTCACGAGTGTCAGTAGCAGCGTTATCAGAGATGCACTGAGAGAGCAGCTCAGTCTGACTCACAGAGCACCAGTCATGGGCCTGGTCATGGGCACTGCCCAAGAGCAGAGACTTTCTGCTGGGGACTTGAAAAAAAAATGTACTCATCACCAGCGCTAATTAGGAGAGGAAGAAAATCCAGTGGGATACACGGCTTAAAAAAAAAAAAAAAAGGCTGGGATATAAATATTTCTATTTGAAATTAGTTCTGTGGAACATTATTTAGTAAGCAATAACTGGAATTATATTTCGAAAACATAAAAACTTGAAAACTGACTGCCATAATGAAGTAAATCAACAACACTGATCAAGAAAGATTTAATCTCTGCCTAAGAACAGTAAAAGATAATAACACACAAAAGGTATAAATAACAAAGTAGCTCATAGTTAATAGACTCACTGGGTCTGAATTACACTGATATATATCAGGAGTAAATTTCAAGATACTGCAGTGCAAAAGATACTTATTTCATATGTCAGAATTAGCGGAAATAATTAACGGAATCCCTCCAAGTAATTTATTATTTTAACAATTCATGAATCATGCTGTCGAATTGAGTAATTGTTACAGAGATGAGGGTTATCTATTAAGTATCCTTGATAACATCTTTTCAGATTCAATGGGATTTCTGGTTTTAGAAATAAATCCATTCTGTTTGCAGGTTACATGTCCACAGGCATTTGTCCTGGAGACACGCAGGCTGTTGCTATCATGAGCCTCCTTAGAAGATACAGATTTCAATTCGTGTTTGTGGCTATGAAGCCTCAAACTGCAGACAAAACATGGCTCAGTTATTTGCACAGAAACATGCAGCAATTACAATGAAGTAAAATCCATCCCACAATCCTCCACCTACAGTCCTTGCACTTAAATGGGTGGGGAGACATAAAAATAGAGCAGTAGGTAAAGATGTTTGTAGAAAAAGATAGTTATTTCTTAAAAAGTGCTGTGATTGCCTTCACCACACCAGCACTGACAGAGATGCAACTCCTTATCTGCTGATTTCTTCCCATGAATAGATCATTTTGAGATTTTTTTTTTTTTTACTTCTGCATGGAAATAGAGGTAAAATTTGGCTCTTCTCCTTTAGACATGCCCTTAGCAATTATTCTGTAAAAACAAGAAGTTTAAACAGTACAGAAGAAAATAGTGCCTTACATGGACAGTGACAAGCTAAAATACCCAAGGTTGTTTTAGTCCAACGGAAAGCAATCTTTCAAACAAAAAAAGGAAACAGTCATTCATTTGAAATATTTCCTAAATAAATGCTATAAACATGTCAGGATACAAGTGACATGACCTTGAAATTAGCTTGGAGAAAGAAAATTGTTTGAATTTCTTTGTCCAAACTTAGTGGACAAAGGAAAAAATAAACAGCAGAAGCTATGAGAAGCATGTAATATTTTTTTAATCAGCATTAATTTGAATACAGTATTTTGAGTACTGCCATGTTAAAACTAATGCCATTCAACCTGTTAGGGTCAGAGATGTGATCAGCTGTCCTGGGTAACACTTTGTGCTGAGCAGCAGCTCACCAAGGCAGGAAAGAGGGAAGAAACGATGTGGTGGTGTGTGAAAGCATCAGCCCCCGGCCTCCAGTCAGGTCTGTGCTTAGAGGCCAAACAAGAACAGTGTCTCTTACGATGAAGTGCTAATGCATGGGTTCGTTTGACTGTAGAGCTATTGGGCATGATTTGAATTTGACGTAACTTCATGCATGCAATGGGACAGAAAACCCAGACCTTTAATTTGTTAGAGAAATTAGGCACTGACCTTGTTAAAACTGCACACTGAAACGTGCAATCTGTGCTTTCTCTTACCTCTCACTGCTCTTTTATTTCACTGCAAGTACTGCCTCATTTAGAGAAGGGAGTCCTCCTGTCATTGCTGACAAACACTGTAAGCCATGAAAGTGCCATTACAGAAGCCATCTCCATCAGAATGATTTTGTTTCCAGCATTTATCTTTAGTTTCTTATGCCTGGATCTGAATCTGCATTTTGGGGCTTTGCATTTATAATTCCCAGGTCTACTGAACTTGTATACAGCATAACATCACTTAGTTGATCTTCCTTCATCTAAGGTTCTCCAGGCAGTTTTATTTCTACAAATGTCACCTCAATCTACAAGGAACTCCAATGAAAGTAACATGCCTACAAGCAGAATTAAATACTGCTGAATATGAGGTCAAGTTACAGAAGAGTTAAAGCAATGAAGAGCTACAACACCTTACTTTTGTCAGAACAAATGGATTCATTTAAAAATAAAACATTTCCTTCCATTTATGAAATTTCTATGGGTTTCAAACTATAGCAAGCAGGTCAAATGCTGCTGATACCTTGTAAGCAAAAACAAAACAAAACAACAACACAACACCCTCTGTAGTTAAGTGTAATGGTCATAATCATTATGCTTCATACAGAAAGAAAAATATATAGAGAAAAATATATTCAAGAATTCCTGACTGTGAGCATTTGCCTTCTGATGTCCATTGGAGGTGCACAAGCCTCCAAAAGCAGAGACAGAGATATGTTCACTCATAAAGAGAGCTACCTGCTGTGAGTTGGGCACCTGTATTAACTCTTTAAAAATAGGCCTTGGAATGGGCTATCTCAAAGGAAGCTGACATCCATTTCAATATCAACTGAAGTTATTATTGTCCAAAGCTTATTAAAAGCCTAGATCTTATGTATCCAAATGGGAAGGCAAGCAAAATCTGGGAGTGCTGTGAGTTTATGACAAAGTAATGCAAGCAAAGTTACAAACCAGGGCAAAGATAGGGAGCGTATGGGTCTGGTATTGCTCATTTCATTTCTTTCAGCCTGTTACCACTTTTTTTGCTTCATTTGACAACACTACAACATGCTCCAGTGTAGCCCTCCAAAAACATTTCAAGGCCACTTAACCATCTCAGCAAGCCTGAGACATGGAAAAGTATTCAAATCCAGGGGAATTCGGGAACATACATCAATGGATTTCTGTGGGATCTGGATCAAATTCTGAGTAATCCCCAAAATGACAAGTAGCAGGACTTAGTGTTCCTTGTCTAGTCCTGACAGACTCTACCATCCCAGACCATGTGCTCTATTACAAATACAAAAAAAAAAAAAAGAGCATTCAAATCACAGTCATTTTTAAATGGTGATAACAGTACTCATATTTCAGAGATGAGAAAAACTTCTGACTATACAAGTATTCACCTCTATATACTTCATTCCAACGAATATAAGGAAAGAAATGTGATTGTATATACATTTGGACTATTGAAAAGTACTGAATTTAGGACCAAAATATCATCTAAAAAAAGAAAATAATTCTTACTGAGGATGTTACCTCTTTCCAGTGAGCACAATTCTCCTTAAGCAAGTATATTTTTGATGATCCTGAATCAAGCTTCCAATAAGGAAGATTTTTAAAATATTCTTGTGTTGCAACAAAATGTTCCCACTGGTGGTGTAATGAAAGAAAGAAAGAAAGAAAAAGCCCATCTCCTGGCAGGAAATTAATTATTGAGCATTCCACTGCTTGATGATGCACTCCTACATTCTGCATAGACTTTCCATTTTTTTCTCTCAGTATATGGAGAAATTCACTATGGAGAATATACAAACAGAACAAAGGAGTAAAGAGCATCAGTTTATTAATTTTTGCATTTAGCAAGCCAAACAGAGCTGGAGTGAGGAGCCCACTTTGCACATCAGCACACCTGGTGCTTATTCCCTCTTTATATTCACCTCTTCTCCATGCGATGGCTACTATGTTCTGTGAAATTACCTCTGTTCAAAATGGAAGAGATGCTCCTGAATTTAGCATCACTTACCTGTGGCAGATCAGAACTACCACTTCCTTCACTGAAAACAAACAGCAAAAAACAAAACAAAACCTGAAAATCTGAGTTCATGATGGAAAAAGACCATCAACATATGCCCATGGCTAAATATCCAGCCGTAACTCCATTTACACAAACAACTTTTTTTTCCCTCTACGTCCCCTCAGTTTAGCAAATTTCGCCACTGTTAATTTTGGCTTTCCTGTGGAAAAAAAAAGCTGAGAAAAACATCCATATTATACTTGCAGCAATCTGTTTTATGCCAAAATATATAGCTCCTGAGCCTACTTGTGCCCCCCTGGACACACACCTAGGACACTCCTGAGTTCAGCAGGATCGTAATGCTGCAAAGCATTCCCACTACAGCACATCCCAGCAACTGACATCCCGAATCCTTCAGCAGCGTTCTGCGGAGCTATCGCATGGAGAGGGAACGTGCAGCAGACTGAAACCACATATGCTGTCTTCAGATAGCATTTCAAATTAGCAGTGCACTACAGCTTAGCTAAGTCATGGTGAAGAATTTTTCAAGAGAAATTAATACTTCTAGCTTTCAAAAAAGGAGACAGAAAGAATATGGTAAACTGCTATGACAGATGGTTGTGTGATGGCTGCAGAAACTTGAATACTGGGTAGGCTCCTGAGGTACTGCTCTCATGCCATTGCCACTGTCACCTTGATTCTTCCATCAGCTACTGGAGAGGATGGCTCAGGCACAGCGGGACAGAAATGTCTCCATCTGCCTTATAGACCTAAAAGAGCCCCTGTTAGGCTAGCTCCTTGCATCAGCAGGAGATGGTCAGAGGTCAGCTTCTATCCCTGCAGCACATGTCTCAGTGTTATCATGTGCTGTTCATATCTGAAAATATCTTGCTGCTGCCTGCCATCCTCCCCTTACAACATCCTCTCTGTGCATCATGGAGGCATCTTGGGTTTACTGACACACCAAGGGGTTCCCAGAGACTGTAAAGCATCTCCACAAATGCAACAGCGTCCACTGAAAGGATGCATTCAGGAATAAGACAAACCATAAGCTCTGGCCATCTCATGCGGCCCCACAGGAGCTCTGCAATGCTGCTGCAAACTGCACCAGCCCCAGCTGGCTTCTCATCCGAAACTCATGACTTTCTAGCACATCAAAACTGTTACTGATTCTGCAGCTGACAATGATACTCGTGGTGATTCAGATCGTAATCTTTTGGGAGTATGCATTTTGAATTACAACGCATGAAAAAGTTTAATTACTACATATGAACATAAAGCATATGCTGCCATTTTACAAGAAAGCATGCTGAAGAGAAGCACCATGCTTTGTCACTGGGCTCCAGCATGACAAAAATCACACTCTTCTGAGTATCAGACTCACCATCTGTAACATTTTCCATTTCTAGAAGTTAATGCGAGAGTTATGTGTTACAAATCATATCTGCTGTAAGTGATATGTATTATCACTTGCTTTGGAGCAGCACCCTAGAACAAATGCCTTTTCTCCCCGGTAATAGCCCACAATAGGCAACTTTTTAAAAATCCTGTTCAGTTTTGCACACAAAGTGTCAACTAAAGTATCTCTGGGAATTCCTCTTATATGGTAAGAGGGGGACAGAAGTTCTTTTCATTAACATAATGTTATTCGAAGCAATTTGCCCTGTAGGATGACATTTCTCCTACAGGACTATAGGAGTTCTAGAGATGGCTGTGTGCATCTGTATAAATGCATTCTAAGTTCCAGAGAGGAAAACGAGTTTAACTCCTTCTTACATAAGTGACTGGAGAGGCAATGGGAAAAACATGGTGGGTTTGATTTTTTTATTATTATTTATTTTAAGAACAGACTTCTATTCACTTTCCAAATTGCCATGAGTTAAGGATTAAACCTATTTTAATCACTAGAGTTGACCGCAAGATATCAAATGCAGGCCATCCATGCTAACATAGAGAATCAAAAGAGACAGAACCATGAGTCAGAAATCTAGGATTATATTACAAGGAAAGACTGTCAAAACCCAAGGGGATTTCAAGCCAAAATTGCCAGCCCCGGCAACTGGAAATCGGTATTTCAGAAGTTATAAAGATGCAGGTCACACTCCATACACACTTAGCTGCAGAGCTGAAAGAATGGCTAATTTGGATCTTTTTTTCCTTTCCCCCCTGATAAATTATACATACTCTAAGTCAAATCCAACCAAAAATTAATTTCCAACTGTACTGCCTCCACCAGAGCTCTAATGTCATTATGCAGAAACAGGAAGAGATAATGACCTATAATTCAAGTCTATTATTTCTATGGGACATGAAGATACACGGCAGCATAATGCCAGCTGTTGACTATGTTTGATGTAACACACCAATCTGAGCGTTCTCCCATGCCTATAAACCAAAGACGCTTTTAATTCTCCCATCAGTTTCTGCTAATCACAAAGAGTTTGCTGTTGAGGGGCAAAGATAACTTTGGAGGGACTGATACCAACAGCATCCAAGCCCGGGTATTTGCATCCTTTCCACTAGCACAGCCTGTGGCAGAACTGGAGAGTATCTCGGAGATGACTTAGAGCTCTTCAGAGCTCTGCCCACGTCTATTCAACAGTACGCCGGGACAGCCGCCGCCTTCCCCTCCGGCTGCGGGGACCCAGGGCCAACAGGGTCCGCGCGGCCCCGGCTGCTTCTCCTCTCTGCCCCCGGCTTTCTTCCCACCCGCGGAAGCCGAAACTCCCGTTAGCGGCGAGGCAGGGCGAGCCCGGCACCGCCTGCTCGGCAGCGAGGGCAGCCGGAGCGCGGAGTCCGTTCCTCGACGGCCCCTCAGGGGCGGTGGGGCCGGGCTCGGCCGCACCCCTTCGAGCCTCCCCGGGCTGCTCCCCTTCACCACGCCGGGCCCCGCACCCCCGCCGCGGGAAACCGCCGGCCCCCTTCTCCTTCCCGGCGGCCGTGGGGTGGGCTACGGATCCCCGAGCACGAGGAAAGACAGGGAGCAAAACGGAGACGAGGAGGAAGAGGAGCGGGGCGGCGTGGGAGGGGTCTCGGGGGCGTTTGTTTACCTTGGAGGTTCTGCACTCGGATGTCGCTGATGTGCCCGATCAGCTCCTCGCGCTGGAACCAATCCCACTCCTGCCCGGCCATGGTGCAGCCGGGCCGGCCCGCTCCGGGCAGGGGGCGGCGGGAGCGGGCGGCACCGCCACCGGCACCGGCACCGTCGGCGGGCGCGGAGCGGAGCGGAGCGGGAGGGCGGGGAGGGGGGGGCGGCTCCTCTCAGCGCTGCGCCCCGCCCCGCGGCACTCCTCCCTCCTTCCCGCCGGCCCCCACCTTCGTTCCCCGGAGCCGCCCCCTGGGGCACGGCAGGGCCACTCCGCCCCCCAACCTCCCCCAGCGGCCCGAACAAAGAGTTTTTTTGCCACAGCTGCTGCGCCTGGGGACGCGAGGAGGATCGTCCCCCGAACACTTGTCCTGCGCCCTCGTCAGAATGGGAAGAAAGAACTCGGAACGGCGGAGGGGTCCGATAGAGAAGGTGAAATAAGCGCCGCTGTCAATTGAAAGCATAGATTTGCTGTTTGTCTATGCCTTTAGCCTGCTACGCTGCCGAATTTCCTTTCAGTTTTCACTCTGAATATCTCCATTCACACCATTCTTCATCCCAAGTGGTAGTTATCAAGACTTCTCAGCATCATTGAGATGCGCTCTATGAACTTCCCAAGCAGCACAAGCACCTCTTTACATACACAGCATTTTGTTACAGCATACAAATGTCTGTAATCTTGTGCCTTTTTCTTCTCAAACCATGAAGATTGTTTAATGTGAACAGAACAACTTGACACAATCCAGTCGGACTGGTATATTACCACCAGTTAGACTACCAAAACACACAGCTGAGATCTACGAAGTTGAATATAAACAAACTAGGAGCTGAGACTGGGGTTCTTTCAAGCTAGAAGTGTTTTTGCGTATCCCCACACAACCATTCGGACACATGGTGCTCTTCCCACAGCCCCATCAGGTGGATTTTCCATCACCCTTCCAAGTAAAGTGGAGATGGTAAACACAAAATCATCCAGAGATAAGGGAACTGTTTATAGCTGCTGTAAGCGGCAGCAGTCATTCATCCCACAGCCCAGCCTACAAGCACTGGGGTGGCCCTCAGCTTTATTACTGTTTACACATCCAAGCCTTAAAGTTTCACACAAATGTAAAAAGGTACGAGTGCCACGCCAAAGAGTTTACAAGCCCAAAAGTGAGGAACAGAGGAAACATTGTGTGAAAGGGAAAGTGCAGCTGTCTCAGACATATTTGCAGTGCCAGGCTATGGCTTTACGTTGCACCAGGACATGCTGGTGTTTCCAGGTTCCCCAGGACTGCTACCAGTGTAGGATGGGTGACCCAGGCTTGGTGTCACTGCATATGGGCACACAGTGGGAGGTGATGTTCCGGGAGCCCTCTGGACAGCCCATTGCAGCCTCCAGGAGCCCCCATATGTTTTCACAGTTTCCATTTAGAGTCATTAAGTTTGCAAAAGACCTCTAAGATCATCTAGTCCAACCATCAGCCCCTCATCGTCATGCCCACTAAGACATGTTCCACTTACAGCAGGCAGTGTGGGCAGCTGCAGAAATGCAGCTGGTGTGGAGGTAAATGGATGAGGAGAAATGGAAAGGTCAAAAACATCTGGTAGTGAAAAGCCCACATGGAGGTGCAGCAGATGGAGTAAAGGGCAAGATGAAGCACTAAAGCACACATTCACTGCCAGCTCTGCCCGGTGTGTGATGTCATGGCTCTGATTTACTGCTCTCCACACCTTTTTCTGGGTCTGCTTGACACACTGCTGCCTTCAGCCCGCTCTGCAGGATGGCTGATGACAATCCCAGTGCACTGCCATCCTCAGGCCAGTTAGCAGCTGGCTATGACTTGCACAGGTCTCAGGGTCAGGTTTTGTTTAAGGTGTTGTAAATGACTAACAACATGGCACAAGGAAGTTTAAATTCCTGGTGAGGGGGGAGAGAAAGGCTATTAAAACATTTTTTTACGCAGGAAAGCACCTGCTCTGTGCACTGTTGTCCTCTGACAGAGAAAAACACAACCAAATGGCAGCAGTTAGAGTTGTCTGGCAGGTAGCACTGCCTGGGCTCCCCACTCATCAGCACATTCATATGAGCTGCATCAACTCCATCTTACATGAGTTCGAGACACTGAATTTGAAAAGTCGCACCCAGCAGAGTGCAGCTCTGTTTGGGAAGGCAGCAGCCTGACTTTGCCCATCCCACCCTGCCAGACAGCTCCCCAGCACTTTCCCCAGACCAGCTTGAAACCTTCACTGATAGAACCTCCACTGAGATGGCTGTAAAAAAAAAAAGCAGTATTTGCAGAACCAAGTACTCCAAAATGAAAAACTAACCTCTGAAATTGTAAGGATGTTGTACTATGTTTTTTCTTTAAGCTTTTTTTTTTTTTTTTTTTTTAAGTTCTTCCCTGTTAACATGTGCTCTGTGAATCAGCTCCGGAAGAAAGTATGAAATCTGAGATTCTCACATAAAGATAGATCTCCAAACATTATGTTACTCATGCTACTTGTCCTAAAATCTGTAAATGCTTGTGGGAAATTATCTGTGAAAACATTATCCGCCTACTAAAAAGTAACTGATTATATACAGTGAGGAGTAAAGAACTTCTCTTAAACAAAAAGTTATCTCAGATTCTGTTATTAAAGTTTGCCTGCCTTTTGATGTTTAAGGACCATCCTATAACTGAAAAAGCAGGTTACATTTAATTAAGTCCCCTGGCTCAGACTCGTTACTCAGAGCAACACTGTAAACACTTGGCAGGGACCAAACTATAAGAACAGGTTTATTAAAACAAGATCTTGGTCACATATGAGAAGGCAGGGAATATACAGGAAGTTCATGGGCAACTTATCGCTCTTCTACATCACTTCCATTTTTTTTATTTTTAGTGTATGCAGAAGGAAAATATTAAAAAACTTTGTTTACCATCTGCATTTGGTTCCTTTGCATATGTTACTTGTGAGTGATTTAATGAGCTGAATTCTCGGTTTGAGAGGAAAAATTATACTTGATGATTGTCTGATAGTAGCAACAAAAAACCTCCAAATCCTACAGCTAGGTTTTGTGCCTGTCCAGAACAAGAGTGCTTTGTGGCTCCTGCTAAAATGGCAAGTGAAGGTGTCTCCACAAAGGGAACTACAGATATATTTAAGTGATTGTAGCTAAATTGCCTTGGTTTATAAACAGAGTTCCTATATGAAAACTCAGTTCTTGAATGGATTATTTTCTGGCTCTGTGTAAACCTGTTCCAGGCCAACGATAACCAGAAAAAGATGTCTTTCTTGAAAAAGGCACTTCCATCTGTGGATATATACTTACCCCAGGCCTCAGAGGAGCATAACTTTCTACACAAGCATGCCCTAGCTATCATTCACTGCCCTTGTCAAATAGCTAAAGAGTAGTATGTCCATAACTATCCCTGCTAGACCTCCCTCTGGCCACACTCCCCAGTGTCCTTGTTGTACTCTGCAGGCCTGCAAGGAGCTCCTCTGCTTGAGACAAATATGGTGTGGGAACACAGTGGACATTTGGGTCCCATTGGCACAGCCCTGGAGTCTTTGCACGCCCTTATAGCTCCTTAGCAGGGCTGCAGAGAAGGTGAGGATCTCGCTCAGTCCTTAATCTATTAAGCTTTTCCAAAGTCTTCCTGGACAAAGAGTAAACCCAGAGGTTTTCTTACCCTATTGCTCAATGAGGAAAAGACAGGAAAGTTAGAGCCTGAAGCCTTCAACCAAAAGCAATCCAAACTACAATTTAACTCTCACATTTTACAACCTGACCTGAATGGTGACTCCATTTCAAAGCGATAAGTATGCCATCATAGATCTCATCAACACTTCATTTTTCTTGTTTAGCCCGTATCTGAAACACCAAGGAGTGCCAACCATGAGAAAAGATTCATTAACTGTTCCAGATGAATTGCTAAGCAAAGATTTTGCTTTTATTACCCTGTCCAACAGTAACCCTCAGCCTGGCTCTGCTACCCACACACATGTAAACACTGGGAGGGGTACCATGTAAAGTAGACTTTCAAAGCAAACACAAGAAAAGTTTGGAGAAAAAAGACAGTCAAATTTAACAAAGTAGGTAGAAGACACTCAAGAAAGGGTGCAAAAGGAATGAGAGGAACTGTATTAAGAAGATTAAGCAAATGGAGGAAGTGAGGTTATGCACAAAAAAAGAAAAAGCTATAAAATGTAAGCGCTTTAGGAGTCTTTGAAGGTAAGAAAGGCTGCAGTAAAATGTGTGTTGTACTCCTCCAACAAAGTTTGGTAGCAAACAATGAATTCATTAGCAAAATTGATATAATCAATAAAATGAATACCAGCTTTGAAAGATGAGTGCAGTGACCCACTAAACCAGTGCCAATCTTGATGCCTTTCACTGCTAACAGAGGACGAGGTGCGGTGACTGTTGGCTCTGTCTCAATGCTGCTGAGAATGTGAACAAACTCTGGTGTGTCTCCTCTTTTCTCGACTTCTAGAAATCCCTTAGGCAACACTGATGAGCCACACTGGTTCACATAAACAGCTGCAACCTAATGGTAATAAGTAGATTACAAGATCTTCTAAAAGGTCTCTATGTGCTGTAAATAAGTTTTGCTACACACTGTTAACTCGCATGGGTTCAGCTGAATTTATATTATTTGCTTGCTGCAAAGGCAAGGTTTGTATGTACCAATCTAGGAGTAAAATGCACTTTCCAGCAAGCAGTATTATCTCAAGGCTGGGTCTTTTGGAGCGGTGGTGTCCTATCAGGGAGACCACACTGTGGAGCTGTGGAGGTGAGGTTCTTGTTATTCTACACAGGAGTAGGTAGTGTTGTAGAACTGGGGTTGTATGGGTCACTCCTTCCTCTTCTGCTGCTTTTTTTCTTTTTCCTTGGTGAATGTGGTCTATTTTAAGGCAGGATTTATTGAGAACATGCATCTCTACTTGATGGAGGCAAGAGCAGAGGTCCTTCCCTGGCCTGCAGGCTAGTTTTCTTACAGTCAGTTTGGTTTTCTGCCATTCTTTCAGGCAGTCTGAAGGCTGGAAGAAAAGGAGGGTAGTTATGTAAAACTCATTTGAAAATTATGCACTTGCGGAACTGATTTGTTTCTGTTGCCATGGCCCTTTTGTTCAAAATCTTCCCTTTCACTAGGACAAAACCCTCCCTTGATTCAGAAAGTACTTGACAGCAAAAGCTCCATATAGTCTTTGGAAACTTGTTCCTTATTTTTCATTTTTTTTCTCTTCCTATTATTTTTCCTGTTTCTGGTGGATGCAGGAGGCAGTTGATCTCATCCCTGTGATAGTACAGTGTAATTCTTCCTCTTTGGGATTCATTTGCTCTCAGCTCTGTATGTGATCAACTGATCTCATGACCTTGAGATTTCCTTCAGTATGTTCCAGCATGTTATGAAGTTTTGTTGCCCCAGCAGGTAATGAATAAAGATTGCAATGTGTAGCCATCAAAGAGACGAGTTTTCCAGGTAAAGATGTTGTTTATCACATTAAAGACCACAAAAAAGACCCACGAAATAAAACTTTCATCTTCAGAGCCCCTGAGTGTGTCCTAGGAGTTTCCAACTCCCATAAAATCAGTTTCATCATTTCTGATTTCAGTGAAAAAGGCAGCGATGTCAGCTTGGTGTTAGCAATGGCTTAAAAATGACCCAAGAAATGGAAAAGTCAACGCCATGCCAGCGCTTACTGTATTTTGAGATGATGAATATTTCTAACCAGTTGGCCAGGTTACTTTCTTTTGCCTGAATTACTTTGATTAGATAAATTTGAGGTACTTTTACTGTATACACAATAAATGGAAGTCAAGGGCTCTAAAACAATATTCACTAGCAAATACTGTTTCTTGACATAACAATAAGCATTTAATATGGTGTAAACAATAAATCAGCTGCCTCGAATACTGACCAGAAATGAATGCTTCAAGTGGAAAATGGAGATTGCACAGTCTATTTTTTACCTTATGTATACCAGCATTGGAAACAGGGCAGCAGGTAGTCATTACAGTGCTTAAGTACTGTAGCTGGAGATGTAAAAAATGATGGCAACGTTGCTGGTTTTTATACACAGCTTTCCATCTGTAGATCTCAAATCTTTTGTATATTGCAATTTTGTGCAATTTCCTGACTTAACCTGCCCTAACAAAATCGACAAACTCTGAAATAATATTTTACTTTATAGAAAATAACCTGCATATTTTTGCAATAAAATGTTTGCAGAAGAATTAATTATGTGTGATCTATTCTGCTTACTTCATCATAATAACAAAACAAATTATTTTCTTATAAGCAAGCAAGCAAGAATGCTCCTTTTAAACTGCCTGACCTCTTTCACAGCATTGAAGATATCAAATATTCTCCAAATGCAACATTCAGCTAAACTGCCTGTCAATGCAGCTCCCTTCAGAAGTAATTCAGCCTTCCTTCTACTTGTTCCTGTTCGAAGAAATGGTTTCTATTGTACAACCAGTGTCAACTCAACTTGACTGTGAAAGAGATGTGAGACAAGACTCTTTTGCTGTCCTCCCTAGATCACATTAGCTTGACAAGTAATAGAAACTGAGCAGTAGTTCCCTGTAGCTGATGAATAAGCTGATCATTTTTTTGAGTTAAAAGGTGCATGACTCTGAATGCCTCCTCTTCCAGGATGAGATTTTTGCATTGTAAGATGCACTAATGGTTCCAAGCTCTTCAGGAGCAGTAATTTTCAAACCTTACTTGTATTTCACTGAATATTTAATGTAACAGTTCTGCCAGAAGTCTCTGAAAATAGGGAGAGTTAAAACCCAGCAGCTGTTTCTCAGCAGAAAGGAGGTTGATGATTTTAAAAGAGTTCCTTTACCGTATTTCAAAGCATGACCTTGAGGAATGCTGTCAGATATGTCCTTGCGGTTGCTGTAGATGATGGTTTAGAAGTCATGGCCAGTGATACCTCAGCAATGTTGCAATAATCCATCAGAAATTACAGTCCTCTTTACCAACCTGAATCCTAGATGATAGTCAAAGGGCTAAGAAATTGATTATTTGTATGTATTTATGCTTTTTTAACCCCTGTTTAGTAAGTTCTTTGCAAACATGAACAGAAGTTAATGAAGAAGACAAGAATGTGAGGCACCATCACTTGGCAAATGTTCTCAGCTCAGCTTTGATGGAAATGTTTGTCACTCTGCTTCTGAGAAAGACCCAAGAATGCATACATTTACGCTCTAACTCCACTGATTTGAGCTGGAAGATGAAGTCATAGTGCAAAATGCAATTGGTGTTGAATTTGGGGGAAAACTGGGAACGGGAAACACCCTGTAACTCTACCCTTTGAAGAACTGTTTTGTACATACGTACAATATTTTGTAAATACGTTCTGTACATCTCCTTCCTGCCCAAATCAACCCAGTAGAGATGAATTTGAATAGTTGTCCCCTCCAGCAGTAACTGTTTCCAAGACCGTAGAAGTGTCAGGGTAAAAATTTGCCAAAGGGATGTTTTCAGATTTGGGAAGATCTGACAGGCTGCCCAATTGCACAGAGCTTTAAAATTCAGTAATTTAATTTTTCACGTCTCTTGTGTTTTTAAACAAACCAATGGACTATCACATTAAATTCAAATAAACCTTTGTAAGAGGTCTTTGAGATTTCAAGATGAGGTAAAAGCATGACCACATGCCATCACACTGGAGAGTTTTGCTTTTTATCTTCAGTGCTTTTTACCTGCTTTTACACAACCCACAGCATTTTATTGCACAGTTGATTACAAAAATATTTATCCGTCCAAGAGCTCTTTCTGAAATACCATCGAAGCATTTAATATAGAGGCAAAAGTGATCAAGGCTCTTCACACATGTGGTTCATTTTCTTTTTAAGAGGAAAACACCGGACATCAAGGGTTTTTAAATGCAGTGGGCACAAGAAATCCAGAAACCAACAACTGAAAGCTAAAGCCAAGACAAATCCAAATGAGGAGATTGTAATAGCGAGTCAGTCATGCAGAGACAAGATGATTTGCCAGCTCTTGGTATCTTTAGAGAGAGCGTGGGCCTTTCTAGAAAATGTGCCCTAGTAAAACGCAGCACAGTTTATGCAAAATTGGGTTTATTGTGCAAAGTGTAATGGTCTGTAATATAAAAGCCAGATCAGAGGATGTGCCTAATGGTCCTTTGCCTTCAGTTTAGTGAGGTTTATGTCAAATGGGTATTTCTTTTTCTTTTCATATTTTTTTTTTTAGCTCTTACACAGGCTAGGTCCAAGAGTTTGAATTCCACTCCTTACAGATTTCTACCTTGGGAAATGAAGCCAATGAGTAAAGAAAAAGTAGCAACACCAACTGAGAAGTGATAACTGTGTGCAGTTAGTGCTCAGCCACTGGGAACTAATGCACTCATTCACAAACTGCAAAGCTGCCGTCAGGCGAAATTTTTTTGTCACTATCAAACAGATTGTGCTTAGATCCATTGACAAAGGTGAATGGTTTGATAGTCATAATTTAATCCTCTGTTACCAATACAGTAAGACAGTTGCTGAAACACACAGTTCATTTTTTTCAAGGTTATCTTGCAGTTAAAAACAAAAGCATCGGCACAACATTTGAAAACACATGTTGCTAGACATTTGTTACAGCACATTTCCTACCTCTGTATGTCTATAGTGCATATATCCTCTCTGTTGTGAGTGTGTATTAAACTATATGCATATGTACATTTGCATGCACTTATATATGGAATTAACGAAGATAAGAATAAATAGAACATGAATGTGTGCACACATCTGCATTCAGGAATATCCATGTCCAAGAAGCCACTGCCTTGTGGCTCCCCTCATGCAGACTCATCACCTTAGCATATCTGCAGAAAAAAAACATAGAAAAGCAAATAGAGCGTGCCCTGCTACTAGATAACACCTTTAGAAAGCTCATTTTCCCCATTGGTTATGAGAGGAAAAACGCAATAGCTATACAGACCTTCAGGTTATGACAGTTATTCACTAAATTCAGAGCACCTGAATTTGGAAGACCTGGACATTAGTTTTCCTTTGGATCATTACATTATCATGTATAAATTATTCCTCTGAATCCATACTTACGTACAGACTGATGCTATTGCTGACCAAGCCCAGCTTCTCCTAGCTCTCACATATTCACGTCTTCACATAGGAGGAAATTTCAGAAAAGCCATGTGGGTTGATTATTACCTCTGTAAATAGAAACTAATGGATCTGTTTTGACTTATGAAAGCAGAGACAGCAATCAGAAGTTTTTCTTCATGCACATTTTAAAGTAGAGTATCGCACACATCCCTATTCAACTCCTAGTTTCTTTATTAAAGCAACCCAGATGGTACTGCATGTTCTTAACCCTCACCAGGAATGGTTAAAAAGATCCTACAACATAGAGCCATTATTTCAGGGAATGGGGTAACCTCTGCAGCATCAGAAAGTCTTCATTTTCTTCTTGCTGCTGTTGTAAATGCTGCCTTCTTAAATGTCCAGTTCCTGCCAGGAAAAGAGTTCCAAATGTATTCAATTTTGGGGGGTGGGAAAAATGAAAAGGAAAAGGAAAAAAGAGGGGAAAGGCAAAAGGAAGAGGAAAAGAAAGTAAAAAAGAAAATGGAAAAGGAAAAGGATGTAATGCTTACTGTTAAAAATATCTGAGCTGATTTCAATGTTTTCTGAGAAGCTGCAGATATGCCTATGTTCTGTCCTCCCTGCACAGCTGAGCAAAGTCAGTTCTCAGCTGATGGGGAAAGGATACAATCTGTTTAACAGTACACATCATTTCTAAACAAAAAACCTAGGGTGCACAGCCAGCTTCCTAATGCTGGAGAGGAACACCCTGCAGCCATTAATTATCTGAAGGAATATGATGTTGTGTGTGCTGATTACAGCTTGTAGTCATGGCCGTGTATCCCACAGCCAGGGTCAAGTCTCACCTGTCCATTTTATGTTCTGTGAAAGCAACGGCTTTATTCAGGCCCTGGCACTCAGCTTCTGGCAGCTCAGTCTTTTTTCAAGGAGTTGGGCAGCAGCTGACAGAGCACAACACAACACAGCTTATATTGTTTCTACCCACAAAACAGCCACTGAGCATTGATTAGGAGCCACTAGCATCCAATGTAAATTCTAGAAGAACTCATTGTTTTTACAAAGATCACATGTAATTTGTTGCCAAGCAGCCCACACAAATATTTGAAGCCTGCCTCTTTCTGCATACAATTTAAAAAAAAAAAAAAAAAAAAACAACAAACAAAAAAACAACAATAAACCAAAATAACAAGAGCTTTAACTTTGTGCCACTGAAGTTGGGAAGGAATTAACCCTGTCCTGTACAGAACAAGGATGATGGGATCACTGTGATGCACATTTACTTCACGGGGACAGTGCTGGAGAGGATTTGATTTGGAGGATGGCTACGTATTTAGTGCCTTGGGTTAGGCAGTCTCAGACCATCACACTTTTTGCCAATGCCTTGTGGGTGTTTCAAATTCTCTCTCCTCCAGAGAAGTGGTCTTTTCTGGCTAATCCTCATGCAATTACCGGGTTTCTAATTGCCACCATCATGAGACTCTTCCAATGTTTTGGCCCATTTAGAAAGATCTTACTTTTGAATATGTTTTTCTTCCTCATTCCCTGCTATCATTCATATCTGAGAACATGCATAGCTGCCGTGCTGAATCGTCAGACAGGAACAATGTCCAGCCTGATAAATGAGACAAGTGTGCCAGCTCTAGATTTTTTGAGTATAAAGCTGGAAACAGAGACAGTTTTAAAAATACTAGTAATCATTTTTATTCCTAGTAGATTTCAGTTTCACCGGTATGAATGATCATGCTAGGTTTTTGTGTCTCTGGAAACAGTCTCCAGGCACAGGGCTGTCCAATCATTCAAGAATTATCATCAGTATCACAGAGGATAGACCTTTTAGGAAAAATAGACTAAGCATAAATATAAACAATGGCTCAAATCCCAGCTGCATTTTTTTTCATAGAAGCAAGCCTTCATATCATGTGTACCTCTGTGTTTGCAACTGCAGTACTCAGAAGGAGTTATTTCACAGCCAAATGATGGGCTGATGCCCTGGACCAGTGACCCCAGGGTCTGATTGCAAGGAGACATTTATGATCTGTGAGAAAGGAGGATTATGAAGGTAATGAGGATGGCCCTGAGAACTGCCTTGAAAGTTCACCATTTGTATCCTCTGCATATGTCAAGTAAATCGCTAGAAAGACTGTTTTCAGGACATTTTCTAACTGTCACTTTCATATTTGATTTCTTAGGTTCAGTTATTATTCTGCTTTTTGAAACTAAATATTCATGCTCAGAGCAGTCACATAAATATGACCAGAGTTCCCAGAGACTGTACTTTATATGATACATCTCATACTAGTTTCAAATCTGTTCCCTCAAACTTATTTCAGAACCACTTGGAACCAGACTGCAAATGCCATTTTGGGTGGCTTGAGCTACATTTGCCAAACAAGTGTTAAAAGCTGTTGGAAAGCATCCTCATTTTAGCAGTGAAACTGTTATTTATAACCAGGTCTTGATCCTATAGTATCTATTAGTTAAGATAATTTCCATCAAAATATCATTCATCCACACATTTATAAGGATATAATATCCTTCAGCTTGCACAGTGCAGGTAGAACTGAAATATCTTCTGTTTCTATTCAATTACCTACAGCAGATGTGCCATGATGTGATTATCATGGTGGTAATGACCAGGATCAAGATATTAGTGAGTAAAAACTATATTTATTAGCTGTGATTTTGTTGTTTTGTTTTGTTTTGTTTTTTCCTTCTTCAGTAAGTGAAGGAAGGATGGGCTAATAGGTTCTTCTTTTGTTTGCACTGTTTCTCCTGTGGTTCTTGCGCTTATGACATCTGCAGTGCAGCAAAATGAAAGGGATTACCTAAACTCACAAAAAAGCAGCTGAAAGAAACAACAAACACTGTTCTAAGAAAGCATACATGGCAGCTTTTTTCCCTGAGGAAAATGGGAGGTTGGAGTCTTTCAGATTGGGTTCATCAAGAAGGCACATTGTCCAGCATCCTCTCCTGGAGCTCAGATCAGCACCAGGAGAATCAAAAGGCCCATAAACGTCTTGCTAAACTGATGTGTTTAAGTCTGACCCTGTGCTGGACGCCTTCCTGGCTTGTTACACAGAGTTGGTGTAGAAGCTGATGCATGATCTCGAAGCGATGCGTAGGCACAGGCGGCTCGGGGAGGTGGTGGAGTCACTGCCCCTGGTGGCGTTCAAGAAATGTGGAGATGTGGCACTGAGGGACGTGATTAGTGGGCATGGCGGTGGTGGGTTGGTGGCTGGACTGATGATCGCAGTGGTCTTTCCAAACCTTTTGCAAATCCTCCCGCCGCCATTTGGGGCCCGGCCCGGCTGCGCCCAGCGCCGTGCGGCCGTGGCGGCGCTGCCCTCTGCTGGCGGCGCCGCGAACTGCGCTCCGGCTGCGGCCCGCGTGGGTACAACGGGGCCGAATGAAAGCGGCCCACGGGGGTACTCGAGGCTCACAGCTACCTGGGGCCCCCACCTCCTCCCTGCGGGTGCAGCCCGGACGTGCCGTGGCACCCGGAGCCTTCCTCCCCTCTCTGAGGAGCTCGCTTAATGGGAGAGCTCTGTCATTAGTCAGAACTTCTAATTTGGGGATGATGTAAAGCGTTCTCTCATTTCTATACTGAACCCGAAAGCCCTGAGACATGCACTGCCAGTCTCGGCAGAAAACTAATCGTGTGCTGCGCGCTGCAGTGCTCTGCTGAGACCCTGGGGAGAACGGTCAGCCCGGGAGCGAGTTGGCACACACGGGGCCTTGTTCCTGCACCGAGCAGCAGCTGTGAGGCCGTGACGCAGCACGGAGCTCTGCTGCCGTCTGTACGAGCGGTGGGGAACTTGCCGGCACGGCGCCGGACCCCTCCGCTTCAGCTTCTGAAGCAGAGTTCTGGTTTTAACCATGTCCTGCTTTCAGGGGGCTCGTGAGGATGTGGGAATGTCACATATCCACAAAAAGCCGGACAAGTTCAGTTTTTCAGCCACGTCCATCCTCACGGCTCCTGCCCAGGGCAGCTTTACCTTCCAAAGTGGAGAATAAAACATGGAGAAAGGAAAATCATCTTCACAGCGCTCTGGGGGAAGTGGGACTGCAGGTACAGTGCATCAGGTGGAGAAAATCCCTGAGCGTGGCACGCTGCTCCGTGAGAGCATCCCGCAGCCCTGACAGATTGAATGGCGAAATAAATGTTCACCTTTCTCTGTGTTTTTGTTCTCCTTCACGTGGCTGGAGGAGGAAAAGAAAAATAGCCTTCTTAGGTACGATTCCAGGGCTTTAATTTCTGTTTCAAAGAATCCAATTTATTAGGCAGCAATACCTGAGATTACCCTCACCGAGCGAACTCTCAAAGGAAACCTCACCATCTAGGTGTATTTTTCATTATACAATAAACTCTGAACTCCACCAAAGGTGTTTTCTCGTAACGTTAAACTCAGTGCCTGACAATTATTGTCCAGCTCCATTTGGTGCCAGAAGTGCATTCAGTGGAGAAGTAATAAATCCTTTCATGCTGTTTAATAAAACAAGAAAATGTGTTGCTCACACTTGGATGCTAGACTTTATTACACAAACACAGCTAAAAAAATAAATGGAGTATTTCCTGTTTAGAAGTGCCTACAAGTCACATGATGTTGATTTTCTCCAGGTGTTGCCATTCTAAATGAAATTTTCACTTGGGTTTTTCTGAAAGAAGTAAGTGAGTTGTTTCAAAATGCAATAATCAACATGTTGTTAAAGGTGCAAAACCATTGTAAAAAAAAAAAAAAAAAAAAAAAAAGGCATTAAGCATTCAGTGTACAGCAGTGAAATTAGATGTGGAACGTAGTGGTTGCCAAAATATACAAGATATTTGTGAGACACTTTGCCACTCACTTGGGTGCTTTTCTGAGTTTCCACCCAGGAAAGAAAAAAAAAAAAAAAGTCCTACAAGGTCTTAGAAACCCTTTCAATTGATTTTATCTCTTTGTAGGGAGGTGGAATTATTTTCAACTCGGGTGGCCTGGTCTTGGTTAAAGGTGTCACCCCTATTGTAAAATAAATGCCTGATAAAACTAGATGTCTTCAGTGAGGTCCTCAACACTAAGTGGAAACAGGACCTCAGGCAGGATTATCTGTTGCTCCATTTCCACTAGCTTAAATGAATGAGAAAGTCAACCAGTCATTTAGTCCCTTAATAGATAAACATTCTGGATTTGGGTCTGTCCTGCACTACTTGCGCTTGCACCATCTCTGTGAACCTCATCCACTGATGCTTCATTCCTCCTCTCATCTGCTTTTCATTGGCAGACTTGCGTGTACTGCAGCCACCCCTTTGGGGAATATGTGAGGCATTTCAAGTTGCCCAATAGTCTGTAATTCTGTGGGAGACAGCAAGGTAAAAACGTGTCCCTTACATTTGGAGCAAGAAGCATTAGGAAGGGCCTTACATCATCCTGGAGTTTCTCCCAGAGTTCCTGGACGATCACCAGTGTTGGGACTTCTGCCCAGAGCAGCACTACCTGCACACTAAAAACTCTATTTGGCTGAAATGGACGGCTCTCACCCCAAAACTACAGAGATGTCTTAGTGAGCTCTGGGCCCCAACCATCTCTTCTATACATTGTAATTTTCAGATATACATCATATGAACTTGGTACCATCTCTTTCGGAATCAACAGCTGAAGATCAATCTCTCCTCTGTTAACTTCTTGTCTTTTTCCAGTTTGCAGTGGTTGAGCACAATTATACTAGTGGATTTGATGGTTCCTGTTGATTTTTTTTCTTGGGAAAAGTTAGGAGATCTCTACCATCAAGTGGCTCACATCTTTTGTGCAGAGACTAACTGTAGCTTACATAGCCATAGGGAAGCACTGATGCAGTGAATCTTGAAGAACACCATCTCCTCAAATATTCTCCAGAAATTTTCCTCTACCTGAAAGAATGACTCAAAGATCCATAATTTCATATACAATGCATCACATCAGAAATGACTGTTGGGGTGAGAAACCTTTCCAGTGAGTTGAACTTTGTAACAGGACATCAGGGCCTCCTTAGCAGCTTGACTGACTGAAAGCTGTGCGATCACTGGAAGTGAGAACACTCCTATCTCCACACCCCTCTCTGTCTTATGCATGGCTGTATATTTATACAAATCGGAGAAACACATCCATTTGAAAACCATCAGCTTATTTTTGTAGGATTATTTTTCATCCAGATCTGTTTGCTGATTTGGTTGGTGCAACAGCGAAGTGACTGTTGTGTTGGGAAAGCATGGCAGGGGCAAGGGGTGCAAGGTGCCTTTTGAATAACTGCGCAGTCATCAGATGGCTGAAAGTGCTTGTGAAACCTGCTCAGAGGGTTCTGCAAGCCTAGAACTGTGTGCATCTCCCTGCATACTTTTTTCCCCGAGGTCTCACTTCAGCATGGCATTTAAATGACTGAATTTTGAGCTCATACTTTCCAGGGTAATTCATATTTAATTTGAATTTAATTATGTTTTTTACTTCATTTAATGATAAGCATAGATTTACTTGCATGTGCAGGGTTAGGTATGTGTTCACGTTCTTTGCTGAAATGAGAATATTTCTCATGAGGAATATCATAATTGCATGTATGGAAAGGAATTGATTTTTCCTAATGGGTGAGTGGATAAGAATGCAGCTTCCAGTTATGAATTTATTTGTCTTATTAGTTGAGAGGTGATTTATTAGTCCTTTCTCATTACTGACAGTAGCAGGTTTCCTCCCACCTGGATGTAACCCCAGGACTCAGATCTCTCCAGCTAACTCAGACTGCAGATTTAGCGAAACCCTTCCTTATCAGAGTTGGTTTTACAAAGAGATTGATGTGCTTAAAATGTTTGAAATTCAGCAGACTCAGATTTAGACTCTGTCTTTGAGATCCTTTGGTCTCTTCCAACTCAAACGATTCTATGATTCTGATACATTTCAGGGATGAGATCCTCACATTACTTCCAGTGAGACAGAAAAAAGTGAAGTCACACAACTGTGAGGTGCAGAAAGACACAAGCACATCTCTCGACGTGTCTTCCTCTCCATTGAGCAACAGGGTTTCAGCATGACACAGAGAACGTGCCTCTGTCCTGGAAGGGTTTGATGAGCACAAGTGACACGGGCAGTGGTGATAATAATAGAAAAAGAAAGGTGAAAAGACTTGAGATTTAAGAGGGATTTCAAAGACACTCCAGGAATACTAAATATTGGGTATTACACAATTAAGTGAAACCTTCTGCTGGTATAAAGTATATTAAAAAAAATAGGTCTGTCTTGAGTAGAAGTGTGATGCCATGCTGCTTCCATTATATATGAATAGTAATTGGAAACAGGACATCTGCAGAAATTAACCATTAACTGTTGAGCACTAAAATCTTTAATTGAGTTTGTAAGCCCTTAATGGCACAGTTAACCTTAAACATAGCTCAGTGCACGCACTACCTGGTTAACACTGGTTAATAACTCTAACAGCTGATAATATTTCACACCCATGAGAGCTCCAGATTAGCAAGAGACTCAGTGGAATGAGCTCAGCTCACCACTCTTTTGGACCACAGACATAACAGCTTAACCTTTTTGCTGTAATGGGTCTTTTCAGGTTTTCCTCTTCCCAGAACTGCACGTGATGAGAGCACCCCTACATGCCTGGCTTTGCAAACTGCAGACACCATGTCCTCAGAGCACTTTGTGGCATAGCAGCAGATGGAAACTGTGTGGGCAGTGATGGATGAATACGCATCAGCTGGTGTGACAGCTGGAAGAGGTGGCTGGAAGTTGCAGTTTCCTTGGCAAAGAGTGATGCTGTGAATAACTAGAGGAGAGCAGATCTACCCCAAGATATCAAAGGGAGTTGGAGGGATCTAGGCTACAAGGAACAGCCTGCTGGGCTAAAGAATAACTCAGAAATCTTAAAAACACCATTCTTGACCATTGAGCTGTATGCCAAGCAAATTCCAGGACTGTTGCAGCCTAGGAAGTCTGGTTCAGGACATCAGATTTCAGGAATGTAGGCTGTTTAGACAGACTGGTGCAAGAAATGGAGCTAAGAAACAGGTGGTAGCAGAGCTGCTGAAAAAACACATCTTTGCCAGCAGTTCCAAGTAAAACATGACAAGGGGTATCAGAGGCATCTCTCAGTGGTATCAGAGCTATGTTTCCTAGTTAAGAGACTTGTAAAACCAGCTTTGTTGATAGTGACTTCTAACATGTTTCTAAGGTAGTTAAATGAGTTTATTCCAGAAGTATAAATAATTAAAAAAAAAACTCTTTGCATAAGTAGAATGATATTTTTGATGAGACTCAAAATCTCAGTGCATTAAGAAATATTTTTCACCATCTAAATAATCAGTGTTGTGACTGACTTCAGCTAGTTTCTGGAGGCTACCGCTGTTATTCTGTGCAGGGAGTTCTCTGAGATGCCCACAGCTGTTAGGACATGCTGCTGAGATGCCAGCATGGACTTCTCATTCCTTTACACTCCTCCTGGCAGCACTTTGCCTTTCCCATGCACAGCGTACAGCCTGAGGATTCACCTCATGATGGGTAACTGTGCTTCTGTGGCCATGACCTACAGCACACAACGACAGAAAGTGAAAACCACCTTCCTTCTCAACTTGCTTGTTTTCCTTAACGCTGTACCAAAAAAAAAAAAAAAAAAGTGTATTTCTGTGAATTCCTACTTGTCATTTTCGTCACCAGTTCTGAACATCACAATAAATGTGACATTAAATAATTGCCCATTTTTCTGTCTGCTCTTACAGTTCACAAAATCTCGTAGTATGCTGGTACAGGTCAAATCCTAGGAGCCAGCAGATGTCTCCGAAACTACTTTTCTTGTCTTCATACCCTAGGAATCCTCTAACCAATTTTGGCATCTCCTGAGATATTTTGCTGACCACAATAAATAAAGCACAGATTGCTGCTCGGTGCAAGGTGTGGGTTTGCATTTAATGCAAACCTCTCTCTGACGTGGAGATTGAGTCCCTCCGAGTCCTCTGTTTTGTCACCTTTTACAGATTCGTCTCCTAGGCACCCTCAATCTTTACTGCCTCTGACTTTGCTTCCTGTGGGCTTGCAGTACCTGCCAGCATCAATTGCTTTGCAGCCATTATTCCTTTCTTATTTTCCCATGTGTTTTTATGGCAATTTGTGCTGATTTTCTAGACTAGCTGGGGTATCTGGGGCTGCTTTGTGCCTTTGTTGGATGTTTTGTTTTTCTTTCTTTTTCCCTAATGGCAATGACTTTATTACATCCCAGCCTGTGTCTCCAGGCCTTATGCTCTGGGATTCTTGTTTGGTTTTCTCATGGAGCAGCCCTTTTCCCTTACCATTTCCCTGTTGCCTTGTATTGCGTTTTTATTACAGCAGAGGCTGTGCCTACAGGTCCTTCAGGCTATTTGTTCTGAGACTTTTATTGGATTCTCAATATATATGTTTGCCATTGGGGGTCCTTAGCTGGTTTCCTTACCTATTTTATTGAAGCTGTGGTTCCAGACAAAACGTTAACCAGCTATTTCAACAGCAATCTGGTTTCTCTTCTGAGCCCTTGCACGGTTTCTTACATGTTTGCATTGGCTGAGTTACACCTCCTGCTTTTTTTGATGTTTCCCTCACCTTCAGGACCTTTTGTGGAGTCAGTCTGGGTGCTTTTCTTCATCTGTCTCCATTTGGCTTGGTAGCACAACCAAACCTTTGTGGCAAGTGGCAGGCGGAATAGAAAAGGCTCAGGATCCTCTGCAAAATGAAAAAATCCATGGTTTTAGCTAGAAAGAGAAATGCAGATCATGTGCCTGTAAAAAGTTGTTTCTCAGTAAATTGTTTTTTTACTTGGGATTGGCCATGCTCCACTGGGATCCACGGGGAATGAAGAGAGATGGACTCAGTGTCTCACAGACTGATGAGATTGTCATCCTGGGGAGAGTTAGCTGGGGAAGCCATGGTGTGATGTTACAGGTGCATCAGCTGATGAACTGATGCTTCAGGTTTGCAGTTCCTTTTTCCTCCCCAAATACAACACTTGCACCTATGAACAAGTCTTCATACAACAGGGTGATGGTTGAATGCCTTGGTGCCCACTCCCACTGCTGAGCCAGTGCGCTGCCCTGTGGGCATGCAGAGGACAGTCAGCAAGAAGCTGATGCTTAATGCTTCAGATGAGAACAAGCCTGTCTCCAGCCTAATCCTGATCTTTTAAAGTCATTTTGGATATTTCATTGGTTTTCTATTTTTATCTTGGATAAAAAGGCTTATGGGATCACATGTGTTTCTGTGTGCGTTTGCATGTCAGTCTGCTCTTCCCTTTGGAACAAATGGACTGGTTTCAATCAAATCTGATGGAGGAATGAGAATCACAACAATCAAATCTCCTACAACTTCTGTGTTAAAGAAGCAGACAGGTAGAGGAGAGAGATGCTATTAACAGCCCAGGAAGGGAAATCACACAGCATGAGGTCAACTATGTAAGACATCAGAGAATCCACACAGGAAGGAGACACTCTAAAATCGTTGGCTACAGGAAAAGTTTAGATCATGGTTAATGCTTTATTAGACATAAAAATCCACCCATCATTCAAATTGTCTTTCCTAAATGAAGTACATATCCTGTGTGCAATAAAAGGTAATTCCGATGGAACGTTTTCTGGGCTAAGGGCATTCATAAAGCTCTCTCTCACCTCTCAGAAATGCATACTGCAGCTTCAGTCTAACTCAGTTAAGAAGAAAAAAAAAAAAAAAGGCAACAAAACCAATGTCAGTACAGATACACCTGAAAGAATAAAGGAAGGATCTGCCAGGAGTTTCCAGGTGATCTGACTGAGCCTTACCCAAAAGCAAGACTCAAAGGGTCACACAGGAATCACAGCCTCTAGACAAAACTACTGGCTCCCGTGTGCCTTTTTCCCTTTAGCTTGAGCTGCACATCTCCCCAGGGCAAGGCAGGTTCAAGAATGATTTTCTGGGCCCAAGAATATCTCTCCCATCCCCACAGCTGAATTTTTCATGAAGGACCCATCATGCCATCTTAGTTATCACAAGGCTCTGAGCTGCTGGGTAATTCCAGGCAAGGCACAAGATCACTCTTTGCAACTCTGTGAGGTAGATTAACCTTGAAGGAGATCTTCTCTTATTTATTTCTTATTTCCTGCATCACAGTGAGCTAGGTATAGGTCACCTCAGTTCTTGTAAAATAATTACCTGGTGTTATCTGCAACCAGAAGATAAAGGGACCTTGATCGTGCCAAAGCCAAAGTATTTGCTGTTGAAGTGGACAACCTTCATTTGTCTAGTCTCTTGAGCAACAGCTTGGAATTCTTTTAAAGAATGCTCAGATGCTGCCCTTATCTATGTGCCACGAGGATGGGTGGGAGAAAAGATCCATGAACATCAGCTTGGTGACATTGGGCTTCTTTCTTAGGCGAACAAAATCTGAAATATCTAAAGTCAGTACATGGAGGACAGTAGAGTTTGGGAAAAACACAAAGTGACAAGGATAATGTGCCTTCCTTCAGATTGCAAAGTCCATTAATACTCCTGGTGTGAATGTGGGATACTGAATATATTAGCACAGCTGGGAAGGTTATCCTAACTGACAGGCTCTAACAAGAAACATATTTCTGAAAATATCAAAACTACTTTCTGTATTTCTGAGACTTCTTGTTGGAAACCCTTTTTCTCCCTCATTCTTTTGCTGCAAACACGCAGTTGAAAGTTGTATCACACATCGATGGTTTTTCATCCGCTAAGGGACTGAAATTTCTGAATGCTTTACAATAAGAATAACCATCACCACTACCACCCCCTGTGTTATTATCTTTGACTAAAATGTGGGACAAAATAACAATAGCAGTTTTAATTTATCTTAAATGAAAGCAGGTGGCTATATTCTTAAGGGCACAACTCCCACTTATGAGTTTTGACTAAACAAAAGGCTCACTCTCTATGCCAGAAATAGTGGATATTTTTTTCTGCTCTTAACAAAATTATAATCCTTTCTTACTGTGGTACCTATTGTATTTGAAAGCAAAGCACTCAAATCCAGGTTTAGGTATCAGAGACCAGTGTACATATCTGGACCTGGGATTCTAAACTGTGTCTACAGCACTTCTTTCTGCAGCACCCATTCCTGCTGCTTGGTTGTCCATTTGAGGAGACTGTTGGGATGGCCCACAGTCTGGGTGCTGAGTAACACAGCCCCAGGCAACTGCTAGGAACAGCTCAGGAGAGAGGGCTAGCCAGGAATGACCCCACAGGCACTGAGTTGCAGCCACCTGGTTTCACACTAGGTCATGGCATTCCTCTCAGTTCTAGGGATTTGTTTTGCAGACATTTAATTTACTTGTACAGACATAGTCAAAATGCTGAGCATGTTCAACTTTGAAATACAAGCATAAGTCCTTTTGGGAATGATGGCTTCTGGTGTTTGTTTCCATTGTTGTTTATCAAGAACTATCTTTACATGACTTAAGTCTAAACTTACTCCCTGTCAGATACCAAGGTTTTGTGATATATAGGTAATGCAGTGATACAGCCATCTATTTGACTACTTTAAAATTCTTCAGGCCCACTTTGATAACTACTTCCAACTTTTTGTTTTTCCCAAAGTCTGATTTTCTTTTAACTCCTGATTTCTTGAAAAAGACACTTCAGGTGGTGTGAATTAGCCTAGCTCTGGAGAGGGTTGGTCTCAAGATGTATTATTTTGTGCCTTTGTGACCTGCATGAAATCTATGGCAAACCTCAGATGTATTTTAGTGGGAGAAGTAGCAAGTCCAACACTTCCATCCCTGGGGAACAGGAAGGCGATGCTGAAAGAACCCAAAGTATTGCTTACTGAAATACATTTGACATGAACTACTGAATAGGCAGAGTCCCATGACTAAAGGCATCCTGAAATGTGATAAGGCAGTCAGAAGAGAACTTACTGCTTTTCAAAAGAGAACACTGGAACTATACAAGCACAAAATGTATTACTTGATAATGGATATGTTTTTGGCAGCAGTATCATGTGCGTCTACAAGGTCATTTATGTCCTGCAATAGTTGCTTTATAATGAAAGGCAAAAAAACGCCCACAGTAATTAGATCCCCCTGCATCAGGAAGGCAACAGATCCCTCTTTACTTGACAGATTTCAGTTTCCTTTATCCTCCTGTGAGTCTCCAAAATCCTCACATTTCTGTTATCTTAAGATTCTTCTCATCCCTTCCTCCTTTATTCCTACATGGAAAGTGCACATCAAACCTTTATGTCTTTTTATTTGAGCCAAGCATCTTGATTTCACTCTTCTGCAGCACCACAGCTGTGTGTGATACTGCGTGGCTTTGGAGTGCATGGAAAATGAGGAGTCCATCCCACAGATTATCTGTGACACTCTCAAGAATTTAAGTAAATGCTGCTATTTCAAACAAGAGATGAAGTAGCAGCTGGTTTTGGCTGGCTGAATCAGCAGAGGTTTTACAGGATGTGATGGAATTTAAACACAAGTGTCACAGGCCTCGGTAAAGGAGCAGTGGAAGTGGAGCCTGTCCTGTTCTCTGGGGGAGCATGCACGACCTTGTATGTACCCACACATGTGCCCTAAAGAGCTCCCTGTAGCAATGGTACAAGCTAGAGGTACAAAAAGGGAGCCTGACTACATGCAAAGTCAGCATGTGGGCCCCTCCAAGGAGGTCTGACCAGCTAAAGCCTCAAAAAAATAAATAAAGCAATGGTGTCTGTGGCATTATGCTGGCTGGGACACAGCCTGACCACCCTCTGGTGAAGAATCTTTTCCTAACACCCAACCTGACCCTCCTCTAGCACAGCTCCATGCCATTCCCTCAGACTCTGTCGCTGTCAACAGAGAACAGATACAAACCATGATCTGTCATCAGAGGTTTTGCCAGCGTTGCATAATCTTGACCTAAAACTCACAATAGGCACTATGATGCTGTTGGAGGTATTTTGTCTGCTATGTGCGTGAAGGCATAAGAGAAATGCAATCTGTAGCCACATCGTCCTTAATGGGCTGCTATGCTTGTGCTGAAGGTAGCTGTGCAGTGGTAGTAGTGGCATTAGGCAATGTCAGCCTCAGCAGCCTCTGGGCCTCTCTGTATGTTGATGGAGAGCACAGGATCCCCTCAGGAGCTGTGGACTGGGCTGCTGGACTTGTTCTTGGCATTCCCACCCCACTTCCCAGCTGATGCCCCTTGCGCTTCATGAGCGAGATGCAGCAAGTAGGCTTACAGCCTTTGGAAGAGGAGAAAGAAGGAGGAAGTGGTTATGCTGACTTGAGAGAAAGATATTTTTTGAAGAACCCCATTGCCTGGTGCAAAGCATGAAGCTTTTCAGTGGGTGCCAACAATATGGTCAATACACACAGGCAGGGTCTACTAGTCCTGATTGCCAGAACCTCTCCACGTGCACAGGGCCCAGCTTCCCCTTCTCTTCCAGCTTATCTCCAGCAGCATTTCTTCCAAGCTAAACAAAATCAGGGGCTTTTAGGAACTTAGAAATGTCTGTTTAGCTTCAGCTTCGATAAGCTCCTGCTTCAACTCATTCTTAATGTATCAAAATTAAATGTTTAAACATATTTATCTGGTTGCTATGGTTTTGCCTGATGCGTCAGACAGTTTATCCATCAACTATGACAATTGAATAATATTTTTATTTTTAGATATGGATCGCAGATCCATCTCTACATATTGGTTCCGTCCTCCCCTCGGACTCAGGTTTTGAACTCACTGGAAAATCTGTTCCATAATACAGTCGGTAAATGAATTACAGTCACAGATGGCCCCTGGAGATTTCATATATGCTGCAATTCATTTGTCAGGAATGGAAAAAAAAAGACCCTGTCTTGTGAGGGTATTATCAGAGACAGCAGATCAGACGCCGTAATGCTGCCTTGCACTCTGGATTCTCCCCATTTCCTAAGCTTTTATGACTCTGCATTTGCTATTCCTGGATTTGAAATTTTTTAAATGGAAAGTCAAACTCCAGAATGAAAATGATTGAATGCAAGGAACTGCAGCATTTATAAATTAGGATTTGTTTTTACAGGCCTGAGAGAAACTATTGTGCGCTATTGCAGAGAGATGCTCAAGAACAGCAATGTTCTGTTTGGGCAAAAGTAATTATCAGAAGGGACTTAATTCACAGAGGACTGTTGGGAATTAGTCAGACTCTCAGACCACCTCAAGTGGAAGAAAATGCTAGAAAAATAACAAAAAAAATACAGTATATAATTTTACTGCTTGTGTACATTGTTCAGTGTAGCCATGAAGCCTCCTTGCAAGCCAGCACAGGGGTCAGTAATCACTTTGCCTCTGAATGGAGGAAGGAATGGAATGTCTGATGTATCAGGCAATGGGGAAACCTTCCTTCTGCAACCACCACAGAGCATTCAGCTCCCGAGTGAATATGACAAACCTCTTTTTGTTTGTGCAGTGATATATAAATTAATATGGAGTAGAATGTAGTGTGTTTATTTAACTGTCCACACTGACACAGTGTCACCCTCTTGCACAGCCTGATTGAGAGAGGCAATACTTCTTCTGAACAGCCTTTTCGGAGTGACTTTTCCTACCTTACATTGCATCCTACTATTTGGCCTCATGGACAGCACAGTCTGATGGACAGCTGTGGGAAATTGAGCGAAGAAGGTGTTTTTCCCGATCTCATACACAGCAGCTGATGCTGAGAAGCAGCTGAGAGGCCCCACTCCGTGATGGGGCTCATTTTGGAATCCAAAGAAAAGCACCTGAAGCTTTTAGCTCACATTTCTATAAGTGGCTGTGACCCCAGGGAGGGTTCTGCCCCCCTGCAGACCCTGTGCCAGGGCTGAATGCGGCAGCATGGGCACACATTACTCACACGTTGCTCACAATTAGTCCTGCAGCTTGAGGTTACGATGCTCTGGTAACCCTCACATAAAGCTGAGTGAGTTAAGCCTGTGGCCGTGCAGCTCAGCGCATCACTCCGGATATGTGCATGGCGACCTGGGCAGGGTGCTGTGGAAGGGCAGGGGCGCAGATTGCTGCTGTGCTTTCAGCAGCCCCATCATTGTGCAGCTGACAGCAGTCAGCGTCTGCTCCCTGTCTCTGTTTGCACTTCATCGAGTTATCTCCTTGCAAGCGAAGAACTCCCAGCTGATTGAACAGCGCGTTCATCATCTGGATTGCCCCAGTATCTCTTTAAGCATTAATGGTGCCATAAAAAGCCCACCAAAAAAGCAGAGGGAGATCTGCTCTATTTTCCACTAAAAGCTTTTGCAGAGCCAGATTAAGATCCAAAGTGAAAAAAAAAAAAAACCACCAACACAGAACGCATCAAAATACACAGAACTCCAACTTTTTTTCCCCATTCAAACACTGATCAAGGAACATTAAACGAACAGATTAGTTCTGCTCTTATTTGTTTGCAAAACAAAAAGCATGAAATATTTAGCAGCATTGTAATGCAAACCAGATGGGAATAATGCGGGCTTTCAAGGCTGCCTATAGCCGCCCCTTTCATGCTGCTGCAGCGGCGGATGGTGCAGGCAGCCCATTAGGACAATTTATGAACAGGACCGCCACAGAGGGAGTTCTAGCGAGAGGTCCGCAGCTCATACAGAGCAACCCCGATAACATCTGTTAGGGTTATTCATTGAAGAGGATTATATTACAATCCTTCTTAATACCACGAGTGCTACAGTAAAACCGGATGAAACTTCAGTTTCATTTGCTCCAGCAACGCGCGTTTATCGGGGAGTTCTTCTGCAGTTGGAAGCAGAGGCTGCGTTCATGGTATGTCAGGGAATGAAACTTAGAAAGACTGAAATATTAACCTGGGAAACCCCTGCACTGCTTTTAATCTCTCATGGCCACAAAGCTTGGCTTCGGCACGCCATCAGCCCTTGTCCATGGAAAGCCACTCTCTGTTAGCTCTCCAGGGCTGAGATTGATTTTATTTAAATAGTTCTCATTCGGTAACCTTGCTCCATCCTCCTTTATTTAAGTCTTTGTTAATGATGTACTTTTTCCCTTAATTTACCTAATCTCATAATGAATGCTCACATCCAACATGACCTCATTACTCTGGCAAAGACTTTTGTGTGCGTACAATTTAGGGCACAGGCGTACAGCAGAGGAGAGCTCTCTAAATGAAGAGGTTTTAAGCATTCGCTAAGATTCTCACTGACTAAAAGCCAGATTCTTACTCCTGCATATTGATTTATTTCCAACAGTTTCAATGCAGCTGGGCTGATTTACTCCACTTTAAGGTCTTTCCTAATATTGTTATTTATTGAACTTGCCACTGTTTGCTGCTGCAACCTAAACAGATATTTCCATCCTCTGAGTAGCGTTGCTGCCTGAAACAGGTAACCCAGTAATTATGACTTACGTGTTTTAAACCTGCTCAAGAGCATTGTGGTGTTCTGAAATGTTTATAGTAATTCTCATTGGCTGTACTGGTCCCACTGAGTTGTTTGCAGAGTTGTCTGCAGACTACACTTGATCAACAAAATGCCCATCCACCAGAAAAATGTGAGCTGTCTAATCTACTTCTAGGCCTGTTTCTTTGTTTGAGACAAAACTGAGTAATCCCAAATTTCCTCGCTTGTTCCAGAGGACCTGGCCTCTGGCTGCACAAAAAAAGAAACTACAAGAGGAAAATATGTTTTTCAAAAGTAAAATAAAATAAAATAGATTTATTTCATGCACTGGCTGCAGCCCTCAGAGCAGTGCATCTGCCTCCCTTCATAGCTTTCACTTGTTTTACACTTCTGGGAGGGATTTGAGCTGCTGTTCTGATCTTGACACAGCTATGGTCAGCCAAAATATTTGCATTTGTGCTTCTGGGGCCTTAGCAGGAGACAGCTTATGGGCAGGCACAGAGCCACATCACACGCATCTTGAGAAAAGTCACAAAGGCCTGGCTAAAGATCAGCGTGTTCATAAACCCAACCTATGGGTTAACCTAAAATCACAGTGGTTTCCCACTCCTCCAGAAGGAACTGCCTTTATGCCAGAGACCTTGGCAGGCTGTGTCTCATAAGAACTCAGGAAAGAAAACAGCAGTGACTTGGCTGCTAATGAGAGCTGTGCATCCCCACATGTGTGCTGTGATCATCAGTCTTTAGAGATGCCAGCAGCAGCTACAGCAGCAAACTGCTCACTTACTGCACGGGGCTGAAGGCAACCTCAGGTCTGAGGATCTGACAAAATCCGCATTTGTCCCAGTAGGTTTAGGACTGAGGGAAGCAACAGAAAGAGGTGTGTTAGAGCCTAACCACAATAAATGATATTGAATTGTAATGTGATTTAGCAAATGCACATTTTCTTTGTGTTTCAAAGAATTCTATTCAAATAGTGGCACGGTGTTACAGAAAAGCTGGCATTTTCTTTTGAACCTCACAGGGTCAGAATGGAGCATTCTGCAAAACCTTCCTCCAGCAGCAGCAATTTTATCTTTGCTTCACTTGCTCCGGGTGTTTCCAGGTCAGCCCAAATGCTCTGATGATGAGAAATAAACACAGTGAAAATGTGAATCACCCCCCAGAACAATTTAAAAGTCTTTAAAAAGAAATACTTATGTGTTTATTTATTGCATTATAACTGCAACACCAAATACATATTTTTTTCATTACAGAGAAGGGTACATGCAGTGAAATACTCTGACTTTATAACTTGAGGCAACACAGTTCATTGGTAAGAGTGAAGCATCAGCACAGTCACAAGGCTGGGGCTAAGGGTTAGGAACTTCCAGTCTCTTTATCCTGCTTGCCAACAGCAAAGCCACATCATATTTCATTTGTCATTAAAGGATAAACTTTCAGAACAATGTGGCCTGATCACAGAACAACCCACTGCCCTTTACTCCTGGAAAAGTCATACAGAATCAGATTTTTTTACTTGAGAAAATACACTTTTGGCAATGCTGATGAACAAGCAGTAATTTTGCAGGCAGACAGTAGAATTTCTGCCATGCTCCACCATGACCACAGCACACACTGTGGGTCTCCACTACACAGGTGCCCCCACTGCTGCTCTGAAGAATGAAATCAGGCCATTTTCCACAAGATTGCACTGCAGGTATCTATTGCATTGGGTGCTTAATCCACTATTTCAGCTGCAGAAGGAGCAGGTTCGCAGTACAAAAGGGAATGAAAATGCTGTCCTGAGGCACTGAGAATATAACTTCTTCCCCAGCTAAAAAGTCTCATTCTTTATTATAAAAGGGCCCGAGTCTGGCACTGCTATTCATCTATCAGAGGCTCTTATTTGTAATCTGTCCTGTGAAATTTCACGGGACTGTGTGAAATAAGTTCCTAAACAGTGTGAATAAATTCCAGAATCAGGCCCCAAGCTGGCACCATTTCCAGCATAAACTCTCTTGATTTTCAGTCAAGACTTTTTAGTAAGTGCTACATAACACAGCCCAGACTTGCAAAAAAATGACCTGATTTCTTTCCGCACATCTTGTGTAAAATAACACTAAGGACAACTTAACTTTGGCAATTTAAATGAAAAATAAAGTCAGTCTTTCTATGCAGTTCTATTTTTACATGATTTCATAGAGACATTGTACAGAAGCTTACAGCTCCTGGAGATAATTCTAGCAAACAGGAGGACATATACGAAAACAAAGATCTTCAAAACTACATGGAAATCTGTAGAATAAAATATATATTTATATATTATTTTCCAACAGGCAATAGGCAGTTTAGAAAAATATGAGTGTTACAGTCCTTCTGAATCAATAGTCATACAAAGAAAGGTTTTAAAAAATAAGTTTATCTTTTCAAAAAGCCACTTTTATAAGAAAATAGACTGGTCCACATTTCCCTGAATAAGCCAGAAAGGTTAAGGAAAGGTCTGGGCAAGACAAGAAGTCTGCCTTGGACTTGATATCAGCTGTGATAACATGCACATGTACAGAGGCAGCTGCCTGGCTCTGGTATTGTTTACCTTAGGAATGAGCCTAATTTATCACAAACGTATTTTAAAATCATAAATAACATGACAAAAGCGGCACTGGTCCCTATAATGCAAATAATTATTCATACAAGCAAAAAGTGACATCAATCCAGTTATTGTGACACTTGAAAAGTATTTTGTACCCAGTGGTCACATTGAACAGCACATGTATAAACACTGATTATTATTACAGACTCTCCTATCAGCTACTATACACAAACAAGAAGAGATGTTCACACTGTAATTGCTCCTAACATTTCTGTTCTACTTTAGTATTAGCACTCAGGAGAAGCTGGGCTGATGGAGGGGGGGCGCTGAGCTCAAGGCAGGATTTCAACATGCAGAGGGTATGGGGTTCTGCTCCTCCCCACTGCCAGCCCTGACCCCTCAGAGGAGCTCTAAAGAATTAAAACTGTTCACAATGTGTGCTCCCGTTGTGAACAGCCCTAGGATTACTTGGTGCCCAGAAGCAGGTGATCTAACATGGGGCACACAGGTGGAACTGAGATCCATATCAATAAACTCTAATTCAGGAGAGTTCTCATTTTCATTCAATGCAACTTATAAAAGAATACCTTGATATTTGCTAACTTTCATATTAAAAGTAGAGAGTGGATTGATTACAGAAAACTTCGCCTTGGTTTGTTCTTGACAACCTTTAAATACATTATTTAGAAGCTCTTATTGATTTTGTTCAAAACAGGAGTAGATTCCTTCTATTCTTTTTGTGAACCATATGAGATATCTATGCATCCTAGAAGGGAGTTTCAGCACATTTCTTTACATTTTCTTCTTGCTTAAAACTAAACAAAAGCACAAAAATAGGTGGAAGTAAGATTGATGGCGTGCTGGTGAGGGGACCCAAGGCAGTTTATAATCCAGCCTTGTTCATTAACTTGGGCCCGAGACAGCCAGCTGTTTTGAGAAGTGAGGACAAGTCCTCTGCAGAAGCACTGCAAGTCAGTTATATTGCTAGCAAGCAATAATGCAATTTCAGGGTCTCCTGCTACATTTAACATCAGTGCAGCGTTACGTATTACAACAGACAATGACAGAAAATTGTGACACCAGTGGTATTTCTCATAAAGTTGTTTCACAGCGGTCCAGCATGCTGCAAGAGATGAGAAAAAGGTAAGAGGGCAGCCTGGAGGCTGGGCAGGTGGAGGACACTCTCCTGGAATCAGTGATAAACTGGGTTAACACAAATTAGAAGAAAAAAATGGAAATAATGACAGTGATCAAGAGCAATGCATTCACTGAGACAAAACCAGTGAGGGTTTCAAAGAAGCATTGCTGACTTCCAGTCAACCAAATGTACGGAGCAGAAACTGCTGTTTGAGAATGGACACATGCTGAAAACATGCAGCACCCAAATACCTTCAGAAATAGCTGGTGCTCAGCCTGTGCTTCCCAGGTTAAACTCTTACAGGATCTGATCTAGGAAGGTAATGGGAAATAATCCTGGATGCTTTTCAACCTCAGAGGCCAAAGCCCTGACTCAAAGTTAAAGCTCATTAAACACATACCTCTAAACATTCTCAGCTTCCTTTTAAGACATAATTTCTTCTAAAAGCTGCACTTGAAAGTTACATTGAAGTGGAATGTCCTCTTTTTTTAAGTAGAACAATAATTACACACCCCATTACATGTACGAAGGTTGCTCCAAAAGTAATGCCTCCTATTTCTTTCCATGGAAACAATCACAGACGCAAAAGGCATAATAACAGTATTTGATGGAGCAAATTTTCAGCTACAAAATGCTATTTTTCAACATAGTCACCACCATTAGCTATGTATTTTTGCCAGCAATGAATAAGAGCCTGCGTGCTGCGCTAGTAAAAACCTACATCAGTGGAGGTGACCCACTGTTGCTGTCACCATTGCTGAAATGCACCACCCACTGCCTCACTGTGCACACATTCACCACTTGGTCTCCCAGGACATCCTCCAAGAATCAATGGATGTCAGTGGGTACCATTTTTTTCCACATGGAGGAATTCAATGACAAGATTTTGCTTCATCCGTGCTTCCATGTCAGATGTCAGTTTGTCAGAGTGCCCGTCTTCTGTCATCTGTCACAGAGCAACAAAACGGAACAGAATATTGGTGGGAAGGTTCAGCCCCTACTACCATACCACCAACATCTGCCTCTGACATCATGGGCCAACATAATAACACAGGAGGCATTAATTTCAGAGCAGTGCCCATATATATAGACACATATATCTTTCTTAGCCCTGGAAGGTACCATACAGAAGTATTGATATCTGTAGTGAAACCAAGCTTGTGGTGTTCAATGCTTATTCTTGACAACAACAACAAAAAAAAGCAAACAAAAAAAATCTGGTTTTGAAAGCAGGGGCATTTAGGAGCAGTAACAGCTCCAGGCCCTGACTGAAGGCCTCATGCAAAGCATGGGAGTCAGCCGGCAGGCTGCAGCCTTTCTTTGGTTTTCAGCTGCCCCAAACTCCCCTTTCTTTTTAACATATATCTTTAGATCAATTCAAATTGATAAAATAGTTTGTTAGGGAGCTTAATGAAACTACCTTGATAAAATTGATAACTTTTTTTCCTAACGAAACAGAAAATAAACAAAGAGATCCTGGCTTATGATGATGTGTAACAGGACATTCAGCCATTCCAGGCAGCTCACGGGCACAGTGCAGCGAGGAGACAGTCCAGCTCAGAGGCACATGATAGCATTTATGTAGGCAGTAACAGCCAAGGGTAGTAAGAGCTGAAACTGAAACTCTGCCCCTCCTTGCCAAATAATGGGCAATTTTTTTTGTGCAAAGATTGGATTAGCAATCAAAACCTGCTTAGAGAGAAGAGAAAAAGCACCTAGGCAGGCTATGAACAATACTAATGATAGGGCTTTCATCAACAGTAATGGTTTGTTAGCAGTTCTTTGGACGCCAAGGTGCAGATGTGAATATTGAGGACAGTCTCCGAGCTCAGAAGGCGGATAGGGCAGAAGGCAGATGGGGGCAAGACCTGGTCAAGAGGCAGAGGAGAGATGGTGGCAGGGACCAGAGCCCTTTGGATGGCTTCAAAGACTGTTCTGGTACAGGTGGAAATAGGAAAAGGCAGAGCATCTGCAGGAGGAACTGCAAGTGGGGGAGAAGACAGGGCAGGCCACCAGACTTGGATTAGGATGTTCAGTTGGGAGAGAACACAGGAGACAGGACTGGGTGTGGGCAAGGAATGGGATTAGCAGGGATTTGTTTTGCAACTCTGTTGAGAAAAGGCCACAGTACAAATTTAAAGGGTGGGCTAATCTGCGCTGTGTAAGAGAATGGTGACAGAAATGGTCAAGTGCATGGCTGACTTTCAACATAATAAATGGCAGAGAAGACTGGGTTCACTTTAATAAGGAAACAAAGTAGACAAGATGTGATAAAAGAAAGAGGATAAACGATCTGGAGAGGGTAACACTGGTCTTCCTGTTTCCTTGCATTCAACACTCAGGGGCCAGAAGAAGAAAGTCAAACAATTCCCACCAATGCAAAGTCAGCTCATTGGAATCCCTTTTTCACACAGCTTGTAGGGAGGACGTGGAACTCATTGCTTAGGAGTCAGAAAGCCACTAGCATATAATAAGGTACCAAATAAGCTCACTCCCCTAAATCCAGGAGACTGAAGGCCACATTTAGCATTTACTTGGAAATGAATTCCTATTTCAGTTCCATAATGAACCTCTAATTCCTATCGATTGAACAGAGACCTCTATGATTATCTTTCTATCTACAATAGCATTTCCTGTACCTTTTCCTGGAGCATCAGCGCCTACCACCTACAATTAATCTGTCACTGAGCTGTTTGAATCAGCAGTTTATTCTGCATTTATTAAGAGAAAAAAATCCTTGAAGCTCAAATTTCACCTACAGTGAAACTGCCTAAGGAAACCTCTTTCCACAGTCAGCAAGGTGAACCTGGACGATGTCGATGGCCATGGTGAAAATTTTGTCAGGCAGACAAGAAGGCCAAAGCTTGTTCTTGTGTCATTAGTTCTGGGTTGCTCTTGTTAAGTCAATCCTACATGTTCATCTCTGGCATCGAGATACCAGGTTGCCTTTTGATGTCTCCTGCCAGTGAGATGTTGTATCTTCAGTGGTGCAGTTTCATCTCCTACATAGTTTAATAGGAAGGCGGATGGCTCACTGATGCTACTACCTAACATCTGGCAATTCCTGAGGTAAGTTAGGTAACAGGTGTCATTCAGGCTACTGCTTGATTCGGTATATTTATAACATTTATTTCTTTGTTTTCCATATCTACTGATAACTCTCTGGTAGACACATTCATATTTTAAATTCCATAGATAAGAAAATATATTTTTTTAAACGCTATATTCATGCATCTTTGCTTTGTTTTACCTTTGAGCAAGTGCAAAATAAACCAGTAATTCTTAGACATATTTGTGCCAGTCAAAAAGTGACAAAAACATGCCACACAGTTTCCCAACACCTATGACTAATTTGATTTTAACCCACTATAACCTATTGTATAATTATGTTTAAATATGGCAAAAATAGTACAATTGCTTTCTGAATGAATCATGATGTCTGCACCAACAATGTTATCCTTAGCATTTTAATAAACTGGCTTCTGAGAGCCAGTTTTTATTTATTTTTTTCTTGAGGAAAGAAGACAATGCACCTTCCTGTCAATACAAGTTAAAGGAATTCCCATATATGAAATCTTCAAACCTTCTTAGTGTTAATGAGATGTGTATGCACACACATCAAAGTAAAACATTTCCTACTTGATTCTGGAGAAGAGATCAGACAGGGCAAACTCCTGAGGCCGTGGAGTAGTTTAACAGAACATAACACTGACATGTTAGAGACTACCATATGACTATCTTGTGATGGCATTTTTCTTGGAGACATTTGTTATTTCTGAGGCCTTTGATTATTCTAATGGAAATGGAAAGTCATTATAAAGCTCTGCAAATTATCCAGCAAATATCAGCTGTTTCCATTAGGTTATTGTCTCAGTCCAGACAAATAAGCCAGTATTTTGGAATAAATGATTATCACTCTGGAAATCCATTCTGTGCTAACAGGGGAATATGATGTTTTTAATGCATGTGAAGAACTGAACAAGTTTTTCATAAAAAGATTTTTTGAGAGTGCAATCTAAATTGCTAGTAGGAATTAGAGAAAGGGCCACGTGGCACAATAACAATTTTCTACCTCACAATATTGCAGTCATGGAAAATTCAGTTGAAAGCGTCTGGCTACAAAATCAATTACAATTTATAAAGTAGGTTTGCTTTCACTCCAAAGGCTGGGTTTGAACCATGCCCTTGGGGCTGTGCAGAAGTCTTGCTTTAATGCATTGGCACCAGAGTATAGGATTTTGCCTTCAACACTGAAGAGTCATTAATGTGGTCAGTCAACTACCGGATCCAATAGGGCAGACAAGAGAGCTTGGACAGAAACATGAGAAATCTGCTCTGTGAAAGGGCTGGGTGTCTACACACAGAGTGGGCTATGTGGCCTGAGCCAGATGCACAAGCAGTCTATAAGTTTGAACATAATCTATCTTATAGGGCTTTGGCAGCCTGACTGGCTAGATCTGTGTTAAAGTAGTGGAAGCATTCAGGTATGGATGCTTATCTGTTTTGTACATCCCAGATTTTGGAAAGGGATGTTTTAAGACAGGGACCCCAATCTGAAGCTGAGTTACAAAACATCTCAGTTATGTACAGATGTCAGAGATCCATGAGCTGAGGGTTTTATAGGCACAAAAGCAAGGCTATAATCCCCAAATAACCTGTGAGCAAAGATTAAGACGTTAAGAACAGCGCTCAAGATTTCAAGGATGGATTTGGAAATAATGTGAGTTAGTTTGTGCTTTTGGGAATCTGAACTTAGCTTAGTTTCCTGGAAGTTGAAGTGCCTTTTGTTTTCATAGTTTTTTCTATTGATGTGATTAATATTTATGCACACTTCCAGCTATCAGTACCTTTAACTTTTCAGAAAAAAAAAGGGGAATAAAAAAGAAGACAAACTTGGATTTACATCTCAAGTTTACTTTTGTGATATCTAGAATTTCTTCTTAGAAAAACAAAGGGCTTAATTTTCATCTCACACCCACATTGGAAAGTGAGGCCAATGGCATTATAAAGATGTGAATTTATTATAAGTGCTATGAAAATCAAAGTCCTGTGCTTTGATTAGCTTCCATTGCAAAGATGTAGAAAGATTCATCACTTATGTGAGATTACTCAAGTTAATGAGAATAGATTTACTGAGATTTAAAGTAAAAATTCCAAGATTATAGACAGAGGATTTACAGAATGCAAAACCAGCAGCAACAGTGCTTTTGTCACATTTTTTTTTCCCCAACTGTCACAATACTGAAACATCAAGGTTCTTGTTCTGTTGTGGTCCTTTCTTCAAAACATTTTTACCCAGTGGCATACTCCTGGGGTATCAGATTCATTTGTCAACCTATAAAAGTCATCCAGATCAGAAAGGCAGGGCGAAAAGAAGTCTGATGTGAGAGTTTGTGGAAAACTTGTGCATCTCCCTGCTGATTTCCCCTGTAGCCATACTTTTCCTCATTATTTTTGATTTCTTTTTCATCACTTTTACTTTCCTCACATGGAAAGGCAAAAAAATAAGAAAAAATAAAAGGGAAGGCAATGTGGCTATGCCAGAGAACAGCGCACACATACACAGAACCACATAGCGCATCTTCTGTTACTGCCCCTCTTCTCCCACACTTCTCTTTTGTCAGAGCATTTCATTTGAAATGGAGATGTGGATGATGATTAGCTCCTCGCTGTGGAGCTACAGGGTTCTTCCCCTGGGGCTGGCAGCAATTTTTAGAGAAGCACTGCGGGAACGTGCATGATTCTTGAACAGCTAATGAGGGGAGAGAAGGAGGCATGACCTCCGCCTCCAGAAGGAACATTTGCAAAGAAGGAATTCGTTCACTCCACTCTCTGATGACTTATAGCTCTCCATCTGGCTTCTCCTTGGCCGAAATCACAGACTCTGCCTTTCCTCACTCTCTGCTTAGATAGGAATGCATTTAGTTATTGCTCAGCATTGCTCCTCACCTCCCTGTTTCCGTCCACACTCTGCATCTCTCCTGCTGCCTCCTGACACTTGCACCAGTTCAGATCCAGTGAAGACATTCCCCCTGTACTCTACCCAAATATCTTCCTTGCTATCTTTTCTCTTTGCTATATACTCATTTACTCTCTTGGCAGAAATTTGACATTTTTATGCAACTCTAGAAAAAGTGCAGTTGGAAGCATTATGGGGAAGCAGAGAAAGAGAGCTGATGGCAGAAGAGTCTCCCCAGGACACTGAGGAAAGGCCCTGTTGAAAACTCTTACTGAAGAAAAGGTGTTTAACATGTGATAGCTTCAGTACTTTTGCAGGGAGAGGGAATAAAAAACATTCAGAAACCTTTCCTGCTTAGAGCCTTATTATTTTTCAAGAGACTTTCTAGACTTCATAAATTCCTCCTTCTCTGTCTTTATCTATTTTTCACATCTGCTTTTTCTCAACTCCCTTCTTAGCCCCCCAGCTACTAAATATTTTACCTGTTCAAGATTTAATATTATTTGGAAGCTTATTTGGAAAACATCAAATACCACCTGCTGGTACTGACAAGACAAGCTCCTCCTACAAGAAAGCCAGGGTGGGAAAAAATAAGTGTTTCTTCTGTTAAATTTTTCTCTTTTCCTTCAGTTTGTTTTCCTCCTGGCTCAAATGCAAGGAAATTAAGATGTAGCTCTCAGAAATGGTAAAAAAAATTGAGAAATTTAAAATTCCCTCTTCTCTCAGGAATCAATGAACCAATGAGGTAAAACACCATCAAGAATGGTTTCATCACAGTAAAGCTGAGGTTTGCTTTTCCATTAAAGCCCCATGTTAAAATGTACATTTAAAATTTTTATAAATCAGGCATGAAGCTAGAAAATAAATGGCAAATTGTCATCATCTCAAGCCTTTAGAATGTAGATAAATCTATGTTTTGATACATTAAGTTTACACAGTTTAACAAACCATTATGTAAAAACACCCTAGAAATGAATCTTGTTTCCAGGATGGTGTTATTAAAGTACTTCTGACTTTTGTAAAGCTGACATTGAAGCAGGCTGTATCACACTGTTCAGGCTTTATGATCCATTCCCGAATGCCTCTGCGTAAAGTAAAAAACCAAAACAAACCAAAACAAACAAAACAAAACAAAACTCCACTGCTTTTTGGAGACAAAATCACTGATACAACTTCCATTCAGTGCTCAGGAATTTGTTCAGAAAATTATGGCCTTATTTTAAAGGTTCTCTGCAGAGATGTATCATAAAAAGTCATTTTTTTTCCAGCTTTCCTCCCACTGTATTCTACCTCTCCTGATTCAGGTGGGTTGGAGAACACAGTAATTGGTAAAAAACGAGAACAAGAGAAGGCCCACCCCCACTCCTATTGAACTCAGCGGAAAAATTTCCATTACCTTCTGCAATACCTGCATCTGAATACTGAAAAAACAGATCAAGATTTTAAATAGAATTGTCCCATTTTTCCTCGGCTAAATGTCAGCCTCAGTAAATCGTTCATTCTCTTATTTGCATTCTGGTGCATGCCCAGATCTTTGCGTACATGCTGACTTTTTTGTAAATAACAAAAAGCTGATTTTAAGTAACACCCAAAATAACAACAGCAAAACCATCATTCAGTGGTCCTTGTTGAAACACAGTAAAAAGAGAAACACTGCAGGATTGCCTTCAAACAGTGGATGAGTGGATGGTGAATGTTTGCATGGCCACAGTTGTGCATTTATATATATATTTATATGTATATATATATACATATATATATATATACACTCATACACAATCTCTATATACACATTATAAACATAATAACAAAACACTGTAAAAATATTAATTTTGCTCATATGCTTGAACAATGTGGACTATTTTTATGATGCATTTTTGTGATATATCCCGTTGATAAAAACAGCCTTGTTAGAAGCTCTAAATCTACAATACTTGCAATTATTAAAAAAATGAGTCTGTACTTTTGTGAGTCACCTCTTGCCATGACAAGCAGTTAGGTTGGAGGTGGGCCCTCGTATCTCAGCATCAGGTTGAAGGACCGGGCAAAGTTGTTGGCCAGTGAGCAGCTGTGCGTCTTCTCTGCCAGGGGCAGGAGGAAGGCCAGGAGCAGGAGGAACAAGAGGAGCAGTTGCAACGGTAGCGATGCCCAGCATACTCGATGCAAGAAGGAGCACATGCCTCCAGAGCGCCTCTGAAAGACACAAATCAAAGAGCTACTCAGAAAAATAAAGAACTGAGGAGGTACATGTCAAGTATATCAAACTGCAAGGCAGAGGGGCAGAACAACCCACACTGCCCACAGCAAAACGGATCTTAGTGTCCAGCTGACTGACACTGGTGCTTCAACCATTTCTTTTAGTGACTATGTCACTATTTTAAAGAGTTCACTGCTGAAAATTTTGTTCTAGCATGAAAACACTGCTGACTTTCTAAGAGAGGAAAATGATTGCCTCTAAGTCCTTTTCCAAATCAGAAAGTGTCAGTAAAATACAGGTGTTGGTGCCTAGAAGAGGGGACCCAGCCTTCTGCTCTCTGACAGCAGATGGAGCCTCATTTGCAGCATGTGCAGCTGGTTACCCTCTCTCCAGCTGCCATGTGCTCCTTGAATCTTGACTTGGGGGTGTAAGAAGCTGGTGGCAAGAGAAATGGCCCTGTACTGCTGTCTGCCTCAGTTCCTCTTACACTTTCATCAGATGTGAAAGAATGACAGACAACAATACACTGACCCTGGGAAGGACATTAAGGTCACATTTATTGCTGAGTAGCCACCAAAGAGGCACACAGAAGTCATGATATTTCTCCTGATGCAAACTCAGAGCGGCTCTCTTAACTTCTTGAATTCAATCTGGATGAACACAACCATGAGAGAACATATTTAGAGCTAAAAAAAAAATCAGGAAAAATTAATTAAGAAGTGAGATTTTCACCGGCAGCATTCTTGCATATTTCCTGCCAACGGACTGAACTGTGCAAGCTTCATTAAATATCAGCAACCTGTAAGGGCCTCCAGAAAAACAGGGCTCAGTAATCCACTTTTAATTTCATCAAATATGGATTTATAGTCAGAAAGTAGAATTAATGTTTCATGCTGCTCCAGTAGTAGGTATCAACCTACATCATGAATATCCACTCAGAATATCCACTGAAGTGAGATCCATGTTTTTCACAGAAGGAAGTTAATTCAGATGAGCTTGGGTTGTGTTCAACCCACGGGGAATGTCAGTACTACAATAAAATGAGGACTTCTGGCTGGATATATGGTTTAATGGGCAGCTGACAGCTTCCATTTTCACTGACCATTATTTGTTTTTTAATTCTCCATTACATCCATGATATGCAGCAATATCATGTATATTTATTATAGTACGCCATCTATGAGGAAAAAGGCCTTTATCAGGTTCCAGAAGACATGGGTAGGTTTATTTATTAACTAGTGATTTATTAATCACTAGTTCTAGTGATGGAAGAGAGATGGAGTTACCTCTGCACTGGGACAATTCAAACCATGCTCCTTCTACCACTGAGATGTGATAGGATTTAATGCTGATGTTATTAAAGGCAAGGATCCTGACATGCAATTAACTGCTCAACAGTTCATTATGGCTGAGAGTCACAAGATGTTCCTTACAAATTCCAGATGGGAATTCGAAGTCCATCTGTCTTTGACACTCGGCTGTGGCAAGGACTGCCAGACTTTGTAGCACCACCTAAAACATGATTTATAGCTATTCATCTTTCAGTGTTTAATTTGAGAGCTACCTAAATCAGCTGCAACACCCATCCTCCTGCCTATGAGCTGGTAGGAAATAGTGGGCTTTTTCAGTTGTGCCTCATCCCTGCTCCTGTTACAACCCAGGAAGCAGGTGCCCTTTGGTCACTCAGTTTGTCTTTGATTTCCTATTATGACCCCACTGCCAACGTCAAACACACATTGTTCCTACCCCAAATCAATAGTGATTCAACATTTCATTCAGAGCAGATCACTGACTCTAAAGCAAAGACTATTAATGCAGCTCTAAGAAATAAGATGAAATTCAAACGCTGTTCATCAAGTGCATTGTTTTTAGATCTACAGGAAGGAGCTGTAAAAGGGTACTACCTTTTAAAGCAAATTGACCAGAAAGAATTAATTAGAAATGGCCTTATCAACAAGCTACCGTTTTTGCTTCTTGGAGCTTTCTGTAGGGTGAGATGCTGAAGCTAACCGCAGAAGTTCCTAGCATTAGAATAATCTGTTGAGGAAATTTTGCATGGGGGTAGAATTTCAGAGAAGGATAAATATTTTGTTTTTATCTGCTGCTTCTCTCCTGCTGTCTTGCTAGGGTTATAGGCATTTGTGTTTGATGAACTTCTGTCTTTGCTGCCTAGCTTTTCTGTTTTGTTTGACCACACAGCAAGGTCAGAATCTTACATTTTTGAATCCATTTGTTGCCATGGAAATGACTCTCCTCTCACAACCACAGCATTATGATATCTCTGCAGGATGGAAGATGAGGCACACAAGAGCTGTGAGAGTTTGGTGCTTTCAGCAAATTTGCAATGATAAGTTCTCATTATATGAGGGCCCCAACCTGCACACACTGAAATCCATGGGAGATTTACCAATAACTACAGTGTTTGCAGCAGGATTATGCAGAGATACAACTAAATAGAGTCTGTATAGAGAAATACTTATTCATGGAGTTCAACTGATACCCTTACAAATGAATTCATTACTTAGATGTAGTGCTGGTAGTCCTGTGTACATAAATCCTACATTAATTTTGTTGTTTTGAGCTGTCTGGAACAATTTGTGACAGGATTTTGTGTGTGCATGTGCTAGCACTGCTAGAGGTGCAACAGTTTAAGGGTAGAAAATAGGTGAGTTACACAGCTGAAAAAGCGTGGAAGTCTTGGGACAAGTATGAACAAAGAAGCACGTCAGTTTCACTAAGGATACATCAAGATATTTTTTCTGTACTGCAAGAGAGATACTTTCACAGGCTGCAGTCACCTGTGAATACAGACTGACTGTAAGGGAATTCCTGAGGCCAAGGTTAAAACCTCTGCTGCGCTGGGCTAGGGGTGATCAAGGCTGTACAAGTGTACTGGGATTCAGGACCACACTCCCAACAATTTAGCACATCATTCTGGGTTAGAAAAGGACAGTCTGACGTGGTTCCACCTTTGCAAAAGACAGTTTGTACATTCCATTTCCATGTGAGATCAAAGGTGGGAACCACAAACCTCACTATACGGTGGAATTCCTTTTTTCCAATCACTGCAGCTACTGGCACCAGTACAGCTACTACCCATCACCCACAGTGTCTGCAGTGTGTGTCAGATCCAGGCTTCACAAAATACTCTGAAACCAGATCCCTCTCTGAGAAAAACTGGCAATGCTCCACCGAAGTCAACAGAACTTTAATTTCCACCATCTTAGAATAACAGTTGGAATACTTGGGTATTGAGCCAAAGTGTCAGAGACATTTTTGAAACACACACGGAAAAGGAATAGGTTGATATTTAAAATGAAAATATACATTTAAAGTTCACCATCAAGGATAAATGCCTGTTCCCTCTTTTTCCCTCAAACTTTGTCCCTCAAAGTATCAGGAGAAGCACGGATTGTCAAGAGGTAGACAGCTGTGTTTCGTGTAATGCTAAATGCAGGCTTGTTACCAAATGAATTGTATTGGCTGTGAACATTCATATTTGCACTTGATTCATGTTAGGGAGTTTGAATGACAAGCATTGGTTTAGACCTAGAAGTCCTTGGTTACTTAAATCTGTTTGCAGTTAATAACTCCTTACCCAATGCACTGTGAAAATCACTTGGACAGGGAACAGCAGAAAAGCACTTTAGAACTCACTACCTAATATTCCTGTATATTTTGTTGAAGTGCTTTCTAAAAATCACTGCACCCCCTGGTTTGCTGCTGACCACATTTCTGGATGTGTGAAAAATTGTTAATCTAACTATATGAGGAAGCAGAGGAGTATAGCATCTAATATCATTCTCATTAATGGTTTTTTTTGATGTTTTTGTATGTCACCAACATGTCTGATAGAAGTCACACCTGTACCACTGAATCAATAATTCAGTGGAGAAAAAAGATCGCATCTGGATTAATTCATTTTATCTTAGAGCATTTCACTGACAGACTATCCCAGGAAGAACACTGCTGTCTTAAAACTCCTGTTCTTCCCATGCATAAGAGGAACTACTCCTTAATATTCTCAGCCTGCAGTTGCTTTCAGCTCTGAGTATGTCCTCAATCTGCTGCAGCTTGTCTATCTAGTTAACACTCAATGAATCTTTCCTCTTTGTACTTATCCAGTTTCCCCTTGAATCTACACAAACCTCAGTCTATGCATAAGCCCTCAATATCATTTAACAAGGAGTTCTACAGGTCAAGTAACGGTGGCATGAAGAAGAAAACTCCTTGTGTTAGCCTTGAACCTAACCCCCAGTTCTTGTGGAAAATCTATCCTTAACTGTACTCTGCACTATTCATGAAAACTCTTGAGTTAAATGCTTAGACAGGATGAATCCTGGCTTGTATCTCCTCAGTGGGCAAATCATAACATAATGGGCTTAAACTACAGCAAGAGAGAGGAAAAACATTTGGAAGGGACCTTGGAAGGGATCACCTACATGGGTGTGAATTTTACTACTTCATTATTCCTCTGAGAATAAACAGAGCTGCCAAGAAGGCAGTAACAGTAGTTTATCATTCTTCTAAATAGAAGTATGCCACTGTCATGTACCATAACCTTTTTTATGGTCAGACAGTTGCCTTTATCAGTAATATTTTGCCTCTGAGAGGCCCTAGGTTTCTGCCACTTGAAATGCCACTAGAAACTAATTCAGCTGCTGCTTATAGAGGCCAGTACTGACAATTGGCTAAGACCAGCAGAGATTGCTCTCACAAAACGAAGTGAGTTGGACTTCTATCCCTATGTGAGACTAGTTGGAACTCCTCAGTAGTTCCCAGGAAGGAGTCATGAGTATCCCTCTCAGATGCACAACATATTGCAAATCACAGTTGGCATTTTCAAGAGTGAAGGAATTTTTTACTTGCTGATGTCCTAATTGAGGAGCTGGTTGCCACTGACTCCACAGAGCTGAGCAAGCAGCATGCTCTGGGACAAAGCAGTGGCTCATTCCCATACACCACAGCAGAAACTAAGAATTGGTTTTCTGGCCTCTGCAAAAGGAAAATGAGCCACTTGGTTCAGAACCATACTTGCCTAAATGCAAACACTGCACAGGTTAGGTAGCCAGCAGTGAGGAAGAAGTGAACATGGCTAAGTCCTGCACTTATCTTTCTGTATCTCATAGAGGGCTACAAGAATCTATGTGCTGAAAGGAGGTTAACTGAGGTCTCACAAGCAATTTTAGCTCTGACATTTTCTATCTTCAGATTGCTTGACTTTGTAACCTTAATGTTCTTTTAAATTTTAAAAAGAATAAATGTATATACATAAATAAGTAAGTGTACAGGCAAATCGCAAGCTTTGTTTTCTCCCTTAGGGAGATCCTGGAGTACTTCAACAGAGCCAGATGATGAACTAGAATCTTTGATGAAGGGTTGATTTAAAAGAAATGGAAAACATGGAAAAGCCAGCAGTTTGCATCTGAGGTTACAGCAGCCACATATGGCGGATATTTCAGATATTCTGCTGCAAAGTCTCTTAAAACTAAGTACTGTGCCATATGCTACTGTGACACAAACGGATTTATAAAGGTTAGCTTCTGCGTGCATAAACAACATGACATGCTTTCAGGATAAGTGTGCCACAGGACAAGAGCTACAGCCTGATCCTTTAAAGCAGCACTCATTTCTGTAATTTTCCAGGAAAACACAAAAAGTCCCATTTTTTCCCACCTTCTGCACATGAATTGAAGTGGAAACTGATTTCTCTTTATCCATAAAGTGCTTGATGTGGGATAAAAGTTAGAAAGCACTGTGGAACACTGGTAAGGCAGAATGTAGGATGGGTTGCTAAAACGTTCTTAATTTGATGTTATAAGAATAAGGAAGGGCAAACTGCCAGAAGGGTAATTTTGAAGGATTTCTTCACACACAACAGCAATGGAGTGAGTTACGTTTTCCCCCTTAAACATCATAAATGAAGTATTTGGAAAAGTTTCAGAACAGAGTAAGAAGTTTTTAAATCAGTACTATTCAAATATGTAATCTGGAAATCCAGTCAGTATCAAAGGATAGCAGTTCTTTGATTTCAATCCCTGATAAAAATATACTATAGAACAATGATATTTAAAGGATATTTAAATAAAGACTTTTAGTTTGCTATTAAAAATCTCAGCTAAGGTAACTTTTTAAAATCAGCTAACAAGACACTTCAGGTACTCAACGTAAAGTTTTTCACAGAATCACAGAATTGTAGGGGTTGGAAGGGACCTCCAGGGATCATCGAGTCCAACCCCCCTGCCAAAGCAGGTTCCCTACACCAGGTCACACAGGTAGGCATCCAGGCAGGTCTTGAACATCTCCAGAGAAGGAGACTCCACCACCTCCCTGGGCAGCCTGTTCCAGTGCTCCGTCACCTCACTGTAAAGAAGTTCTTGCGCACATTTGTGCAGAACTTCCTATGCTGCAGTTTCCAGCCGTTTCCCCTTGTCCTGTCTCCACTCACCACTGAGAACAGTCCGTCCTCGCCATTCTGCCCCCCACACCTTAGATATTTGTAGACCTGGATCAGGTCCCCACTCAGTCTTCTTTTCTCAAGGCTGAACAGACCCAGTTCGCTCAGCCCTTCTCCATAGCAGAGATGCTCCAGGCCCTTCACCATCTTCATGGCCCTCTGCTGGACTCTTTCCAAGAGACCCTTGTCTTTTTGTACTGGGGAGCCTAGAACTGGACGCAGTACTCCAGATGAGGTCTTACCAGGGCAGAGTAGAGGGGGAGGATCACCTCCCTCGACCTGCTGGCCACGCTCTTTTTAATGCACCCCAGGATGCCATTGGCCTTTTTGGCCACAAGGGCACACTGCTGGTTCATGGCCAACCTGTCATCCACCAGGACACCCAGGTCCCTCTCTGCAGAGCTCCCCTCCAGCAGCTCATCCCCCAACCTGTACTGGTACATGGAATTATTCCTCCCCAGATGCAAGACTCTACACTTGCTTTTGTTAAACCTCATCCGTTTTTTTTTTTGCCCAGCTCTCCAGCCTATCCAGGTCTTGCTGAATGGCAACACAGCCTTCAGGCGTGTCAGCCAAATTTTTTTTATGGCAAGTCACTCCTATTTTGGTAAATAACACTGATTCTTAGTGATTACTTACCTATATGATAAATTTATTGGCAACGAAATGTGTCTACGTAATACTTATATACAGTCAAAGAGTTTTAATTTTGACATATAAAGATGTATCAAAATGGTGGTTCAATAGAAGAAGTTGAATAAATGATTTGTGTCAAAGAAATAATGAAGGGAAATATGAACAAATGAAAACAGAGACGTCACTAGTTTTAAATACACTTGTAAGAAATATATCCAAGCACACTTTGTATTTAAACTCAATGCTCTACCACTTCACCCAGAAGAGCCACTGGAAGCTAGTAAACCAGATGCCTTTAGTCAGTATATGAGATGTTAACAGCACGTAAGGACAATGTGTCCTGACAAGCAAGATATCTTCTCCATCTTGCAACAGCACTGCTTTAGAGGGAGAGCACCAGCAAAACACAGAAGTGGCAGAACCAGGTAAGAGACACATGAAGAGTCCCTGTGTGATACACCAGCAGGATTTCAGGAAAATAAATGGGACACACATTTCAGCATAAATGCACCTCTAACACAAATATGTTGTGCATTCTGTAATACAGTTTTCTGACTTGAAGAATTCTTGTCCCCTCTGTGCTTGGACAAAGCAGAACTGCTTTCTTCCTGGCAAGCTGTGGCAACTCCTGCTCTACAGAGCTTCCTGAATGGCTGCTGTAATGTGATTGACTCCAGATCAATTATGTTTCTAAATAAGATTAAGTTACACGCTCCTTCTGTCTCCATGTTACAGGAGATTATTCTTTGCAGAATCTCAAAAGAAGCAATTAGCTGACCACTGATGTAATGAATGCTAATTATTTTGTTTGTACAAACGATAAAGCCAGAATCATTTGTATAGCAAGGAAGTGTAATTGCTCTGAGCACTTGAGAAAATAAACCAAACAGTGCTACTCAGACTATAAATAATGACCTTCCGACTTCCTATTTATGCTAAGAATGCTCATGGAGTATTATAGTTAGCTGAGAACCAGGTTTTGAATGTAACTTTTATCATATTTATTACTGAGCTTTTGCTCAAGTGCATCCTTGCATGTGCTAGGTGCCCTGCAGAAATATCCATCAACGTTGCCCCGTCACTGGCACCTGTTAAAAATTCACTGTAGCCAGTGCAATTTCCTGCAACTGTTTTCTGTTAATCAACAAGAAGCTGCTCACTTCAGAATCATTAGCCCCATAATGTTCCTAACGGCACCAATGGCTTAAGGCATGTTCTCAGTGAAGGACTAATCAGAATAAAGCATATTAATAAATGTGGAGTAGGTTCTATTCTGGCCAACACTGCAAAATGCAGACAAGTAATGGAATAATAACAGAATGCAATAGATTGAGACTGCCTGCAGCTGTGTTCTCCCATTTGCCAGGTTGATCTGCAATATATTTATGACTCAAACATGAGAGAAAGCAGAGCCACTAGGGATCTCATGTTGCAGAAGCAGAGATCAGACCAAAATGCCTAAAAATTTACCACCTCTGCAGATTCTGTGCGACCCAGAAACACGGGGGAGCTGAGAAGTTACAGGTAACCTGATCCCTAAGCAGGGATCCACAAACCTCCCACTGCATGCAAACCACTGGATGTAGCAAGCACAGCAACGCTGCCCCAACCATGGATAGTTTCTGCAGGAATGAACTCCCAGGATCAGCCATTCTGAGTGGTATTTTTCACCATGGTTTTGAAATGATATTCAAAACATACAAAAATATTTTGTCTAATCTTTCTTTCATTTCTAGGCACACATTGTTGAATCTGAATTTAAAATAAACTTCACAGATTCTAATTCTATAGTTGGTTTGCTTTTCCTCTCAGCCTGAATAGCAGTGCACCCAAACTGGGTCAACATTGTTTTCCATTTCAAGTGGTGCTCAATCAAATTATGCTCACATCCTGATAAAAGCCTCAGCATGAATGAAAAAAAAGACACCTCACTTATGTTACTTGAATTCCAACTATAGACATGGTATACAGAGACTGAAAATTCTCAAGTAGGCAGAATCTCACTTCAGTGAGCAAGGTTAGGTTTGGACATTTGTACTGGCTTGTGAGGAAACTACAAATAACTTGTTGATGGAATGGAAACCATTTCCTTTCTTCATAAGAAGTATTTCAGTTCTTCCCACACCAAATTGTTCTCTTTGCTTGTGTTCAGTAGCTATCAAAAGCACAGAGAATGCTTTTTTGTCCTTTTGCTATGGGCCCAATTGACAAATGTTTGCTGCCCGCCACTACATTATTGCAGTTTCCTCAAAGATTAACAGAAGACTTCAGTCTCTTTTGGAGAAGTTGAGGAATAAATGCCACGTATCCTGAGTCATGAGAAACAGATGAATTAAAAATTGATATCTAATTGCTCAGTGAAGATGTCTCAAGGTGATGCTTCAAGATTGTACATACATATATATATATATATATACACACACACATACACACACACATTTTTTTCATGTTTTTTTCCCCACTCTACAGAAAAAAACTCTATCCAACTGAATTCCACAGTCAGTCTTCTGAACTGCCTCCTCTAGCAGAAAGCAGCTCTGCTATACTTTTGGCTGCCACTGCACCAAGTATTAAAATGTTGGATTTTTTCCAACCAGATAAATTCTACTACTCTTTTCATCTTACCAACACTGAACAATTCACGCTGAGTCAGAAAGGCAAGAATGGAAACTCTTTGAGCCAAATGTGGCCAAAACTATGCAGGAGGTGTGTGATCTACCATGGATAGATCAGTACTTTACTGGGGAAAAATATGGGAGATGCTACACCATTTGAGCACCAGAGAAATATCTCATCCTGAAAGGGGAAGTCTTAACTTCTGACCATACTAGAAGTATGGTCACTGTATTTTACCCTTCAAATATTGGTCTCATTCTAAAGAGATATTTTTTGCAACTAAAGAAATCAAGAGCTTGGTTTATCTTAAGATGACTTATGTGATCATGTTATCATGTTCATGCAAAATGCTGCTTATCCAATTTATGTTCTGTTGAGCAAATAGAGCCTTCTTTCCTTGTGAAAATGGGAGGAAAGGGAAATAATAGTGAAAGTAGAAGCTAACTGCCTGTAAACAAAGTAAGCCCTGACTTTATGAAAAAGGCATCATTAAAGCTTCTTGGATTAAATAAGAAGCTGGCAGTATTTTGTTTTCTTTAAGCTTGTCCTTATCTTTTAGGCTACTGCTTCTGTTTCTTATGTCATCATTTCCAGAAGAAACTCCTTCACAGGAGAAATTCTGCTTCTTATAGCAAGGATTTAGTCTAATAACATTAAGTAAATCTCTACTTTCTCTGTTTTTCTGCATTAGTAAGAGAATGGGCTGAATGATCCAAAGCAATTTTCCAGAAGTTTCAAAAGGAATCAGAAGGCATTTTTCAAGGTTATTTTAATAGGAACTTGGTCTCTAAATTCTTTTGAGAGAGACTTCAACCCTTCCTTAGTTTCCTTAGAAAAACTGAATTAAGTTCACATAGCATAGCATATGGATATTCATCTTTTAGGGATATAGCTCAAGAGCAAAAACTTCTAAAAATAATAAAGGAGAAAAGAAAGGATCTTAATGATAGAATGATCTCAAGAATCCTAAAAAATTCTAATTCCGAATAATTATCTGTGAAATGTTGGATAAAATATTTTTTAGCTTAATGACAGGAAAATTTCATACCTTTCTAAATCTGTCTGTTTTTTCTGAAGATCCAGTAATCTGTTAAAGAAAAAAAAAAAAAAAAAAAAGGTGAAAAAAGCATGAATTTAAGATCCCCGTGGAACCTATCAGTATTCACCTCATAAGGGATGTTTCTTTAAATTCATGGTCATCTGGATAGAGTGAACTAGCAGGTGATATATTTTTAATGAGCTTTTTAACACACATCAGACAGAAATTTAAAATGTTTTCAGGCTCTCAGCTATTTGAATCAGATGAAGAATTTTAGCAATAGCCTTGATTTTACTGACACCTATCGACTACATTTATGCTTACACAAGGTTTTGATGAAACATTACAATCAGTGGAAAACAAAACTTAACAATATGCTCTTTATTAGCAGAAATTATGCTTACCTTCTGAACCCTTTGAGGAATTTGTGTTTTAAGTAAGCTTTGGTTTTGATGGCTTCCTAAAGCAGAAAATTTTCTAGGGCTTCAAACTTTAGGTGCTCAATTTCTGATTCCTTAATTCTATATAGAAAGTGCCAAATGCATAACTGCAAAGTCTAGTCCTACAGTTAACGTATCTTGAACAGTTAACATAAGTACTTGAAAATTTTTTAGTAATAATCACATAAGTTTATGCTAAGAACACAGAAATATCTTTAGCATGGCCTGGAATATTTCGTACATGCAGGTGAATTCTGCCATCCTTAGTATATCATTAGACAAATTCTTTATTCATTCGGTTCACACCTTAAAATACCCTGCAGAGAAATACTCTGAACATTGTTTATAAAGGGAAAAAATAGCTCATATCTTTTATTTTAATACAAGGAGGTTTGTGCTTATATTCATAAAGATATAGTTTCATTTCCTCTGTTTTTCATTTTGTTTACTAAGGGAGGTTTCAATTAAGCACATATAAATGTATCGCTGAATTGAGACTAGCAATTTGAAGCAACTTAAAAGAGCAGTGGCAGAGATCAGCAACTGCAAATTGAGTGCTGTCACCTACCGGTGAACTCGTGGATTCTTTCAGTTTAGATTTGTAAAGCATCCAGCGGTAACGCAGGTCTTCCAGATCTTCAGAATTTCCAATGACAGGATGAAAACGAAGAAGGTCTTCAAAGCGACGCTGACCGTCAGGCACACGAGCCTGCAGCTCCTGCAGCCAAAGCAAGGTCACTAACAACTTGGAATTCAGGAGGGTTTCATTTTTTTAAAAGCTACCACTTAAATGAACAGTTGTATTAAATAAAACTACTGGATATTCAGGGTTAGTTGCTCTTTTGGCCTGAAATGGTCCACTCATCTGTAGAATCCCTGTGGCTTTGGATATTTTTGTTTGCTTCATTTCTTACAGCATCCATTGTTATGGCATTCAAATGAAACCAAAGGAGTAATTCTAAATAGCAAGTAGATATTTTAATCACCTTAACAAATATATTTGATACAGTATGCTGAAACTGTCCAGTCCAGCACCTACAGGACATGCTTCTCTTTTCACTTCTACCACTTTGGCTCTGGCAGATCTTCCTAGGAGTGAAATACTCGTCTTAATTTCCTAAGCTTACTAGCTCCTCTTTAGCTCTGGAGTCTCCTAACACAGAGAATATAAGAGTTTTTTTTGCCTTTGTTTTTTGATTCTGAAAGAATCTGCGCTTATTGCAATCTTTGTCTCTCTCTTCACCTCTGGAAAACTAACCTCCAATTCTTTGTGGCGTGTCTTGATTTCCTCTATGGAAGACAAACTCACAGCAAGAATTTTGGAGAGTTTGGTGTTTTCTCCTTGTAACCACTCTTCAAAGTCAAGCAGGAGCTTAATGTGGTTGCTTGTCCTTTGCCCTTCTGCTGTCTTCTCCTAGATTACAGGACAACAGCAACAAATAACAAGCTGTTACTGTTAAGTCAGACATTTCTTCTGAAGGCCTGACTGTGAGATCTTTATCTTCAAGCATACAACTCATAATATCAAATGAAGCCAATAAAATTGTTCTTGTGAAGCTGATGATAAAGGCAGACTCAAAGTTCCTCTCTCACCTGCTTATGGTTGAGATCTAAACAATGGAAGACTGGTCCAGACATGTGTCTGCTATCTTCAAATGCTATTTTCTTCTTATCAGCCATTTGTCTGTTTAACTGCCACCTTTTGAGAAGACTGTAAAACACAAAACCAGACATCAGAACGGTGAGACACCTGATGGTGAGATGCCCACATTTTGATCAAGACTACGCGGGACACCTCTGCTGGTGAAATACCACTATTGTCACTTATTACTATTATTATTAATTCCAATATCTTTTTAACTAAAATTAAAAAAAAAAAAAAAAAAAAAGGCAGGACTTCTTCAAAGCAGCACTGTTCTCTAGTCGTAATATTTCTATTTCTAATATTTTCATTGAAGTTTTTTTTGTTGTTGTTTGTTTATGTTTGTTTTTTCTTTTTTTTTCCATTACTGGGTAGAGTGAGCATAGAAAAAAGACATGTACGAACACTTACCCAGTTGCCATTTCTTTCAGTGATCTCCAAGACTCCTTCAGCTGATCCAGCTCTGCCTGAACATGGGCAGTCTCCTCTGGGGAAGAATTCTCCATGACCAGCTGGCCATGAGCTTCCACAAGGTGCAGCTGGATCTCCTTATCTGGAAACTCAGCTAGCCATCTCTGAAACGTACAGTCCTTACAGTTACTTCTAGGTATCCTGGGTAAAGCAGAGGCTATGTCAGACTGAAGGCCATGTTCAGTCCAGGCTATGCTGCTTCTGTTGGCACTAGCTAGAAAATACCTAGCGAGAAAAAAAATATGCTGTGGATTCTTGCAAAGAGCCAACATATATCAAAGAGTAGATGGCAAATCTTAAAGGCCCTAAGCTGTCGGTGCATCTCTTCTGTGGCATTCCTTAGAGATACCTTGGTTTCCCATATGAAAGCAAAAGCTGCCAGCTGAAATGACCTACCAGAGTGAATCTAGCCTGCAAAATACTACTGCATAGGAAAAAGCCAGAAGCTCTGGTAGTGCTTACTTCAAATACAGTATAAGGCTAGCTAAAACAGGGTAATGTTCAATGTGCTTGTATGTATGCAGGAATAAAAAGAGTTTATCATTTTAAAACTTGTGATAACACTTTCTCATTTCAACAGTTTTTAGCTCTTTTCTCACTTTTTTTTTTTTACCTAGTTCCATTTACCACAGCATGGGGCAAAGCAGGAAGGCAGCAGCAAACAAAAGTTGTCTCAGGAGGAACAAACCTTTACCGTTCTTCTCAGTCTGGAGCCCCTTGCTATAAAACCGTTTTTCTTAAGGTCTAAATGCTGCAAAATGAATAATTAACATATTGCATTAAGATGTTATTCTCACCTCAAGGTCTGCCACCCTGCTCTCATTGCTCTGCTTCACATCAACGCCCTGGTAGGAGCCAATCTTCTCAGTGGTTGCAGTGATCCACTGCTGGAGGTCAGACAGTTTGTCATTAAATGCCCAGTGCTTCTGAACATGCTCTTCAGACTGCTGTATCATAATCTACAAATGATAAAAATGTCAGCAACCAAAAACAGAGAAGCACTTTAATTACTGAATCTTACACTGTGACTACTGACTCAAAATCTCATGTGTAGAAAATAAAAATGCAGCTGCTAATGAGATACAAAAAGCTTTATCTTTTAGCGTCCATGGCATAGAAGACACCTAGAGACTCTTGCAGGCCGGAATTTAACCACATGAGGGGGCATTAAGCATGAGAATAGCTACCTTCTGTTTCAGCTGAAACAAAAAAAAGGGCATGATTTTTTCACATCCCTGTAAATATTAAAGACATCCTATACTCACTGAATCAGAAGTCGGTGTGACAATTTTATTTTTTTGCAAAATTCCAGTTCAGTGATGAATAAGATTATTGAGATTGAAACAAGAATTCCACAGAGTCAATTAGAGTAACATTTTATTACATGTAACCCCATGGTGACCTGCAAAACTAAGGTCATCTTATAAGCTCTTCCTGTGAGTCTGTTTTGGAAGGTCATTTTATAGTTATATTTACAAGCTACAGAAAGTCTCAGGTCAAAACTAATACTTATAAAATTGCAACACTTTTCTGCTGTTAACTAGAATCACAAAGCTATACAAGAACAAACCTGTTCTTTTGATTGTTGGTTTGGTACTATTGCACAGTCCAGGAATCTGTGAACAAGTCTAAGGTACTGTGTAATCATGTAACTATGCAGTCTTTTCCTCAGAAATAACAGGTCCACTCCATAAATAATCCATACAGCTAAAAACAAACAAACAAAACCACCCAATAACCTGTGTGGAGGGACACCCATCTCGAAGGGATAGCGTACTACAGATAACCAGAGAATCCTGGAAGAGCTACCAAAATTATAAGAATCACAGAATCACAGGACTGTAGGGGTTGGAAAGACCTCTAGAGATCATGGTGTCCAACTCCTTAGTTCAGTACCTTCTTCACCTGAAATGAAAGTATCTGTCGTTCATAGCATATAATCTCCTATGCTCAGATAATTATTTTACATTACTTTCAGATAGTAATAACTGGTAACTCATCAGGCAACTAAGAACTCTTATGTTACCTCCAGTGATCTCTTCAGGGCCTGAATGTCAGACAGAAGTTGGTTCATTTCATGTCTATGTGTTGCATTTGACTGAACAAGCTTCTCTACCTCTTCCATTTGAATTGCAAGCTCTGCCAAGTCATCTTGGATCATCTGCAGTGGAAATAACAGAATGCATATGGGTAGTATCCAAGACATGGCAAGGCCCTTTATAAGACTTTCACTAAAGGCATTTCCAGTTGAGAGTGTGAGGGCATTATTAAAAAAGAACAACCACTGTCATTAAGAATATTAATGGCTCGATGTCTAGAAAGCAATGGCAGGATGTTGATGTTCTTACATGTCATTAGTTGATAACAAAGAAAACAAGCTGCTAGAAGGTGCTAGAGGAGACACAATACAATCAGGTAAATACTGACATCTTTGCACCAATGGTGAAATGGTTTAACATACCTGAATCACACCAACTCATCACAGCCACAAGAAAGAGTTATATCCTCTCTCTTCCTGTTTTGCTCTTCTCTCCCTTTTTCCCAGCTGTCTAGGTTCACTTCATGACTTAAGCAGGCTCTAATGCATATTGAACCCTTTGCTGAAGCAATGCAATATCATGGTCAACCACTATTGTAATGTACCTGGAATCTCTGGAGTTGTGTCTTTTTACCCAAAAGGTTAGGCTGTGGTTCATTCTCCAAGTCTAATTTGGATTTGATGGCAAACAATTTCTTCTGCAAAGGTGCAAAAGCAGCATCAAAATCCTTATGCTGCAGTATCAAATTCTAGGTAGGGAAACAAGAAAAAAAGCACTCAACATATACTCCCTTGACCTTATTTTTAGTCTATCCAGTACTCAGAGCAAATACTAAGCCAATCACACAACAGGCCATAAATTTATATGCGCATTTGATCAGCCCAGGAAAACAAATTGAGCACAACTGGTTAATGCTAAATTTGATTCTATGAAACTGGCTTAGAAAAAGATTAACTGTCATCTTTGTTACAGTTTAAGTCTGCATACAGGCTTTGAAGCTCACCTGGAGTTTGCTTTTTCTTTGCAGTAGACTTTTGTGTAGAATTTCTCTCTCCTTTGAAGCTTCAGCTACTTCCTCCAGGAAGGATTTTGCTTTTTCCTCTCCAAGGATATTGTTCAGCAAATCTTTCTTCAGCTGTAATGTCATCAGCTTCTCTTTGAACTGTGAACTTTCAGCTAGAGCAGCCTAAAGGAAAAAAAATATTCTTCCTGTAAAATCATAACCAAGTAATAATAATAACCACATAACTGTATTATTCTCACACAAGTCACACGACCAAAGCAGTATGACAAACTCAGGTAAGAACAGCATGCTGGGCTGACAAGGGGTAACGAAAGGTACCTGGACAGTGCCCAGTTAAAGGAAAAGTCTTCCTGACAATGTTAGAAGCATCAGGGCTGCATCCATTTTGTGAACAGAAATAGAGGAAAGCTGTACTATGGAAAGAGTTGTCTGTGCAGAGGCCTAAACAACCAACAGAAAGGACAGCTTGAATGCTCATCCCAAGGACAAACTCCATCCCTGTTCACAGACACATTTATTCTGGAGATTAAAAGGGTGACAAACTAACAAATGCCTTCCTGGACACATGCAGAAATCACTCCACAACTATATTTCTACAGTCTTATTAACAGAATCCACAGAATTTCCATCAAAGGGAATTTGAGCCACAGATAAACAGCATTATCACCACTGTTAAAGGCATATAGCTCATTCAGACTATTCAGTTGACAACTCCAGTTAACAAAAGGAAGGGCACAAAATAAGACGTTCTGCTACAGCTAGAGTTGAACTCTGTGCAGTGGAGTTTCATATCATATGGGAAAGGGCCTTCTAGCTGTTGCTTTTGGCAGCTGTATGCAGTCAGTCACTGGTGTTGCTTGGACAAATGCAAACCAAGTATCAGTTTCTGAGCTTAGGAACAGGTTTGCTACCTCAATCTGATCCAACGCTGGCTCTGGAGTCTCCAGGAGCATCTGGACAGTTAGCTTCCATTGTTCAAAACTTTGCAGGGGATTTTGGAAAAGTCTGCTCAGTTGAGTTTCTGTATCAGTGCTCATTTTAGATGTCTTTCCTTTAACACTGCAAGGATAAAGTGGCAGCTGAGAAAAGAATTACAAGGAAAACCAACTCCAAATATCCTATTCATCAGGCCATGAGTTAACATAATACTAGTGTGTAAACCACATCCAACACAAAAGCCTCAGTCTTTTACTGTCAGAGACTGCTCTTGCATACTCACAGCTGTTCAGTCTGTCAGAGATGTCTGACAAAAGTTTGTTTAGGCGCCCTAAGACACATTTTTCTCTTGTGCAACCATGTATCAGGAGCTTCGCTGTTTTTAGCAGGAAGCCATTTCCTCTCCTGTGTCATTTTTCTTGGCTGCTGTCACCAGCATGATTTACAAATAGTATTATCAGAGCAGTCTCATTCAGTTTTAGGAAAAACAAGGCAAGGTTGTACAGAATTTAACCATGGTTATCTGTAGTATTTTATATAAAGAAAAAAAAAAGTATATTTGATCACACTAAGTTACCTATAAAAGAAAAGGAAAAAAAAAAATTTTCTCCTCAGATCTAGGTCTTTAAATTTTTTTGCCAAATTATATTTGCTGAATTTCTTGTATTTATATACGTTTTTATATATAATGTGTGTGTATGATTCTGAAAAACAATCATTTATGTATATTTATGCACATAACTATGTGAGTGTATACCTACATAAATATAGATCAGCACACATTCATTAAGTATCCAGGCATCTCTTCTAAAGGCTTATCCAAAACACAGCTGAGAAACAAGGCCCACTAGGGACACACCCTAAGCAGCTGTCTCCTGTCTTTCTGAGCTTTCCTGACTTCCCAGTTTGCTGAAATAGATATGGCAGAGTGTAGCCCAAATTGTGTATCTGTATGGGAACAGCCTCCTGAAAATTCACAGGATAAGCAGGCAAGAGCAATGCCACAGACTTCCAAGGTAAACATGATTAGTTCTGTCTTTCTATAAAAGCAGCAAGAATAATCTTACCTGAGTCACTGGGGACATTACCTAGCTAAGCAAAGACAAGCTTGCAGCTCCACAAATGTAAAGTACTGACGGCACATGTCCTTTGCCATTTGCTCTGCTGCCCCTGCTAGGCTCAGTGTGACACTGCCAGACTTTGCGAAGAAAGTCTGCGGAGAAGCTGGCAAAAGAGCAGCTGCCATTTTCTACTCAGAGGCAAGTTCTCCTGCTTTCTCTGCTTCTCTTACAACACCGTCTACTCACTAGTTTTTAAACTGAAATCCTTTTCCATAATGACCCATAACCCTCCCATTTCGGCAGCATACTGTGCACTGGATAGAGAAAAGTAAGCTTCGATATAATAAAAAGAACTAACCTTTCTTTTTCCTCTAAAAAATGATCCTTTCTTCTAATTTGCAAAATTTGCTGCCAGCTCCTTTACTTCCTGATTCCAGACAGCCTGGAAACGGAAACACTGAAGTCTAGGGAGAGGCTAAACTCTCAGAGTTTCCAAACTAAGGCAAGTTGAAAACAGGAATCATGCATGCATGCAGTCAGGAGAGAGGAATAAGTTCTGCGAAGTAATTGCTAAGGTTGATGAGTCATCACAGCAGACTCAATAAGGAAGGGGCATAATTCTTCCGAACCATTTACTACTTCAGCTTCTGCCCTGATTTTCTAGCTGCTGTCATGAAAAGCAAAAGGGTACATAAATTATTATTATATAAGGCTAAGAAAATCAAATTAGCTGCCAACAATCTAATTTTCTTAAAACCATGCACAACATTAATGATGCATGATTACTGCATGAAAATGGCCAGCAACCTACAACTCCTAGCAAACAGCTAACATCAGAGGTTTATTGAATTGCGAAGGTGGACGTCATAAAAGAAAAAACACTTTTTTTCTACCTGCCACCTAGAATCAAATGGCTTATTGCTTTCTTCTTAGGTGTCTGTCAATCCACTCAGAGTCTAAGATATTTCCACCCCACCCCAGCCCCCTTATAGACTTCCCACTACCTTTGATATTCCCGTATTGCAGAGATGACACTGTCAGCGTGTGGCTGCACATCCTGGGAAAACCGCAGCAGTTCCTTTAGCTGAGCCTTCAGCCTCTCAACCTTCGACTCTTCTGCAGCCAGAACTGCTCTTGTTGCCTTAATCATAAAAAGAACAAACAGGTCACACCATGTGTAGTGTCTGGCACATGAAATGATGTGCTAAGGCCATCTCAAGGTATTCACACTGCCAACTCCAAGTCCCCTTTCTGATGCCTTTTTGCCTGGCTAAATATGGATTTTGATAAGGTAGAATATATTCTCAGGAACTGTTCTCTTCATGCAAGTGCTCTCTGCTCTTCTCACACTGCCTACCCTCTGCATCTGATCTGTGGGGTTTACAGTTTGAGTGAATCACAGCTAGTCCCAGTTTCAGTTCAGTGGTTGCAGTGTATAATGAGATTCATGTCTTAACCACTTTTGTATGCAGGAACAAATCTTCTGAAACACCTATGTACGGAATGTTGATTCAATGCTGATGTAAGGTAACAAAACAAGCAAAAACCATTCTGAAGTTACACAATTGAATCAGTCTGTATTTTGTGGATTTTTTTGCACCTAATTTTGCCAGCTAGTCTTGCTGAGTTCCAAACATACAAACAGCAATGAAAAATATTTTGAATAGCGATAATAAATGCAAAGACAACACTCAGGAGGAAATGGGTGGTAAAGACTCTTACCTACTTTACGTGTGAAAAACTTTCCAGCAGATTGATTTTACTGTAAATACTGGATTATTACAAACTTAGGAATTCTTTTGTAAGTACAAATATGTCTTTGATGGTAGGAGAAGGAGGCTGTAATGTAGATATACTCTCAAAGTATGTGTCTTTCTATGAACGCAATTGTATGTAGATGAATATATGTTTGTACATACACTAAGACATTGTTTTTCCTGCTCCACCATAAGTGCAGAAAATTATGTTGTTTGCTCTGTACTGTTCTCTTACTGAATATCGTTCCTCTGAACCTAAGACAAACTCCAAATCATCCTCTAGCCACCTCCTTACTGTGCAGAACAAGATAAGCTTAGAAATAGTTGACTTCGTTGTTGCTATTTACATTTCTGTTTCATATACATGACTACTACTCTTTCCTTTTCACCTTTAAACAATGGGCCAGGCATCTGCTAAATGTGGCTATGTGTGTTCAATCTGTGACTACACTTAACTTTTTTTTTTCTTTTTCTTTCTTTTTTTTTTTTAGGCATATGAAGTGCAACAACTTACATTGCATTTTCTCCACTGAGCTACAAACTCATCTTCAGTCTTTTCCCTTTCTCCAGGGTCCAAATCATTTTCTAGTTTCTGTAGACCTTTTCTGAATTCCTGGATATCTGCTTCTAATTGTCTGGCTTGGGACTTGTAGGCACTTTCTGACTGCTGAATCTTGAGCAATCTCTGTTCCTCCTCATTGCTCAGCAGTTTCAACTTCTCCAAGGCTTTTCGCAGCTCATAGAGTTCATCCTTCAATCTCTCAGCTCCCAGTGGGCAGGTATTTTGAATCACATCTGCACACTGATTTTCAAGGTGCTTCAATTTCTTTGCACCGCTCCTAATATTCTTGGCAATTTCCTGCAGAAAGAAGTTACATAAATATTAGTTGTGGGAATGGGAAACTGGGGAAAAGGTGAAAGCAGACAGAAAAGAAGACCATCTCTCCTAGTTGTACATATATTCTTTTTACTTTTTGAAGTTTGATATGCTTTTTTTCCAAATGACCAGAAGCCAGAGTCACTTGACAGCCATCTGTATAATACTAACTGCTATGATTTTGAAAATATTGGCTCAGAAATAGTTATCACCTGAGGTCCCTGGTGAAGAAAAGAGGAGCTTCAGGCAGTGAAAAGTACCAATAAACAGATCTATGAGATTTAAAGCTGAACAGCTTAAGGCATGGTACCACAATATTATAAACTGTTCAAAAACAGTTTAGGTGTTTAGATATTGTTACTGAAAGACATGGTTTAGAGGAAAATATTAGTTATAGGTGGGCAGTTGGACTGGATGATCTTAGAGATCTTTTCCAACCTTTGTGATTCTATGATTCTGTGATTTAAAACTGATATTTTGATCACTCATTCTAAGTGCTCAATGTTTGTGAGCCTGCAGGCTCTATTTGGATCATATTTACCAAATGTCATTCCTTTAGAAAGTTTAAAAGGGCAAGATGCTTAAAGAATCATGATCAGGCTTTAAGAAGGGAAAAAAGTACAAAAAAAATCAATCAAAACCAAAACTGAAAGTAGGCTATCCTGCAACCCCTGGTAAAACTGAGAAAGCTTTGTATGCTACTGATTTTCAGACCTGTGATGACTCTTTATCCATAACCCACGTTACAACAACCATCACCTTACTTTGTTTGCAATAATTCTTTTCTCAAGCACACCCTTGTGTGGTTTGAGAAATGCATACAGGCATGGAAAACACATAATCCTGCTTCTTTGCCAAAATTGTATCAATTAAGGACCTTCAGTGCCATTAGTCTGTCCTCCACTGAAGACTTGGTTGTTTCTCCAATGCAGCAGTTTAATCTTTCCGTCACACCATTCAGCCACGATTGAAACTGGTTGATGTTAGTGCTGTATTTCTTGTGCTCTTCAGTTATCTTTTCAAGCAATTTCACTCTGCTCTGTAACAGGAGAGATCAGAAGCAATGAGGACTGTGCTTATCTGGCTCTTTCTCCTTTATAACATAACCCAGAATGTACAAACAGGAATCCCTTTCCTTGAGCTCCAACAGCTCTTTGCTTACACGAGAAGCAGCACAAAAGATTGCATAAGCACTTGTGCCTGTTGAGCTGCAGGGTCTCAGTGGGAAGTTTAGTTCCCAGAGAGACAAACTTCAGGGTCCTATCAGGCAAATTTCTAGCCTCTCCTCTCCAAAATTTCTCAATCTCTCATTAGAAAAGGATAAGAGACAGAAGTCCATTTCTGGTTTGGACTTCACAGGATAAACAGATCAGAAATGATCCTCGTGAGGGTTAAAAATAAAGATGAGCACACCACAGATTTACTTTACTTAGATGTAACAATGAAAAAAGGAGAAACTGTGCCACAGGCACTTATTGTTTCCATGGTTATTATTTAAACAGCCGGTAAAGAAAATAACTGTCATCTTCATAATGTAACTGAAAAGTTTTTCAATTTGCAGATCACAAAGCACGTTCTGGTGCTAGTTCAGAGCTTGGGAGCAAATTTAAATCTACGTGATGCATGCTTGATTTTCTCTGTGCATCCAGAAAACGATAATGCCTGTACTTATGTGGGCCTGCACTTGGTGAATTGCTCCTTGCAGATCCAGTCTGGAACCACTCGAGATGAAATCATTCTGCTCAGTCTACCCTTATTTGTCACCTGAAGTTCAGTCCTTGCTGAAGGATGTGAATCACAAGGAATTCTGTTCTGTTGTTTCATTAGTATAACACCCAACCAAATGCTATTTCCTACAAATCAGGCTGATTTTTTCTTGCCCTTCACCAGTTGGCATGGAAAGCAATTGAGTTACACTATGGTTACCTTAGGAAAAAAAGCCTGCCCCTTGTGGAATGCTCTTAGTGCATGCAGCACCCTTGAAAGGCTGTGCTGTAACTAAAACAGATTGAGTTTGTTCTGTGTGAGTGAGCCTAGGATCTCCCTTGTGCTGCAGCTGGGACTTTGCCCTTCACCCTGGGACAGGTTATCCCTGTGGTGCAAAACAAACCCACCATCCTCCAGTGGCACCATGCCAGCCTTTTTCCACATTGACATTCTTATCTCTGCTCAGTTGTGCAAACCAAAAGTAGAGGTATGATTGGAGCTCTCTGTGGCCAACCAAGATTTATCCAACAAAAACCACTTAACTCATCTGCTATGCCCCCTTGCCTTGATTCTCAAATCTGCAAAGGTTAAAAATAATTTGCACTTTGACCTCGAGTTAGGTATTTGGGGAATGCAACCTTTATAGTGGTGTAAACAGTCCAAGCACTGAACTAAAACAATCAGTCCAAGTTTATTTGATTCCAGAAATTAGGCTAATTGATTGCACTTATAGAAGCTCCAAAGGGAGCAAACAAGAATAACAAAACAGAGTTATTATTAAACACGAAGGTTTTATGATAATATATAGAGCATTAAAAAGGAAGTAGAAATGATCCACCCTTGCATAGTCTATTGAGTCAAAACAAAGCATCATGCAGCTTGAATAGTCCTGCCTGATCCATTATGTCAGGGGAGAGATTAGATGTAAACAGACAGGCTGCAATAGCTGTAAAGCATAAGGCCAGCAAGAACCTGAGTGCCCCCACCAAGAGGTTAGGCAGTGAAATTTTCTTAATGTTGGGAAAAACGATATTGATTGCTTCTGCTAGGATAGCTGTTTGGGGAACAGAACATTGTTAAACTCCATCTCCACGTGCACTGGGTTAATGTGAGGAAATTCAGCAAGGTTGTGGCCCTAAAAGAAGAAGAATTGGTTCAGTATGGGCTGCAGAGGAAGAAATGTGTCTGGGCAGGATCTGCCCAGCCCTAGGTAGTCACAGAGGTAGATGGAGGCATAGCAAACACTCTCTCTTAAAGTTCACTTAGAGTCAGCAGAGGCAAATCAGCCTCATCTGGAAGGCAATTTAAAGCACATCAAGGAAGTTCCTGCTTTAAATCCTTCTGTGGCATCTCAGACAGAGTGCAGAAAGCTCCCATAGCCTCTCCTGGTGCTTTCAGACATGGCACAAGAGGCTTGGCTTTATGAATATCTAGGCTTGAATTAACAGAGACAACTCGGATTAAAATAAATGTGCTCAGGCATATTTGATAAATTTGATTAACAATCAACATACAATATACCGTAACTTTTCTTACCATCACCAGTCATAATTTATGCTTTAACACACAACCATCTGCATATTGCTATTTTGCCTCTGCTATTTGCTATCAGATGAGGGAAAGCATTTGTGAAATACCACCACATATAAAAATACCCCTGCTGATGTAATTAACAGAAATCGACATTTCTTTAAAACTTGGAAATGATAAGGGCACATGTGAATACTACAAGGAATGAAAAAAAGTTTGTTCATACCACAGAAGCAATGTCAAAACAAACAAACAAACAACCAAAAACATTTCAGAATCTGCATCCAAAAGTTTGCCCTTCTGACAGAGATGGACAACTGCACAGTCTCTAAAAATGCTCTTCAACACAAGTGTAATCTACAAACACCAGGAACCCACCCCAGCAGGCAGCTCAGGCATTCAGCTGGCATCTGCAATTCAGATTTCGTTTAGGCTCTTATCACTCATGGGGCCAAAGCAAACCTCCTGCAACTCCTGCGTCTCTTTCATTCATTCCTCTCTGCCATTGGAAGAGGTGGAAGGGATTTTTTTTAACTACTACTGTGCCTTCCAATATGAGTCCTACGGTGCCTGTAGCCTTTGCATTACCTAATGAGTTTCACATTTACTTCAGCTGCAAAAGCCAAGGCTTCTCAATCCCCCTTCTTTATTCCATACCTCCTGAAAGAGATTTCTAAACTGGATTCTCTCACCTCATCTTTCTGTGAAATGTGGTATTTGTAGCCCGTGCCAAAGGAAAGCTTTCCTGGCACCTCAGTTGGCTGGAGATATAAAGACATATTTTACCTAAGTACTATGAGACACTTCCTGATCTCATTTACACCAGCACATATCCAACTCAGCCAGAGAAATCACACCGCATAAAACCAGTCTCAGAGAGGTCACATTCAGACCCCAACTATTTAAATTACTTGTTTGAAAGAACTGCCTTATTAAAATGTCTAATGACTGTCTCCTGCTTCAAAACCAAAAATAAACATTGGTTAGAAGGGACTGAATGAAAATTTGAAATTGCAATCTAGATACAGAACACTTAAATTCCAAGGACTATTATTATTTATAAAACCAGTTGCTTAATCGTGAAGAAAACCTTTAAGAATAAAAAAATCAACGTTGAGTTGCTGGTCTGTTGGTGGCTCTACAGCCTATCTGCTACAATTCTGCAATTTCTGCAGCACTTCTGTTTCTGAATTTCTCTGTTTTTTGAAGATACTTATCATTAGTAGTTTTAACTTTCTTTTTACTAAAAAATATCTGAATGCCATGTTCACCAAAGCTGATAGCTGTTTTTTGTTGTTGTTTTGTGGAGTTTGTTTTGCTTCGAATTCTTTGAACAGAAAAAGTATTGGCAGAGCAAGCATAGCAGTGACACGAGTATCCCAAAGTTGCTCTCTCAGTGTGACCTGAAGTTAGCTATTGTTACAACAGTGCTCAGGGAGGGATAGCACATGTTGTTTCAGCTCTGGGCTAAGATGTAACATGGGAACAAATGTAAGGCAATATTAATAGAGAGACAGAGAGCAGAGCCAGCGTAATGAAAATTGTTTGTATTTGTATAGGTAATTCCAGCATACACAATTCTTGGAAGTCACTACGAGACACATATTAGATTTTAAGAACCTCTATATGCTGTGTGTATCTACATATATCTTGAATATTTGAGTACTCTTCTTGAGTACTTTGTGTATTTCTACTGATACGGGCTAATAAGAAACTGAATTCTTCTCCCCATATGCGAATCTCTGCCCTTTAGCCATGACACAGAGTTCAATCTTATTTTTTCCTGAGTTTCTTTACCTGGGAGCAGGGAGGCTCAAAGGAAATCACTGACACTGAAAGATAAACTAGAATGTCTTATATGAGCCTATCTAACAGCTGGCTAGACTGGAAGATTAGCAGCAAGCATGAGTTAGTATCTGTGTCCAGGGGCAATCCCTCAGATTCTGGAACCAGCCAGCTGACTTCAGTGTTGGACTGCACCTGACTTATCTCAGTGTTTCCCAGTTCTGTAGCTCTGGATCTGAACTAATGTGACATCCTCCAACTACTGTGCAAGCTTGGCCATGTGAATAGATACTTTGCACCTGACTACACAAAGATCACTGATGCACCAAAAGATGACAAATGATTCACACTAGATCATATCAAGTAGCTTGCAGTCACTTTACAACATACTATAAAGTACAGTATGAGAGCATCCCAATTAACAGCTTGAGACACAAAGACTTGCAAACAGTCTGCTGGCTGAAAGAACAGAGGTCTCTTGGCTCTGTTTCTTTTTGCAGTCCTACCAGGGAACCCCCATCACTCAAGAAACACGGAGAGTAAACAATACTGTGTGCTAATGAAATCTAAACACCTCCCATTATTACCTGGGCTTCTTCCCTGATGCTTTCATATTCTGCCTTCATTTTCTTCTGAGCGTCCTCATCAACGCTGGGGTCACCTATCCTGTTGAACAAGGAAGAAGCCTCCTCTAGCAGTGTTTCCAGAAGGACCGACTGATTTAAGACATCATTCAACAGAACCTGAGCGTGGCTCAGCTGCCACTGCTTCTCCTTTAAGCCAAGCTGCAACTCAATGTCAGGCTCCAAGGTCACCCTCATGTTGTGAATCCATATGTAAAACTCATCTTGAGCTTTCAGGTACTCACTCCAGTGCAGCCAGACCCACTCAATACGGCTGTGAGGGAGAGCAAGAGAGATGAGTTAGGTGAAATCATGATGGGATCAGTGCAGATTGACAAGCTCAAAAGGCATTCAAGGAAAAGGACAAAGTTCAACATTTTTAAGTTGCACTGATTATAGAAAGTCACATTTCACATCTCAGGTCCTGCCTGCTCTGAGGAGGAAATATTCTGTAAAAGGTATTTTTGCCTAGAAAAACTCATCATTCAAGCCCATGAGATGGACTTGGTTGGACTAGATGATCTCAGTGGTCTTTTCCAGCCTTAGTGACTCTACCATTATATAGACGGGCTGGCTATGAAGGGGGAGTGAGATGAGGTCCCATCATCTTTCCCAGTTCTACTCCATTTCCCTAACATCGCCCATACTGCCAGGCAGAAAACACTTCATGAAATCACTAAAGAGACAAATACTTCAAAGAGCAGTGTTGTGCTTGTCTTACCTGTGACAGTGAGTAATGTAAATGGCTGTCTCTTCCCACAAGGCTTTAATGTGTCTCAGCTTAGACAGTACTTCGTGTTTCTTATCCTCACTGATACAGTGAAGAGCAGCATCTGCCTTTGCGAGAATCAAGTCCATTTTCAACGTGCCTTCTGGTTCCAGATCACGTATTTTCTGTGAAAAAAGATTAAATGAGAATGAAAACTTGAAAAAGAAGCAAGCGTAACTGATGAAATTTTATCTTAGTTTTTTCCAGGAATTCTTAAGCCCCTGCTGCAAAGCTTCACCTGAGTGGAAAATAAGAACTTTCCCTTAACCATCTAGACTTTGTTCTTTATCATTAAACATTTTAACCATTAAACCTTATTTTTAACCATCCTACAGTGTTGAATTGAACTGAAAACCATATAGCAGTTGAAAAACATTTTCTTAGCTAAAAAAAAAAAAAAAAAAGCCATCTCCACATCTCCATTTCAAAGTCATGAAACATATTTAAAGATCTCCTATTGCAAATAAAAGTTGCCACAGAAAACAAGCCAAGAAAAACTAATTAGTGGAATTTTGTCTGCTACCACATTTTACTCTGACCCTAAATTGTTAAATTATGAATTAGAGAAAACATGTATCTTGAACTAATCAGAAAGCCAAGAACCTCAGTTAAGCTATGTTATCTGAAGCAAACTTTCTTTCTTTAGCCAAAGACAGAAAATTAGCACAATTTCTGTAAAATATTACAGAATAACTATGTCCAGATTTGGGTGTAGCTTTCAGCATCACTTTATGCAAGCTTCTGATCTAATAAGATTGTTTTTTCTTGCTGTTCTTCCACAAATTCCTGGCTTGCTGCAGCCCCTCCAGTTGCAAGAAAAGTCTTCTATAATGAAAACATGGAGAAGTTTAAAACTAGCAGCTACTTACAGAAATATCAGGCCCACAGGATGTGTGTCAAGAAAATAAAATAAAACTGAAAAAGTCAAGTGGTTGTACAAGCATTCTACTTCTTCAGATCTGCTTAAATGATTGCTATCACTGGTGGACATTTTCATCAATGAATTAACAGAAAATAAATCACAGGAAGGAAGCATGAAAAACAAAACAAAACAAAAAAAAAAACCCAACCTGCAAGCCAGATGCAGAAAAAAGAAACTGAAAATTATGACTGGATTTAAAAACAGCCAATAGATAAGGTGGTGAGCACACCATGAGGGAAGGAGAAGTCTGACAAAGAAGTCAGGACAAGGGAACAGGAGGTGGGTAAGGTAAAACAGAAAGAGAAAACAGACACTTGTTTCTCTTTAGAATCATGAATTTCTAAAGTCTAAAATGAAGATCTCTCTATCATGATTTTTGGTGTGTTACAGATATCTTCCAAAGCCCACAAAATTCAAAATACTTCAGTTCAGCTATATGAAATCACCACAGATCTTTAAAACTTGTACCTCTGCCATGGCTGCACTCCCTTTGCCAAACAACCACTCTCCTTATTCAAGTTCCTGGACTTTCTGACTGTCTTTGGAAACTGCATATATCAGTTCCCCAGACAAAAAGAAAAGATGAAAATTAGGTAAGTGCAGAAATAAATCCATAGTCCATGAGGAAATACTTTAGGTTCAAGCCACTCCATGAACACACTTTATATTAGGCCAGAAGCCAGTCACAGCTATGGAAGAAAAAAAGACATTGCTGCACCATTATGTAAAGCACCTTGCTTTCCATGTCAACCTGCATTTTTTTCTCAGAGCTGTTAAACTTTTTCAGAAGAAGCAGGCCAAACTTCAGTAGACACAAAACTACATACTGTAAATTTACTGGGTAAATTACAACAGAAAATGTATGTTTGATTGATTTAAAGAACAGATTAGTTAGAATTGATGGTAATACAAGTATAAAAAATAGTTTCAGTGTTCATCACAGAAACATAACCACTCCCTGTAATCACGAATGGTATAGGTTGGAGAAAACGAAGCGTATCATTTTCTGAGATAATAAGAGCAAGATAACATCTAATGAAACTGAAGTTAATAAATGCAACATCACAGTAAGACAGCATGATCTGCAATGGGATCTCTGCGAGAGAGTTATACAAGAGATTAAGTCAGAACAACAAAAAATGAAAATATTCACCTTTTAATTAGGTGGATTAGAAAGGGGAGCTGTAAATCTTCTTATCACGTCTTATGAAAAAGGACAAGTGGATTACTCTAGACCAGCCATTACTAGGACACTTGAAATCTTTCTCTCTCAGTGCCAGCCCTCAAAGGGACAGAACACTGAAGTCCAACTCTCTCATGTAATATACTGGACTTTGGCAAATCAGTATCTGGTAATTACAAATTGCAACTCAGTCTCTTTCAGGTTTGAGCATGCTCATAGGAGCATGAAAACATTTTAACCTGCCAAACCTGCTACTCATCTTCCAAATCAATGAGAATATCTTGGAAGCCAGTAGTCAAATTTTTCTCCTCTTTTTTTCTGCTGCACAATTTTGCAGACAGAAAACTTAGAAATAAGAATGAGGCAATCCCATCCACACAGGACCAATATTGCAGCAGCCATGTGTAGTTGGTAGCTTCTTAACAGAAAACTCCAGAGCTCACAGCAATAAGTGCAACTGTTGGCAGTGACAGCCACTTTTGAACAACCACATCATTCTTCCCTTACCTCTGTCTCTCTCAGCCTGGCTTCTAGGGCAGATCGTGGTCCCTTGGTGTTGTCATTGATGCTCAGTCTCTCTTGGATGGCCTTCATCCAAGCTTCTGCATTCTCCACGCTGCTGTCAAATTCATCCTGTAGCTGCTGAGTCATTGCATTCAAAGAAACTGAAAGGATAAGAAGAAAAGTAAGCTTTTAGGTCAAAACTTAAACAGGAATGCATTCAAGGAAAGCTAAAGGAGTATGCACAGGGGGATAACGATGTGGCTTTCCTTCTTAATGACAATACAAAAAGCTTCACCCATATAGCACTTAGCAGAGCACAGAGAAGACGCCTGCACTGCAGCTTTCCCAAATGAAAATCTACAAGGAAACAAAAAGAAGGTAGGGAGCAGTGGGAGGCTTCAGCACAATAAACAGATTTAATTCAGTTTCCAGATGAGATTAATTTGGAGTCTGCTGTGTATTCCAGATTGGCTACATAAATCACAAACATATTCTGTCTCTGCCCAAAGTCTAGTCAGGACAAAACACTCCTTGTGCCCTTCCAAACTCATGTACAGAACGTGACACCAGACTTGCACAACAATTGGCATATGCTTAACTTGGAGTTCTATAAGCCCTTTAAAGCTGGTGAGATCAGCATCAGATTGCTTAGGCCCTCAGTTAACTTGTTCTGCTGAGACCATGGAGAGGTCTGAAGGCACGTGCAGTGAATTTGGGAGAAACTGATGCAGTGAGAACTGGCCAGCAGCTGCCCAGACAAAGCACTAGAAAATATCACATAGGAATATCAGCACTTCTACATTTCTTCTTTTGATATTTCTTTTATTTCGTGCCAGGCTCTTGTGTGCTACACCGAGCTTTTCATTTTTCCCTCCCTCTCTCATTCTCTTTCCCACATAGTGAGTGAATGTGGCGGCTGTTTGCTCTGTTAATATGTTCTTGTGTCTTCTCTAGTCAGGCTGCAGACCCTCTGCTGCCCAGATGGTAACAGTGACCCTGCTACAGGGGAGAGGCATCCTCTGTCAGCCAACAGGCTGAACTTGACTAATCAGGGTTAATCATAGTGAAGCCCCTGAACATCAGCTCTACTGAAGTGAACAGAAAGCCACCAACATTAAATGGTTTTGGATCACATCCTACAGCTACTGGCAGCCAAGCAGCTAATGTTCCCTGTAAATTCAAATATTCTTACTCTTTGTTATTCATAATGGAAATATTTTCTCAGCACAAAGCGTAACGACTAATTATTGAGCCTGAGTTTGTTGCACAGAATTCCACGCTGTAGCAGAACCCTCCATTTCCATGGGACAATTCACATGGGTGAAGCTGCTCAGTGCACAAGGCAGAACATGGCTTTTAGTGAAGCTGGACTGAGGGGGTTTTGTAGCCATTTTAACTGTCAGCAACTTCATCTTTATACAAGGAACAGCCATCCTGTGCCTGCCCAGCGGCAGAAAGCTTCTCGCCATCCTGACAGTGCTCTTGTCAGTGACACACAAGGATTCATGCCATATAGGATGTTCCTCCCTCTACTCCTGGTGCATTTTGTTCCATGTCAGCTCAGGAGGAACACCACATTTGTGTACACAATACTTGCAATAAAAACAGTCTAAGTTGTTGCTCCTCAGGCTTCAGCAGGCTTGATGCTCAACAGCCCCATTCCAGAGAGAAAACGGCATCTACAGATCAGCAGTTATCCTGCCCCCAAGGATAGGTCCACCCTCATTGTGCAGGCACAGGGAGCTGCGTTTGCACAGAGGGGAGTGGGAGATGGCAGACGAGGTAAAACTCAAAGCTCCAACTGTCAGAACAAGAGGTTAATTTTGAAGAAGAGTGACTTCACCCTGAAGAAATTAAAGAATAGAACAGAATATAGTGGATTTAGTAAGGGTGATGTGGTATGGAGTGGCTACCAGACATACAATAGGATATATCATTAAAGCTAAAATGACTTGAATTAGAAGAATCCTGAGGATGAAGCCAGTTCAAGGAGTAAAGTTACTTTCAGGTAACTGTGTCCTTCAGTAACTGGTGCAGAACTGCCATTTCCTGGCTATAATAATCGAAGTTGTAGAGAACACACAGCTCTGCAGCTGACTGATGGGCTCCATTTCACATTAACATTACAGGTAGCCATACAGTCTGTCCCCTAACTCCTTGCACACTGCATATGTACATTTCTGGGCAAATGGTATCTGAAAGCATGAGTGTAAGCCGATTCCAGTTATGCTCTCGTGAAATTAAAACTCACAGTACATTTGCCGGATAGACTCAGATGAGGAGTGACATTCATTTCCTAGGAGAGGTTTCTATTCCTGGTAACATCCATATCATATTTAAAATTGGCTTTAGAACTCTAGTTATGAACTAGATCATAGAGACCATTGTGTTATTTCAGTCTCACTTCTTATAGAAAGCACAGGACAATCAAATAGGGCTAAGAAACACAGGAAAACCTACTTCCATCTTTCATAGAGAAACCCCACTTATGCTGCTGTCCTCTGAGAGTGAGGATTTTCTGCCTTAAAACTAGAGGCAGGATCCCCCATGCCACACACAAGCATTCCCTGCAGGCAGCCAACAGGAAGCATGAAAATGTTATTCCAATGTTAAGATCACCAGTTTGCCAGAAAAGCTTACCAGAAGAAAAAGAAACACCTTGTTACTCCAACTGCCCGCATAACATCATTTACTGATTTTTATTAAGTAATTAAAGCAATCTAGCATCATAAAGATGCTTAAATGTAACACGAACTCTGACCCAGCCCCAGGCAGATTCCTGGGCTGCAAGCTGCAATAGGTGGCAGCTGGCTCTGCCTGGTGGGGCTGTCCTCCCTCTTTCCCAGCATCGGGCAATCAGATCCCAGCAAAGCTCTTAGCAATAGAGTCCTCAGGTCTTCTATTTTCGAAGACCTCACAAGCCTTAAAGGCACAGTTTGGGGTTTTTATGACTTTCTGCCTGCTTGGGAAGAATAGCTGTCAAAACTACTTGAAATTTGACAGTAGATGTAATACAGTTTTTTTGTTTGTTTGTTTGCTTGTTTTTTTTTTTGCAAGCAATCCTAAGGCTAGGATAAATGATGACTGGATAAGCATTATGAATCAAGAGTATTTACCAAATTCCTGCTGCATCATTGGGACTAAATGATTGAGCAGTACTGGAGACGAAATGCAGGGCTCTGATCAGTACAGAAAATACAAAGCAGATATGACAGCCCCTGAAGCAGGCCAGAGCTGTTGTGTGGTGCAGAAGCAGCACTCACGGACCAACCTGCAACAGGAGCAGGCCACTGGGACCACCTGCACCACAGTGCTCCTGTCCCAGAGCATGGGCACTAGGACCTGCTATGCCAGGGGAAGGCTTCCCCTTCAAGACAGGTGCAATCCTCTGAGCAGTTTGTACCAAATTATTTTTATCACACTCATTTTCAGATAGCACGTAGGTACTTGAAACAACATTTCATTTTAATGCCACTTGAATGGTGTATTAGTTCATGCTGCGAAAGGCTTATTTATACTGCACGAAGCATTTAACATCTCTATACGTATGTTACTAAATGAGGGTAATAACCAACCATAAAAAATTCTGGCATAGATAACAGGACACTCAGCATAACCCAGTGTTATTTCTCCAAGTGAAATAATGCAGTCACTTAGTGCAGATAAGGAGGAAGCATAATTCAAGGGGCTAAGCATAACTGGCCCAGGAGAACTCCTGCAGCATACATAGATGTTATAAAAAGTATGCTTACATTTCACAAGCAGGAAAAATACAAGGCACAGATCAGCTCCAGAACTTTTGAGCTGAACATCACCCACAGTACTGGGCTTTCCATTTACTCTGATTCATCTCCTCTGACCCCAAAACACTTCTGGAAGCACACTGCAGAAGGCACAATGGCTCAGCCCAGGGATCCCAAGGCAACAGCATGATGCAGATCAGCTCAGTCCCTCATGCAATTCAGCCAGCATTCCTGGGGCCGCATTTCTGAGCACTTCCCAGTTAAGTGTATCTACTCCAGCATTCTCCCTAGTGCATCTAACAGCTCTCACTGGAGTATCATGAAATGTAATATTTGTAACACAGTACTGGGAGCTTGTAAAGTTATTTTGCAAGTGCGGTGTCTTTTTGGTAGGATTATCCTATTATTTTTGCAATGTTTCCTAATGTACTTTTTTCCTCTCTGCCAAGTCACACAGCTTTTTTTTTTTTTTTTTTCCTTGAACTTCTTAAGACATTTCTTGCAATCACTCCAACTTTAAACACTCTTTTCAAACTGACACCTATAAAACACAGGCTTTTACATAGTTTCAGTATGTTTTGGCTTCCTGTATTCATGTACTACTTGACTAGTTTCCAGAACCAAGTTCTTACAAAAATAAAAGTACAAAAATACTGCAGGAAATTCAAATCACTCACAATGAGGGAGGCTGTTTTTCAATTATTGAAATACTTCAAACTTTAACCCTTTCCATTTGGTTTTGGGATTGCACATGAAAATGATTCACAAAAACCCTACTGGAGCGTGCCAAGTTTTACACAAATGCATGAATTCGGAAGCAATTGTGATTCTGGGAATTGTTTGGTTCCCGGAATAATTTAATAACTCTTCAGTTTCCCTGGATGCCGTAAAAGAAGCCGAGCAAAGACACAGAGCTGGGAGCTCCAAATGCTGCAGGCTGGAGAGGAGGAGTGCTCATGGAGGGAATTGTTCATGGTCAGCTCCATGAGAACCGCGTTTCCAGCAGCAGATGCTTTGTCATCACGGGACTGAAAGCCTCCAGCAAAGCCTCAGCCAGGCACAGCAGAATTAAACTGGCTGAGTAGGTGCAGAAGAGCTTAAGGTTGCAAATTTAAGATGTAATTATTTCCAGTATGTTTTAGAGGTTCAAAACATTAGTCCCATTACCTTGCCCATTGCCCAACACGGCCTTTTCCTGTGTTATTTGCTGTTATTTGTTGCTTATGACAGTTAGTAATTGCTTGCCCTAATGAATGAGATAGAGAGTAAATAAGATGTTTCTTTGTTGTATTTATTTAAATAAACACATCCATAACCAAGTTACAAGCATCCCTTTCAATTGAGGAATGCTAACATCACGAGTACTGCAGCAGTCACACCATAACCACCTCCTTTCCCCTACAAAAGAATCTATGGAAGCCTACAGCTAATCAAGACATTCAGTTACAACATGATCACACCAGATACCTTTCTATCAATTTGATACAAAAACACCACAAAAACTGTTTGTCAGCCATATTCTGTGCCAGGCTAACTTAAAAATCCTGACTTTTTCAACTGATTTTTTAAAGATTAATTTCAGACTTTATTGAAAGGCAGCACAAATGAGATACTGTTTTGTTTTATATCACTCATCTGCAAATAACAAAATTCCCAGGTCTAGTAAGTCACTTCCTAAAAGGAATAGACTTTAAAAGAGATTCAAAATATTAAACTAGTTCAATTTCTGAATGGAATCATCATGTGCAAGCAAGGCAGAGACAGGTTCTGGGGTTGTTCTCTCTGTCAGAAACAAGCAGATCAAAACTAAAAGTTCAAATTAAATTGGTATTTTAGATGTTAGGCCAGTGGTGTAAACACTGCAGGGAGTGATTTTAACCTTTTATAATACGTACTCCAGAAGTTCCCCAATAAACGTGCAGACATCTGTCTGATGATTTCAAAGATACTAACAACAGGCTTGCTTTCCTAGTCACTTTTCATAGACTCTTTAGTCTGGGAAATCACAGGTTAAGCACCTCTGCTCTAAAACCACAGCAGAGATTTTTCATATCTAGGGTGTCTGCTTCTGAAATTTCCTCTCAAGGGAACCTGCTGCCTACCAGCAATCTCCACTTGGTGAACTCCTCCCCAGCTGCTGGAATAGGCTTGGTTTCAGCTTTGCTCAGCACCCAAAGAGTTTTACCATCAGTCAGCAAAAGAAAAAGCATTACAAGTCAACAGTATTAATCTCACGATCTCTGAAGGCTGGAATTTATGTTTTTAATTATTTCCCACTTGTTCTCTACAGCCTGCGTGATCCCACAGCACTGGGTGCCAGTCACACCACTGATATATTGACTAATAAACTCCTATGCCACCTGAATCTTGGCTGGAGATCAGTGAACAATTCAGAACAAGTAATACATCTAATAAACTGCTCCACTTTTGTTGTTCATATATTGTGTACTGACAATACAGTTTCCTCAGAGGGAGAGTTATTCTTTACCATTTGCCAAACAAATTGTGCAAATTAGGTTGTTACATAAACTATACCCAAATAACTCTTGCAGGAGATTCTTCATATCCCATTTCTGGTTCCCCATCAGTACCCAATAAAAGCATTGTCTGCCTTCCCTGTCTGGCTAGCAGTGCCCCATCTCTTCTACACACAGTCTACCACATCGTAACTCTCAGGGGCAGGGCCGCTTTCATCATCGTGACCAACCCCAGCATGGTGGCCACATACAAACTGTGCTCTTCCACAGCACCCTGCAGTAGCCAGAAGTGCTCCTTAGGGTAACACCTGTTCTGAGATTACAGACTGTGTGTTAGAAAAGTTTCAGCGGTGAAAATAGAGCATCAGCAATTACTTAGGGACACAGAGCATTGGACAGAAAAAGGGACAATTGGAGATTACCACTGCATTTCCCATCCTCCATGCAAGCTCCTGTGGTGCTGCCCATGTCCTCAGCCCACCCCTTAGAGCAAGAGGCACTCAGAGATCCTCCTTCTGACCCTGAAGGCACTAGTGAGAGGACTCAGACAGTGGCCTCACAGCAGAAAGGACTCATTGCACCAAGCCTCAGCCCATCTGTGGGACACTTAAAACCAGTGTGAGAAAGGAGCACCTCCAAGCAGGGATCCAGGCAGTGGTGGGACAACTTTCTTCTGCAGCAACCCCCATGGCCTGACGAAGCCTTTAGTCATGATGAGGGTGCTCAGAGCAATGGGATGTCAGCCTGCCTCCAAGTCTGTCTCTTTTTTCTTCTGCATCTTTCCTTCTTGCACATAACTGTCTCCACATTTGTTTCTAGGGGTTTTATGACTATAATTCCACCCCACATCCCACTTCACAAAAAAAAAAACAGTCTTAAATCTTAATTGACCATCAGTCAACTACCTTCACCTCTGAGGGACCAGCTGTGTCCAACCTGGGAGCACTAAGCACACAGCCTTTCAACTAAATACTTGCTGTACAAGGTTGGTTATCAGCAATATTTGTTATAAAGTCATTTGTAAATACTAAAGTACATTCTAAGGATACAGTGCCTTTTTTTTCCCTTCAGAAGAACAGACTAACTCTGCAAAACTCCAAATTTTTCACGTCTATCTTTCAAATCATTCTTATTAGGATAATGCTATTGGGACATAAACATGGAAAATAGGGAACTGTGTAGCCTGGAGAAGATCTTGTCACTCTCTACAGCTCCTTGAAAGGAGGCTGTGCTGAGGTGGGGGTTGGCTTCTTCTCTCAGGTAAGAGCAATAGGTTGAGAGGGAATAGCCTCAAGTTGCACCGGGGAGGTTCCGGTTAGATATTAGAAAAAAATTATTCTCAGAAGGAGAAAGCCATTGGCACAGGCTGCCCAGGAATTCAAGGAATTCAAGGAATTCAAGGAATGTGGAAATGTGGCACAGAGGGACGTGATTAGCGGGCATGGCAGTGATGGATTGATGGTTGGACTAAATCATCTTAGTAGTCTTTTCCAACCTCATGGTTGTTCTCTATGATTCTATGAAAAAGTGAGACTCATTGGAGTTATAACAAAAAAGTAGCTTAAGTAGTTAGGACGTTCATAATTTTAAATATTGAAGTTGTTGATTAAAGTAAATGTGTGATTTCCACAGGATCAAAACCAATAACAATGGAGAAATCTGCTGAACCTGTACCAAACAGTAAGATCTGTTCAAATGAAGAAAGAGAAAAATGATCACTGCTAAAGTTAAACCACTGAAATGCTGTCAAAAGGATACATCAGGGTAAGCAAAGTCAGATCCAGCCAGCCAGCATTTGGACATAATTTAAAGTAACATTTGTACTAAGCTGATAATGCCAGGCTGTATACTGCAAAAAGGCAGTGGTTTGTGTTCAGACAAAGCTAGGCTGTGGAGCAAACAAGGCCTTCTTATGTCCTAAACAATACATTTTTGGAGCTGCCAGCAACCTTATCCCCCAAAAATCTCAACTCAGAAACAAAGCAGACCGCTGCAAAATTGCGGCTCTAAATTAATTTTGAGTGGTTTGAGAACATTTCTGGAACTGACTAAAGGAGGCTGTTTTCCTGTGACTCATTTTTGCCTGAACTCTTGCAGTTTCCACATCTTCATCACCCTCCCCCCTACGCTCGTTCGCCAGGCTCTGTGGGTTAAGGACCAGGAATGCATCTCTGTCTACAGCTGCAGAGTTTGCTCCCAGCAGTACGGGAGCTTGCTTCTGCAGTGAGAGCAACAACTCAGCAACACATACAGCCCAGTACTGCACAACAGGTCTTGTGGATGAAGCAGCACTGTCTTTTTAGTCATCACTTTAGCCTGAATGTGGACTGGATCTTCATGGTTTATAAAGCTAAAGTGCAATTCAACCTCCTCCTCCTGAGGTTAATTAAAAACACAGTTGAGCATAAAGCTGTGACAGCACTCAGCTGCAAGTTGTGTTTGTCAGCAGTCCACATCTAGCAAGAGGGACCTAAGAGTTATTTAAGGCTGTGATTGCAGGTAATTACCTTGCCAAGCAGCCAGAGAAAAGCTGATGCTTATTATTCTCACTCTTGCATCATCCAATCTTAATCACCTTTTTAAAAAATGAGTATTGTAAGAAACCAAGGCTCTTCTCTCCCCTCCCCCCCCCCCCCTCCCCCTGTGAACTGCTGAAAAGATTCGGCAGCTCTGCTCTATTTAGGTTCCCTTGGGAACATAGGGCATACTTCCTCAGAGCAACTGTAAAAATCCCACCCAAAGTGTGACAAAGCACATCCCAAGGGCCACCAGCTGCCAAAGGGCTAACGCAGATACATGCCCAGGGCAAATGATCACCATCGGCAGTGGATCTGCATGCATACACTGGTGCATTTGACAAACATTTCCTGAGTGACGTGTCATTGCACTGGTGGTTCTCAGACATTAAGATCAGGAAGAAGCAGAAAGGTAGATATTTTTATAATGCAAGTAATATGTAATTCTTCTACAAGGAGTAGCATACATCACGGCACAAACTTAAATAATCTTAAAATAATCTTTTCTCAGTGATCTCCACAGCCATCTTTTAAAGGTGTTATATTTTAAATGCATTTCATGTCAGTTGAATCCTCCTACTGTAGTTCCCCTTTGAATTCATAGTTCAGGGCTCAGTGGAAATCTTGCTAAAGGCTGATTCAGAGAACAAAGGAATCAGGTTATCACCTTTCCAAAGGAAAGAGAATCCTTGTGATGTGTGCTACACTGCAGCCCAACCGAGCTCCAACAGCTGGACAGTTTTCACAGAAGCCACAACAAGCACATCATGCATGACAAAGTGAGATGCAATTTATGCTCCCCTCTTAAAATCTAATGTGGAATTTCTTTTATCTCGTCTTCATTTATTGCAAATATCCAAGTTATGTTTCAACTGTGGTATATGGGAAGTTAAAACTACACTATTAGAGAAATTTCAGGAAAATAATTCCAGTAGTCCCAGTTTGGCTGGAGGCTGTGAAAGCTGATATGCCCTCCAAACTCTAACAGACACTGTTAACCTCACTGGCTGCCCCTTATCTCCAGCCACAGCCTTGTGGTGAACACTATGGCTAGGATAGCTTCACTACATTTTCCCATCTTACATGAAGGTGTTCTCCATTCTGGCCTTACACATTCTGCTGCTCAAAGAACAGTTTATCTGCCCTTATTTCATCACATAATGCCCTCGGCCTCTGCTCTTACCCTTCTAATGAGCAGATGATGCATGGGCTTTCCCCAGAGAGAAGCAAGCAAACAGACAGGCAGCACCCACTTGCTTGTTTATAACACACATAGGCTGCCTGCTCCGCTAGCAGAGCGCTTATTTCTGTCTCCTTTCCAATGTAATCCAAATTTATGACACTTCAAGGAACTTAATGTCCTCAAGGTTTTTATCTCTCCAGTAATTTAAATGGGAAATTGGAAAAAGTTCAAGAAGTTATCAGGAGCTGAAAGAAAAACACAGGCAGCATGGTCTCGACTATCTCACTTCCTTATGAAAGAAAAGGAGTAAATCCCAGAGAAACCTTACCAAAACCCTGGGAGTTCTGGAAGAATGACTGCTAAAAGCCTGCAGGGATCTGCCTGGTGTTCCCCTTGGGTGTGCAGCACCACAAGGCTATGGGGATCTGGATGCTAGAGTGCAGCTCAGCGGGATTGGCATCAGCAGCATGCGGTGTGAAGAGAAACCTAGGGCTTCCTCCTCACCAGTGCCAAGGCAGTGCAGGATTTCCTCTCTGCTGCTTGCTGCATGGTAGCAGGGAGGCAGGGAGATAGAAGTGTAAAGATATGGGAGACCAGAAAAATAAAAATAACAAAGAAATCTATCAGTGTGCTGCCTCTGTTTGAAAGGAAAGATTTAAATAGAAATAATCCCCAGAAACTACCAAGAGTTCAGGTCATCAACTAACAAGCAGGTTAATTCCTAAGGATTAATGCTTGAAATTATCACTCCTGACAAATGTTTGCTGAACAGGAACGAGTCCAGAATACTCAGCATGAAAGCAAGTGAGAAGTAGTAGTGCAGACAGATACATGTCAGAGATGAGAATTTTAAAAATTGTCAGCTCAACTGCTACCATAATTATAATTTCCTCTCTACCCACTTTATCTTCTCCTTTTTCATTTCCAGATCTTCAGCAGGAGATTCCCTTTGCAGGCTGACACACTAATCTAGATTCTACCCTCACTAAAAGCTGTGCCATGCAAAGTGGAGGTCAGCTGGTATTTGCAGGCAAAATAACTGTAGGCCCTGTTTGGCTGACTGGAATACATTTTGCATCCATTAACCATCTCCCACGATGGAAAGCGTGATTAACTCTATTCCTGATTCCCTGAAACTGCTGGAAAATATCAAGCAGCATTTTCCCTCAGTTAATGATAATTCCTTTGAGTACTCCTGCTGTTAGACATTCTATGAATTAAAATCCACTGGTTTGGTCAACCCATTCATTGCCATTGGAACCATCCTAACAGTGTAAATCCAGTTAATGTATTCCAGGGCCAAACTATATTGCACACTCACTCAAGCTAGTGTACATCCCAAGTGAATCCAAGTGGACAACAAACATTTCTAGTTTTACAGTTGGTGTGCATCAGATTTGTGCTACATGAGCAACATCCATAAGAGTACAATGAACGTAAGGAAGAAAGGTGGAGAAAACAGGGAAAAGGAAATATGGAAGAAAAAAGTTGGTTCAGATTCCACTTCCAAATTAGAAGTTAAACAGGGAGAAAACAATGTCCTGTCTTTAAATTTCAGCAAGCAGAACCAAGCAGTACATGCAAACAAGCATGGGAAAAGATGAAGAGAGGAGAAGGGATGGAAGGAAGATCTAAATGGAAGATCAACAATGGGATAGAAACTATATTGGGCTAACACTGTGGAGTTTCTAGTTTAACTGAAGACCAGCAGTTCAAGATCAGCTGCAAACCCTATTTGAGACAGGGACCCCAACAGAGCCAACTGAGCACGGAAATTTGTACCACCAGTAGTGAAAAATGACAACAAGCAGAAAAGGAGTTAGTCATGGTGTCAGGGCACTTCAGGGAAGGAACTGATAAACCATCTATTTTCCAACTATCTTGTTAGGCTTTTGCTAACCTGAATAATCCTCAGAAATGATGCAAAGTACATCAGCTGGCAGGCTAACAATGAAAGCAAAGAAGCCCAGCAGCTACCCCAGTGACTTCAAATAGCCACAGCCCAAAGGCAGAAATGGATTAATCTAGCAATCAGGAATGCAGCATTCCCCATAAAACTTTCTGTCATTTAGATCAAAGCAAAACATATTTTAAAAGGAAACTGTAGTTTCAGAAAATCATGGCAGATGTTCCTACCACAGCTAACCTGCCATCTCCTTACTTCTCTATGAAGAATACTACTGACAGTTTATCAAGGAATTCAAGTATTTTTCTCACCCCTCAGACCTTCTACTGTTTCTTTTGTGTTAGGAGACAGCATTTCAGTGGCATGTTCTTTAGCCAGACCTGTGTTAAAAAACAGATTCAATGATTCTGTAAGAAAACCAGCTGGATGACTTCAGATTCCCTGACAGTCTGTAGCAATGCAAGGTAAACACTCTTGCAAACACAGGAACCAACACCTACACCAAATATTCAAGTTGTCCCAAGTATTGGGCCTGGATGTACTGGCAGTGGTACAGCTAGGTGTCAGGCTTTTTGTCTTTCTGGTACAGCTGCACTCTGCAAACAATGAATCATTAGGTACAGCCTAATGATTTAGGTATATCAACTCCAAGCTGAGCACCTGTAAAACGAGGCTAAGGCAGGCAGTCATTATGCTCTGCCCCACTTGAGAAGAAAAAAAGTATTTTGACTTTACTTCTTGGCATTGAAACAAACAAACAAACAGAAAACAAACAAAAAAACCCACACAAATCCAAACACTGATAAATGTTAAATCTGGTTTGAGGGAGATATCGATTAGCTTTTAGTATTGTTGCTTAACTGAAAAATCATCTTACAAATCCCCAAACTAAGGTGAAGCTTGCAAGAGCTTCACAAATACCACGGTGATAGACAACATAGGAAAAGGCCACTACGAAAAATAATTACCTGTGGAGCACTGAAGCATGTTATTAATGTTTGGGTAAATTCCAAAGTACTGACTAACTACAAATTTTCAACACTAGCAAGGCTTAAATTAAAAAAAAAAAACAAAAAACTGTGACATCTAAAGTATTGGGATTAAGTGATTAAATGTGTCCACGTAATTACTCACAAGAATGTTTTTAAAGCACCTTCAGCTCTTTTATCAGGCAACAAGGGCTACTTTGCTTGGCTGTGGAAAAAAACAAACACAAACAGCTCTCCTTCATAATTAAGTATTCTCACTACACTCCACAGGTAGACAGGTAAGCAGCTGAGGCAAGAAACAAAATACTGATGAAAGCAAGACCTTTGGGGTTGCTGATAGACCCCATCCCAGGCAGCCTTAGGTAAGTGCCACTGGATGGTTGAGGCTTACAAGCACAACCAGGGGTGCCTGTAGGGGGAATATTTGGAGAAGTATTTTGCAAAAGGACAGGTGTTTTTACTTTTTTTCTTTGGTATTGGAGTTGGTACCTGGTGCTGCAAGCAGTACGGGGACACGAGCAGCAAAGTCTGTGCTGATAGAAAGGTTGCAAAAGCTGACCACGCGAGGGCAGCCAGAGAAGGCATAGCTGTGGTTGCACTACAAAATCTTGCAGGTGACCACAGCTTGCCAGGCATTGCCTGCAACATACTCCTGCTCCCGGCCCCCCTTGGAATAACTCCTCTTTGTCACTTCACAGAATCACAACAGCACAGAATATTCCAAAGTAGAAGGAAACCAGGACAATCACCAAGTCCAACTCCTGGCTCCATACAGCACCACCCAAAATTCAAATCCTCTGAGAGTGTTGTCCAAACACTGCTTGAACTCCAGCAGTTGAGACCTGCACCAACTGCCCTGGGGAGCCTGTTCCTTTGCCCACCACCCTCTGGTGAAGAACCTTTTCCTAATTACCCAGCCTGACTCTGTGCTGTCACAGCTCCATGCCATTCCCTCAGGTCCAATCACCATTAACAGAGTCTACATCTCCATTATTCTCTTTATTTCTTCTTCTTTGTCTCCCTTACCATTTATTTACTGATTCTACATAAATACATGAACTCCTCCTCAGACAGTGAAACATCATCCTGGGGACCTCCAACACGGGACCACCTGTCTGACAAGGACCTGCAGTGCAGTTATCATGAGTTTGGATCCAGTGGATTTTCTCACTGAAATCCTTCAGAGGAGAAGCTGTTATGCCTGGAATCAGATTTGAAAAGCCAGACATACTGAGTAAAAAAATTATTTCTATACTAAAAGTGTCTTAAAAAGAATAAAGCAATAACTAAGGTCCAAGGACACGAGAAGAGAGGTAAAGATTCTACAACAATTTTAAGCTTATACACGTAAGGAAAAAAAAAGAACCAGAAAGGCTCAAACTTCTTTTCCCTTCTGTTAAGTTGAAGGTATTCTCTGTGGATTTGGGTCTCACACCGGTATGCACCCCCTGCCAAAACAGCTAATTTAGGAATAGGTCTATAATTTGAGAATACAAGGGAAAATCCAAATCTCTGCCAAAGCCAATGGCAACATTGCCACAAAGCCAAGATTTTCCTATGGACTTAAATGACAAGGCAGTGAGAATTTTTTCCTTGGGTGCTTTCTCTATCTGGAGATCTAAATTAACAAAAGTTCTTCTCTTATTGAGCTATCATTATTAGATATGTACATTACAAAGAGCATGTGCCTAGATTGCTCATTTCCACCACTGTGGCTATAGAGCGTTTCTACTGACTTAAATATGGAACATCACCTGTATTTGTCAAACACTGTCATCTACCATTCACATAACAGCTATTGCATTCCCATAGGGCCACAGCAGTGCTCGTGCAAGGAAACGAACTCGAAGAAAAATCAGCCATTTAAGTTACAGGAAATATATAGTTTGGGGAAGAACCAGCAGCTTCAAAGATTGGTTTCTCCTCATTACTGACATGATCTCCTCACACAACACCACCTCTCCATCTGAATAACTTGAAAACATGGTGGGTACATCAGCATCTGTTCACCTTCCATCTTCAGTGTCCCTGAACTTCTGCAGGCTGCACTGAAAATGGAGTTCAGCATCTGGGTAATGATCAGATCCATCTCTTAAATTATTCCTTAATCAGAGGCAATATATATTTTTAGGATTGCCTAATTATAACGATTAGAAAACAAAAGACAAGGATGAAATACTTGAAATCATATCACACTGCTGCTTAAGGTGAAGAGGAGACAGCTAAAGTAACCCTAACATTTTTTTCATAGTCTTATTCATCACTGTTGCATCAGTCCAATTGAATGAACAGGTGAGATAAATCAGTGCAAGAATCTTGCTCTAATCTTGGTTTGTAAATAAGTCCAAGTACCTAGACACAGTATGGTTGCTTACTGTATCACAGCATGACACCTTGACATAGCATCAACTATCATCATCCATAAAGTGAGATGTTAGCATCTCCTTTTACAGATGGAGATACGATGTTCTCATAGTCTGCCTTTCAGAAGCAGCCTCTGATAGATGGTGCCAGAGCCAACAACATTTTCTGCACTCAGTTCCTCTGGTCCCACTCCAAACCTCAGCTGTACATGCTCACCAACACCACAGAGCAAACCTGCAGCACAGAACATGGCTCCTCTAAATCACTCTACTACATTAAGAGAAGGAGGATGGCCAATACTCAGCAATAGCCCATTCATACATTGTTTGGGAGTCATTAACTAGGGCCTTCATGTCTGCACGTTTCACTAAGCAGAACTATGCAAACACTTCCAGGAGAATCCAGATCTCAAACTGTGTATGCTAGCCTGGATCAAAACAATATTTACAGGTACACTTGATCTTGAAAATCGAATATTTTCAAGGAGTTTTGAAGAACTTCTCTCACTCAATCAAAAACAACCTCCTGTTATTTAGCCCCACAAGGCGCAACACTGAAGGGGATTGCAAACTGCTGTCACTCCCCAGTAGCAGGGGCAATGTGTCTGGAAGAGGAAGCCAGCAGACTGGGCAGGCAACACAGCGTCACAGAATCATAGAATGGCTTGTGTTGGAAGGGACCTCAAGGATCATCAAGTTCCAAACCCCCCGCAACAGGCAGGGCCACCAACCACCATATCTAGTACTAGACCAGGCTGCCCAGGGCCCCATCCAACCAAGCTTTGAACACCACCAGAGACAGGACATCCACAACTTCTCTGGGCAGCCTCTTCCAGCACCTCACCACTCTTTTGGTAAGGAACTTCCCCCTGACATCCAACCTAAATCTTCCACCCTTCCACTTCAAACCATTTCCCCTTGTCCTGCTATTATCTACCCTTACGAAGAGTTGGCTCCTCTCCTGTTTGTAGGCTCCCTTTAGGTACTGGAAGGCTGCAATGAGGTCACCCTGCAGCTTTCTCTTATCCAGGCTGAACAGCTCCCTCAGCCTGTCTTCTTGTCATGCTTCAGTTTGCAAAGCTATCCCACAGATACAACGCTACTCACCTGCCTGAAAGGAGCCCAAAGATTTGTGGGTCTGACTGCTCTTCTACTAAAGCCAGTGGTTCTTTTTAATGACTATTAACTGCAGAGGTAGAAGCATACGTGAGTCTAGGATTCACTGGTGACAGCCACTGTATCTGAACAACAGATACTAGTGCTAAGTATAACAAGAAATCTCCTGGCACATGCCATTCCACATGGGCCTCTCACTCATCCTGCGCTCCCAAGTATTACTGCCATAGTTACGAGAAGGCTTTCAGCATAGCACATCAGTAAAAATGGCTATTCTATCTTTTTAATACAAATAAACAAGCACCAATTAAGAATAAAACAAGCAACCTGAAACTTGGTATCTGATTTCCAAGCAAACTACAACATCATGGATGTAATTTCTTCTTGTGATTTCCCTCACTGTCCACTAGTACATTACTTCATGCATTTGTTCCATGAGATTTCAAGGCTGAGGTGGCAACTTAATCCTCATCATACTACAGCCAAAACATGAATTCCCATGAAATCCCTTGCTATGAAGAGCTTCCTGTCAGGCCCAAGTCTTCTGGTAGGCATAACATAAATAACATCCTTGTATTCACACACATGACAAGTCAGTCCTGCCAAAAGGAAACTAACAGGCCCAGATCATATTAAAAATAACCCTAATCTTCCTCAGAATACAAGCACTGTATTAGAGATCAGAACAGTCTAAGCTTTCTGTTCAGACAGATAGAGACATTGAAGATTGCTTATTAACCTTATATAAAGTGTCAATGAAAATGCCCTTCTCTGTCAAACAAGTTTACTACCTTATTTTGACATTGAGGTGTGGCGATTTCAGATAGTATGAATGGCCAGAGTTCACAACTCTATGAGTTATTCAGTTGTAAGTCAGCATGCTGCTGAGTCATCAATTTTCATAGAAGGATATCATCTACTTATAACACGTGTGTATACAAATATTACTATATAATTAGGCACTGACACAGCTGCCCAGAGAAGCTGTGAATGCCCCACCCCTGGAGGCATTCAGGGCCAGGTTGGATGGGGCTCTGGGTTCTTATCTGGTGGGGGCAACTTCAACTATGGCAGGGAGTCAGAACTAGGTGGGTTTTGAGGCCCAACTCAGGCCATTCTGTGATTCTATGATTAAGTGACAACAAGCACCTTATTTGCAATAGAAGCTGTAGTAAAAGATGAAAGATAGCTATCCTTCTTGAAGCTGTGATGCAGGTGCTAGGCTTGGAGCATCTACCTATATCACACAGGTGTGTATTGAAGTACAGCTGCATCCTGAGCCCAAGCATTCAGAGATGTTTTTCAGGATGATGTGAGAGCCACAAAGAACTGGAGGGAACAAAAATGGCTTACCCAAAAGGAAAGGCAAGACGTTCTTGTCAGTTAGGCCAGTGTATGAAAGTCAGAGAGGACACATGCATTGGGAATGGTTCACAGATGTGGAAAACTTGTGACCAGGATGGGAGGAAGAGAAGAAACTGAAGTACATAACAGAAGAAAAGAATCGAAACCAACACAGGAAGGGACAAACATGCAGCACCGCACCCTGAGAGGCTAAATTCTATCTTCTTTGGGAGTTCGAGGGCTCGGGATCTGTTGATTCACAAAGAACATGGAAACAACACTGCGTGTAGGGAAGAACTGTTTTATAGAGAGCCCATCAGCTGTGTCAAGTTCCACTTCCTGGCAGTTAGTTTGGAGGGAACAATGCTCCCATGACTCACTACGAGTTTGCTTCTTGAAATAAAAGTTGCCAGGGGACTGCAGCGGGTTACATTTCCTTACTTTCTTTACACACTTGGCAACCACAGAGGCCATGCCAAGCCAACACGCATTTCAACTGCCCACAGATTTGAGACACTTTTAGAAAACGAAGCAGAACATTTGAAAGGCAACCAATCAGCTTGTAAAGTTTGGCTGCGTTTTTCAAATTCCTTCTTCAAAAAATTGCCACTGCGTACAGAGGCTTTCAGATGGCCCACAGAGGGCTTAAAAGTGGCATCCAAAAGCAGTAGTAGTAAGGAGCTGGTCTGATCAACACAGTGATAATATTTTTCATTAGTGATAGAAGAGAGCAAGACAACAGAGAAGGGAAGCAATGCACTGCTTTAACAAACTGTGGAAGCATAATCTTGCAACCCTCATTTTTACAATTAATCACTGACTCCTGCAGGTTTCACTCCATAAATGTATTTGAGGAAAGCTATTTCTAGGAATAAAGTTTCCCAGAACTAAGACTTAAGTTCACACGAGTCAAACCGATAAGCACATGGAAATAAACACAGCGGCAGAAAAGGACATGGGAGAAGCCAAAACCTTACTGCACATCGAGTGGGGGTGTAAAGGCGAGGGCAAACCGGGACCCTCCTCACTACTCGGGACAGTGTTGTGTTAGAAGCCGGGGGAAGGGGATAAGAACGGGAACAGAAAGCGTGGGCACAGAGCGCCGCAGGAACGTGACAGCCACGGCGAGCAGCCGGTTGGCAGCGACAGCCCGACACCTGGGTGAGAAAAGTTGCAAGCCGCTGCTCGCGCTCTTACCGAGCTGCTCCTCGTGGAGAGATGCGGTTATTTTCTTGTTTAACCGAAAGGCATTAAATAAGAGGCTTTACCCGCCCGCTTACTCCACTGGGGAGAAGCGCTGCAGGGCCCGCAGCCGCACCGTCAGCCAGAAGCTGCGCCGCGGGGACACCGTTAGAGCCGCACGGCAGGTTGCCGCAGCCGCCCGGGCGCAGGGTTGTCCTTGCCGCTCTGCGCTGTCAGAGAGCCTCGTCCACCCCCGCCGGGACGGGACAGGACGGGACGGGACGGGACGCGGGGGCTCTCCCGCAAAGCGCAGCCTCACCGTTACTCCCCGCAGCCCGAGCAGGCAGGCCCGCGCCCCACTCACCGCCGCGGCACCCGCCGCCGAACGTCCCTCCGGGGCCGCGGCGCTTCTCTCTCCGCTGCTCCCGCTTCGCTCTCCTTCGCTCGCTCACCCTCGGCGGGCCGCCCGGCACCGGCCCCGCCACTCAGGGCTGCGTGGAGTGCCCGCCCTCGGCCCTCCCCGCTGCGTCGCCGCCCGGCCCGGCGGGAGGCGTTATGCAACGCGGCGGTGCGGAGCGGACGGCAGGGCCGGGCCCCGGGCTGACAGCTCTGGAAGGGACTGGGTGGGTGTGGGGGCACAGGTGAGCTGAGCGTCGGCAATTGTGAGAGAAAAAAAAAGCCGAATTTCTCACAGAATCCTATTTGGGGACTTAAAGCTCTGCGAAGCACCCAGCGCTGTTAGATTCGTGACACAAACATGAATGTTCCCCAGACGTGCAGGTGGGTGCAGAAATCCACACCGACCCACGGACAACAGCAGCATGGCAGCTTCCCACCAGCTGTACGTGAAGGAAACTGCCCCAGGGCTCTGCAGTTGTTTGTTTGGGCGCATGGGGAGTTCAAACCGAAAGTTGGAAAGCAAAACAAAACCCAGCAAGCCAAAACCGTTGTTTGAATTAGGCGGTTCTTCTACAACCAGTCCAAGCGAGAAGTCGACAATATACGTCCTAGTTATTGTGGAAAGATCAGCTAAGAAAGAAAAAGAACAGCAGAGGCAGTGAGCAGGCAGGCGCGGAGTGGAGCGGGCTCTCCTGGAAGCCAGAGGCCAGAGCTACGGGTGTCTTGCGCTCACCTGCAGCAAGAGAAAGTTCTCATCGCGTGGAAATGGCCCCAGGGAGGGAAGAATGAAAAGTCGTATTTGAGCAATAATACAATGTAAACAAACAGTAAGTGTGTGGAGCTTTTCTGTATTTCTCAAGGCACAAAAATGTTCTTTGTGAGAGGTTGTGTTGCTGCCTTCTGCCGCTGCAAACTGCTGCTCTCATCTGCATAACGAACAGAAAAACCGGACGCTTCTGATAGAAGTCTCAGCCATATATAACAGTCCTAAGGCCAAGAGCCTCAGGGCACATCATCCTGAAGTGAAAACAGAGCGTGCTCTGGGACTCAGTGAGAAGCAGAGGACAAGGGCTGTCCAGTGATGCCATCTCTCAGTGCAGGCTGGCACACACCACTGATGTCTCCTGGCCACATCTGCAAGGGTGGCCTCTGAGGACTGGCTTCTGTCCACAGCTTGGATTCAAGATGGTGCTAATGCAGCTCCACCTGGAATAGCTCAGTACCTGAATTGCTTTCAGGTCATGAGGAATTGACGCCTCTCACTCACAGTGGAAAAGGATAATGGGAATTTGTGAGAATTATTTAATGGTAAGACACATGCATTTTTATAGTTAGTTAATACAGTGAGTTCTGGCCTTGAGACACCGAACACCTGAGGTGGGACCTTAATTACCCCAAAGTGTGCCCCTATGATCTATTTAAATTGTCACTGAGAGGGGAACTGGACACTGTATACCTCCTATGTTTGTGGACAAGGTAGTCACCCAACTTGGGAAATCTGATTTACTCCCTAGCATGGTTTTGACTTACTTGAAGTTCATATCAACAGCACAAAATAGCACCTACACCTATGCAACTGCTTGTGCCTCACAGTAAACTAGGAGTTGGTTATCTCTTAATCTTTGGAATAGTGAGAGAAGCCGCACACATTCCAAAGAAGTTGAACTCCACAAATATGCATGTAGAAGAGGTAGATGATAAAGAATAGAAAATCTTATCTTACAAATTTTCATTGGGAAAACTGGCTCAGACATTTAGGTACTTAAACAGTCCTTACTGGCAGTGATTAATTCGTAACAAAAACATTCCCTAAGACTTTGTACAACTAGATGTTTTAAGTCCAAAATGAAAACAGCCCCTTGCATTCAGAGAGCTTGCTGGCGGTGGGCAGTGCATTGTTATTTTTAAAAATCACTTGCATTAAGTTCCCCTTCTGTATTTCCCCACATGGCAGCTTGCACGGCTCTGATTTTACTACCTCCAACAGCTTTGTACATTCTTAGTTAGAAATATACACAGGCAAACAGCAGGCATTAAGTAAATGAACATTCAGTGCATTATCTAAACAATATAAAACTGCACACACACCACACCTAAATAACAACGGAGAGGTCAGAACAACTGAAATTAGAGCGAAAGGGTGGGGAAGCCTCTGAAAATGACAGAACAGAAGCTTAACCCTCTTTCATTGAAGAAAGGAACATATATTTAGAAGCCATTTGCTCAGCCTCTAAACCAAACCACAAGTGGTTGTCAGTGAACATGCAGCATTTTCAGACATTTCCTGTGATGCGCAGAATACCCAGTGGACTGGGTGGGAAGCACCAAATAGTGCTACTGACACGCATATGTGTTGGCAGGGTTTACTCCACAGGACTGACAACCCACCACAGGAAGAACTGCAGTAGAAAAGCACTTACAATGCTGCAGGGTAACTGCTCTCTGTTATTAGCATAACACACCCATTTACCACACTCGTAAACGATGACAAACAAGTACTACAAGATATTAAGATGTTTCCCTTTTTGCTTGCTTGGGTACAGCAATGTCAAGTTGTTATTCATAATGAGTCATTTGGCAGTCCTATGGTGGGAGGAATAGCATTTATTGGAATAGTAACATTGGTGTGCAGTGTACCACTGACATATGTCTTGTCTTTAACATAACAGGTTTTGACACTTGGACTTCTCGGGGTTTGTTGTTTCTTTTTTTTTAGTTATGAGAAGTTGTTGCACATGGCTTGATAGAAAGCTGCAGCAGGCGATGGTAGCAGTTGCTATAGAACACCTCTTCTTGAGGGGGTGAGGAACAAAGTGTCATAAAAAGCTCTAAAGCAACAAATCTTCAGGAACAGCAGAGGAAGGTAGCAAGGTTCCCATCAATTAGACAAGCTAATTGGTTCTGGATTCATACAGAGATCATACAGTCTTGGCATTTCACATTCTCCCTACTACACATTTTGATGTTTACCTTCTGTATAGATAGTCCCCACATCCTGGGCAGACAGACCACTTGTAGAAGGAAGTGGGACCTTGTGATGGAGGATCAGATGCCTTTGCAATGCCTTGAGAGTGTTTAATGCTGAAGGGTAATAATATAACTAAAAATGCTTGCTAAGCATACTTATCTGGAGTCAGCAGGTCAGCAGCTACATATCACAAGTTCTTCCTCACACAATTCCTGTAACACAGGAATTACTGAACAGAACATCAAAATCCCCAGGAGAAGAACCCCAAGCACTTATTCTCTTGTGGTCATCAGTAGGCTATGAATGCTGACACTATGGGATCTCTGTGCCCCCCACTCCCAGCAATGGTTGTTTTCCCTAAAAGCTGTAACATTTAGGCATCAACAAGGTTACCACCTAAGCAGGAAATAAAGTTTCTAAGATGTCTACATTTTTTTCTCCCCAAATTCAAGATTGAATACCATAGAATGGCTTGGAAAAGGACCTTAAAGCCTACCTAGCCCCAACTACTTCCATGGGCAGGTTTGCTACGTCCAGCTGCCCAGGGCTCCATCCAACCCGGTGTTGAAGATCTCCAGGGATAGGGCCCCCGCAACTTCTCTGTGCAACCTGTACCAATGTCTCACCACTCTGAGTAAAGCACTTCATCCTAACATCTCATCTAAGTTCCTCTTTTAATTCAGCCTCTTTATTTCCTCCTGTCATATCAACTGCAGCACTCAGCTTGGTATTGTCTGCAAATTTGCTGAAGGTGCACTGAATTCCTCAAGCCTCAAACCCCTTCAAGCTCCAAGACAGCCCCCTGGGGCGCACGACTTGTCACAGATCTCAACCTGGACACAGAGCTGCTAACCACAATCCTGTCTGCAGTCATTCAGCCAACTCCTTGTCCACCCTTCAAATCCATCCCTCTCCAGTTTAGAGTTAAGGATATACCCATTTCATTGAGAATTTTTCACTACTTTCTTCTGCTTTGTTTGCAATATATTTTGAAGCATACATGCAGGGTTTTTTTCCTATTTCCTTCCCCTCAGTATCTTTACAGTCCTTGTTGACCTATTTAAGCTAGGGAAAGATGTTAACATGGAAACAGGAGGCTGTAAACTGGAGAATTTAAAAATATTTTTGAGAAAAGGAAAAAAAAAATATTGCTTCTTCACTTGAAAATAGAAATAGAGAAGCTTGCTCATCTCACATCTTTTCAGATGAGATCAGACAGTGGGAGGAAGGTAGAAATGGATGTAGCCAGAGGTTATTGCATATGAGCAAAACTGTAGGGTTGCTTAAACCTGTATAGTTTGGAGTGCTGCACTTAGGAAGCACACACCATTTGTGAGTTGCATGGAATTCTCCAAATCATGAAAAAGGTGATCTCACAAAAATGTCACACAAATGAAAGCCAGTACTTTGAAACTGAAAATCATTTCTTACCTGTAGAACTTCATGTTCTTCTTTTAAGAAAATTTAATTAACTGATATGAGCCAGCAGTGTGCCCTGTCAGCCAAGAGGGCAAACTGCATTTTGGTGTGCATTCAACACAGCACAGCCAGCCAGTTAAGCGGTCATTCGCTGCTATACTTTGTATTGATGCAGCCTCACCTAAAGAACTGCATATAGGAGACTCAGGGTGATTTTATCAATGTGTATAAATACCTGAAGGAAAGATGGAGAGAGGATGGAGCCAGGCTCTTCCTCTTCTCAGTAGTGCCCTGTGCTGGGCTGCTAACATAGGAGGTTCTGTCTGAACATCAGGAAACTTTTCTGAGCACTGGCATAGGCTGCCAAGAGAAACCATGGAGTCTCTTCCTTGGAGATGTTCAGAAGCCACCTGGGCACCCTGCACTGGGACTGACTAGCTGACTCCAGACATCCCTTTCAACCTCAGCCAATCTGTGATTTTTATATTTCTTAAGTCGCAATTTTTATACAACTATTAATTTATGCTTTTAACTCTCTGCAGACCAAAAAAAGTTTGATGACTGTATTACAGTTGTAACCAGAGGCCAACTGTAGCCAGATGCCTAGTATGCTAAGGAGTCTGAGCACCTAGAAGCCTACATGCTCTGGAGAAGCAACAACATAACCACTCAAGAAAGCAGATGAGGAAGGGGATATGTTGACCTCTGCTTGAAAATGTGGAGGAAACAAAACCAAAATGGAAGGTTATTTTTAGGGGCATGCAGTATTAACTTCTACTAGCTAACAGCAGTGCCCCAGTTGAAGTCAGTAGGAGATAAGCCAGCGGGAAGACAAGACCTGTTGGAGATTCCACAGGACCTGAAGCCAAATATCCTCGGTCCAATTCCAGCATGTTAGATTTTTTCTCTTCTCCTCTCCACACACCTTGTATTTTTCCAAGAAAAATGCCAGAAGTTAGCTTTAAAAATATTCTCTGGAGTCCACAGGATAAAACAGCAAAGACAACTGTTGAAATACAACATTCCACAAGCATTCTACTTTTATCACAATGAATTACATTTGGCTCTCCTCGCTCCCATTCACACTACAAACACCATTTTGCTATTTTTGTCTGTGAGACTCAGTCTGCAGTTATACTTTCATCTACTCTAGTCTCTCCGCCTCTAGAAATGCCAGCTCGGTGAAGCAACTTACTTGTTTGTATCTAGTCTTTTAAGGGGCAAGAAACACAAGCTAGAAAAAATGTCTCTTGTATGCCAGCATTTAAAAGAGGATACAGTTCTAGGAAAAGTCCTTAATTTTATTTTCCTCCCTCCCCAGCACGTGGACCTTAAATCATTCATCATAGTGAATTCAGCACCATAGCCTAGCACAGAACTACAAAAGAATGCAGATCAACTTTCTTCAGTCAAGTGCCTCAAACTGAAGCACAGTGATAGAAACCAGCTGCACCTCTGTCTCTTCATGACTCCCTCTACTAGCATCAAAACAAATCTATAGACAAAGATAAAAGTCTACTGCTGGGGGAGAGAGCACAAGGATGATTCCCACATATCTGCTCTACTGTACTCTACAGTGCCCCATTAACAAAAAGAGATTATTTGAAGTCTGAGCTTTTCCCCAGGCTTCTGTTCATAAGATGCAAATACTTTTTTTTTTTTTTTTTTTTTTAAATTAAAAGAAACTGCATAAAACAGGTCTCTGTATGAGACAAGCCAGTGCTACAATTAAATCTCACATCTTTTCAATACAAGTTTTTTTTTCTTTCATCTTGCAATTAAGTAGCTGCTGTACAATTTCAGATGTCAGAGGAGGAAACAAATTAAAACAAAGCAAGGGAGTTAAGCTACTACAAACTTCAGAGGATGAGCATGGAACACTGCAGCACTGAAACCCACACAAAAAAAAATGTAAGCAAGCGAGAGGAGGGTGACTTTATTCTGCACAATTCTTCATATAATAGTAGGACTATAAACATCTTTTTGTAAGGATATACTGATCGCAACTGTTAATTTCAGTTTAGCTTCTCACTTAAACCTCACTTTCTTCTTCCTGATGTCACTTTATAGTGCTTTATATATGAAGTTTATAGCTAGAAATTAGTCTCAACATTTCCACATACAGTTGAGAATGACTCTCAATATTTGTACAGAAGAACTTATTTATGTCATACCCAATATAAAAATCACATTGATAATAACTGAAGACTCTCCAGAACAACTTCAGTTGTCAACTATAAACACTTCTTGAAAAGAAAAAAAAAAGGCTAAACTGTTTGTAATGAAAACCACAAATCTTTATTGAAACACTACAGTACCATGTTTATACTGCTAAAATAAACTTATACTTAAGGTACATCATAACAATTCTGTCTACTTCACAAATATGCTGTTGTGTGCAAAATGCTTCAATTCAAAATGCTTTACCTGGAGAAACTTTTAATACAGTTGAAATCCACATGCGATGACATGCTTGGTAGTATCTGTCTTGTTCCATGGAGCAGATGATATGGCCAGTGATGTTTATTAACGTTCCGGTGATGTTTTTCCAACAGATGTGACATTTCTCAAAATGTACATTCTTAATTAAAAAAAAAACAAAAAACAAAAAAACAAAAACCAAAACACACAACAGACTTGTAGAAGAAGGCCACTAGGATGATCAGAGGGCTGGAGCACCTCTCATATGTGGAAAGGCATGAGGGAACTGGGATTGTTTAGCTTGGAGAAGAGAAGGCTCTGGGGATACCTCATAGTGGCCTTCCAATACTTGAAGTGTATAAACAGCAGGGGGAACTGCTCTTTACAAGGGTGGATAGTGATAGGACAAGGGGAATAGTTCTAAACTGAGACAGAGGAGGTTTAGGTTAGATATTGGGAGTTTTTCACTCAGAGAGTGATGACACACTGGAACAGGTTGTCCAAGGAGGTTGTGGATGCCCCATCCCTGGAGGTGTTCAAAGCCAGGCTGGATGTGGATCTGGGCAGCCTGGTCTGGTGGTTGGCAAGCCTGCATATAGTTTGGGGGGGGGGGGCTGAAACTAGATGATTTTTGAGGTTCTTTTCAACCCAGGCCATTCTATGATTCTATGATTACTTATGGAGGATTTTCCTGGTAATCGCAATTATTATCTCAAGCGATTGTTGCACTATAAGATAAGGGAATTCAAAAGATCTAACCATCCTCGATGACAGCAAGAGTTCAGTTACTGCAGCCTGCCATTTTAGTGAAGTGACTCAGCCAGTGACCCTCAGCAGGCACCTCTGAGCTGTCAGAGCCCTCTTGTGGACACTAAATACAAGCTTTTCTTGCCTTGCTGCAACTGAACAGTTTTCAAACAAACCATCTTTAGCTTTTGTTTGTTCAGTACTTGACCCAATAATAGTATACTTGTGTTTAGCAGATAAATTTTACTTTCTCAGCTTTGTGCAATTTTTTTTTTTTTTTTTTTTTTAGACCGGTGAAAAATTCTGCCGTTCTTAACTCCAAGTCAAAAAGAGGCCAAGAGATGCACAAAGCATACTCAGAGGTAACACTTCTCAACTTAGTATGAAAACTAACATATATAAAGTTATACTTCCTTTGTAATAGCGAAAGACTCAAGGATTGCTATCACCTGCAAATAAGTAACAAAGGTCTAAAAGTCTCTGCTCAGGAAACAAAGTTGCAAGAAGCTTGCTTACACTGAACAGCAATTTTACTCTATTCCGAAGTTCACGCCGCATGGTTCTTGTCACAGGACAGCTTCACAATTCCCAAAGCAGACTTAGTACACTCATCATACTGGGACTAATTACTTGGTACTAATTTGTACTATTGTATTAATTACTTTGACATCTAAAAAGTGTCTAATTTAAAGGTCTGCTCTCTAGGTTGAACATTTTACATTCTATTCCCTCAGTACAGGACTCAAAACACTTCTACTTTTATCATTAGCATGACTTCCCCCCGTTAAAGGATCCAAATCCAACAACTGGCTCAGATCACCAGTTAGGTAAAATTACTATAAAAGTTTCACAGCTTCTTCTTCAGCATTCAAAATGTATGTATGCCACACAGATTTTAGCTGTGCAGTCCAGAACTGTAGGTACACTGAGCATTCTAACTGGTCTCAAAGGACAAGTTGATGTTGCCAGGTGTTGCCCTGATGATACACCTCATATTATTCACCTGGCACGCTGAACAGGAGCTTCAAAAAAGCTTCAAGAGACAATAAAACACTTAAGTAGAGCTCAACTGTTATTGCATATAATAACGTTTCATTTTCAGGCTCTGCAACAAGTAAGGAAGACATATCTGACTCGGACACAAAGAGGAGTCCTGCCCTGATAAGCTGAAACAAGCCTTTTCTTCTGATCTTTTCAACCAGCTGCCTTCCCTTCACCCCTGCCACACACACCCACATTTTTTTTTTTTTTTTTTTTTCCTCCAAAGGGAAAAGCCTCTGTGACAGTATCATTCTTAGACACCTTTGTTCTTGTGTACGTATAAGAAACTCAAACCATCAATTCATAACCACTAATTTTGCTCAGCTGCAGAAGGTCTGGAAATGATTGAGTTTAAACTCCACAGTTTGAATGTGCTTTTGTTACTGTTTTCAAAATTGAACTGATAACAGTTCTTCTAACAGGAAGAAGAGCAAAACATCAGAAATCCCATGGGAGTTCCATTAATACTTCTCGTGAACAGGCGATTTAAATCATTGTCTGAAAAATAAAATACAAGTAGTTTCAGCTTAGTCTAAAAGTACACTGGACAAGACTGCAAATATTTTTAATTGTGTTGCTATAAAAAAATTGTAGTGGGCTAGCTGTTTTAAATCTTACCAGCAGTGAAAAGAATTCATCTACTAAAAGAGTACTGCATACTTTAAAATACAAAAAAAATTTGACCAAACTAATCATTTCCTTTAAAATGCTTTCTGCCAAGCTTAGAATTACCTCACAAAGCCAATCTCACAACACTGCAACAAATAACTGAATTCAGGTACTTCCTTTTAACCCATTACTCAGGCTTCGAAGAAGCTTTCCAACATTTATAGCAGTTTTTAAGTGTTCAGCAGACATTACTCTATTTGCTAAACAATATCAGACTGCAAAATTGCTCTTACTGTTGATAGATCAATAATGACATGGGATAAGTCATTATCTCCGTGGCAACAGGATTGTTACTGTTAGAGGAACATTGCGCATGTTGCTGCTGCTGCTCTAACAGGCATGCCTCGGCTTCCTCGCACTGCTGCTCTCTCTGTAAGCCTGGTATGCCCAGAGTACCACCAACCAAGGGCATCTCTTTGACTACAGAGAATTCCACTGCAGCTGAGGTTATGCTGTTCCTGAAGGAGCTTACCCCCACAAGGATTTATGACCCTTCAATGTGATGTCTCCATTTCGCTTCTCTTTTCTTATTAACCATATCCTTGCGGAAATAGCTGGAATTAGACATGGGATTCCAAATACAATCAAGTTTCCATCACAACCTAATGTGTATCAATTTTTAATTGAGAATTCTAGTTCAGCATGGTAACATCTTTGCCTTTTTAATTAAATTTCACTTAATTCCCTTCCTGAATCTCCAGAACATTAAAGCAACAGGCATCTTTCTGGTAGATCAGAAGTGCCAAACTGGGCCACTTAGCCTCTTCTACATAAGACTCAGGGAGCTTCTTCATAACACATCAGTTTGACAAAGAAACAAAAATATAAAAGACATACATTTTGCAAAGATTAAATAAGCTTTATCCACTATGAATTGTTGCACATGCAGTGAACAACCTTGCTCATTAATCATAACACATAAATCACAGAAAACAAGAACTCTTCTATGTCTTGGTCACAAGATGGGTTGGTTTCCGAAAGTAACACAGATGGCCGTTACTACTACCAAACGTTCAGACGCCATCCCCACAAAGCAGGGAACACGCTCAGATTTGTTACTTGCGGGACGCACTGCTTTTGTTCTTTAGCCCCGCAAACGCTTCCTCTTACCGCACGTCCCTCGCTGCTGCCAGCTTCCGCGCTCCGCTCAGCGCTCGGCAGGAGCCCGGGGGCTGCCGAGGAGCTCCAGCGGGGCGGGCTGCGCGCACGGGGCAGCCCCTAAAGAGCCTCTGCGCCCACCCCTCCATCTTGTACTCCCGGGCTCCGCTTTTATGCTTCGGCAGAACCGCCGCAGGACTGCCCTCTCGGCGAACAAAGCCGCTCCCAACCACGTTACGGCACTGAGCTCAACAAGCCCCTACCCTGCCTCCCCTTCGCGCTGTAAAATAAAGGAAGGCGGCCACCACCCGGAAGCGGAAGAAAGGAGGCACGAGTTGATGACGCGCCCACACGGCTTCCCGGGATAAAGCAGCGCACCGGGAAAAAGCCTGACCGGTAGCGGCTAGGGAGAGGGCGGGGAGGCAGCACCCCCCCGCCCCCCATACGATCTGCCTGGATTGACAGGTGCTTCTTCCAATATCGCTGCAATAACGCCGTTCCCTCCGCAAATAGGAAAGAGAGTGCTGATGGGAGGGACAAATCTCACAGTACTTTCATGCAATTGGCTGTCGGTGTTGATCGGCGTCTCGTTGCACCTATGCAAAGGAGAAGTTCCTCGCGACCTTTCGCGCCCTCGGCCAATAGGATTGTAGTGCAGGCTCGGGTCTGGCGGTGCGGGGTGGGGACCGGCAGTGGACGCAGTTGGGTGGCCGGGGCAGGATGAGCGGGTCTTTGCGTGCGGCCCTGCGCCTGGGTGCCTGGGCAGCGCGGGGCCGACCCGGGCGGCGACACCTGAGCGAGGCGGCTGGAGGCAGCGGTGGGGCCGATGGCGGCGGCGGCTCGGGGTCGCGGGAAGCAGTGGAACGACTGGTGCGGGAGCACCCGGTGGTGGTGTTTATGAAGGGCAGCCCGGCGCAGCCCCTCTGCGGCTTCAGCAACGCCGTCGTGCAGATCCTGCGGCTGCATGGCGTGGAGGACTACCGTGCCCACGACGTGCTGCAGGACCCCGACCTCCGGCAAGGTCAGCGGGCCGGGGTCACCTCCAGGCGCCACCTCCGGGCTGCGCACCGCCGGCACGATGGGGCTCGCTGCTCCGTGCTGGGTGTTGTTTGTTTTGCTTTGGCTTGTAAGCGGCTTGTACCCAGAGCCTGGGGCTGTGCATCGCAAAGACGAGCTCACGGGACGGAGCCTGCGGGTCGGGGTTCCGTGCCACGTCGCTTTCCCTGGTTCATAGGCACGGAGGTCTGGAGCACTTCAAAGAAAGGTTGAGGGAACTGGGGCTGTTCAGCTTGGAGAATAGAAGGCTCCGGGGAGACCTCATTGCAGCCTTCCAGTACTCGAGGGGAGCTTATAAACAGGAGGGAGAGAGAGTTTTTACATGGTCTAATAATGATAGAACAAGGGGAATTGCTTCAAGATAAAAGAGGGGTGATGCGGGTTTGGTGTTAGGAGAAAAATCTTTGCTCAGGAGGTTGTTAGGCACTGGCACTGCTGCCTAGAGAGCTGTGGATGCACCATCTCTGGTGGTGTTCCAAAGCCAAATTTGATGGGGCCCTGGGCAGCCTGAGCAGGTGAGGGGTGACTGTAACCATGGCAGGCAGGGAACTGAGCGAGCTTATGGTCCCTCCCAAGCCAAACCATTCTACAGTTATCAGATGCGTTCTTTTCACTGTGAACAGTGTTGTGAAACCTCATGAATGGTTTGGACTTGGACCACTTTGTTCTCTGCCAGCTGGGGTTCTTCGCTGTTTTTGATGAAGTAGGATGCTGTTTTGTTATGATAATTGTTTGCACAAGAAATATTTGCATTACTGTGCAAACGGTAGGAGCTATTCTATATGTGTTGTGGTTGTTTGTTTTACTTGTAGACTATACTCAGTTCTTATGACGCTTCCATTTTTCCCCTTTCCCTCTGATATATGAGGTTGACTTGAGGTTTTATGTGGCTAGTATTGCAGGTGCGTATTGTTAATTCTTCTAGTCCAAACTACACCAAATTGTGATTTAAATTTGCATTCTGTTATGCATCAAGTGACCTCAAGTGATTTGGTATCAGGCTGTGTGGACAACCAGCTTGCTGTAATACCAGCACTGTTGAGTTTGCAGGCTGGCCTGGCTTATTGCACTGTGGGATGAGCCAGTGCCAGAGGTGGAGCCTTGAAGTGCAGAGTTACCTGAGGACACCCTTACTTTTGAGGCCAATTGCTTCCTGTACTACCTCTTTTATCCTGAAAAGCCACTGTATGTTCACTTTAGTGAATGGCAGCTTGTAGCAGAGGGGAGAGATGCTGGAAGCTGTAGCTCTGTAGCTTGCCAAATAGGATTCACCAGTGACTGAAGCTCTTTGTCCCTTTTGGTCTCAGGTGCTGAAAAGTCAGATACCCTAAACATGGCACTTTCCTAAACCCTCTTCACGAACGTGTTCTTTACTGATATGTATGTATGGGGATAGTGAAAAGATGTTAAATTTTTATCAAATATCTAACTAACACTTCTGCTCAGCTTAAGCATTGACATATAAACTGGGTGCCAGTGAGGAATGTAAGTATTTGCATATTTGTATGCTTATAGCACTTGTAATAAGAGTTTGCTTTTAGCAGAGGTGATACTTCAGGCACATTTGACTAGTTTCTTCCCTGTACCTACACCACATTTTGAGGTTGTTATTTTTCATCTGTACTATAACTGATGTACTGAAGCTTTACCTTTGCTGAAATAAGGCAGGCTGTAAAAACATCTCCCCACCTCTGCTTATCATCTGAAAGCACTCTCAGGTCTACAAAACTATTTACTAGTACTTATGTTGAATGATTTATGTGAACTTGAGCTGAGGAATGTGTTTCCCTGACACAAATCCTTCATTTTGAAAGAGAACTCCGTGCTCTCTCTTAGGCTGAGGTTCCATAACAATTTACGTTTCTTCAAGTTGACTTTGCCACAGGTGATTCTAATTTGGCAGATCAAATACTGTGAGGCTAGTTCAGGTCAGTGTGGTGACAGAAGCTTGGGGTTGTGTACTGGAGAAATAGTGGTTTGAAATGCTGCAATTCACCCTCAGATTGTTTCCATTGTTTCTTTACATTATTTAAGTACTGGATGCTGTCACAGATCTTGATATTTCTTCCTACCTTTGGGCTAGTTCTTCTACCAGTACTAATGATCTTTGTGGAAAGGTGATGCTTTTCTGGAGAATGTGGTGAGAGTGGTTGCTTGACTCAGTTCTTTGATATGCTTCAGCATTTGTTAGTGCTAATGCTGATTAAAGGGAGGCTGAGATTTGGTGGTGGGAGTTCTCTGGGCACCCCTTTTAGTAGCAGTTTGCACAGATGATGGTTTTGCAGTCACTGCAGTGTACTAGTTCAACTGTCAAGCTTTAAACCTGATCTGTGGAGCGTGGTTTTACAAGACAGTGTTTCAAAGGTACAGCTTCTGAAGCACAGGAGGAAGTACTTACCTGCAGGGAGTGGGAAGAAGCTCCCTGCAGTGTCTGTCCGTACTGCTGAAAGATTAATAGCACAAGTGCATCCTCAGTTCAGCAAGTATAGACTAGGCTGGCTTGCTTCAGTGCTGCTAAAGTAGTGTTGGTAAATGCCATATTAAACTAGGGACTGCTGAACAGGTTGAGGAAGTGTTTTGTTTGTAATCTGTTTGTAACATTGCCCAATGCATAGGGTGTGGCATGTGATGTTCATATTGTCATCTAAAGTTGAATAGATCTTTAAAAGACCTATCAGTGCTTGTCTGCATATGCTGTTGGGTCTTAGTAGAAAATATTTCTGTGGAAGAAAAATTGGTTTGCAGTGCTTGCTGGCATTAAATTAATATGTGGTGCCCTTCGTTTAGCATTACAGTTTCTTAACAAAAACCACCCTTATTTCATATCTGACTTCTTTGAGAAGGGATATCCTTAAATTTGCCTTTGTGTATGGACTCAATTCTTCATTGCAGTTGTTGTGAGTTAAAAGGATTTTAGTATAAAAAGATTTGCTTCTTAAACACTGTTTACATCACAAGTTCACATCAAAGCTTAAAATTTCAGCAAACTTCCTCTAAACAGCCAAGAAAGGGTTTAATGAAATGCTAAGGAAGAAATTGCAAGCGGTGATGCTGAAGATAGGAGCTGATGTTGCACTTTATAGTTATAGTATAGTATATATACTATAGTGTGTAGTACAAAAGGTTTTTTTTAGATCACAGTTATCGTAGTAGATTTTATTTTAAACACTGGTATTTGATTTCTGAATTGATGGTTTTGTGTGGAAAGTCATTTGGCAAATTAGATTCACTGATTTTTCTGTATGGTATTTTTCCTGGTGTCTCTAAATGCATTTTGGGATGCAATTTATGCCATTTGGTCAGTCAGTATTTTTGGATGGCTTTGTTTATTTTTTTATGAAGTATAATTTTTAATTTAATGCCGTACTTCATAATTGTGACTCTAGCTTCATTTGATGCAGTCAGCTCCTCTAAGAGACTTCAGTCTTTGTGCCCCTCCCTTGAGCTGTAAGGTCTGGCAGTGAAAGATAAAACAATTTGAAATTCATAAGGCACTTAAAGGGGCAAATGTATGTTGTAATTGAAATTCCAGTAGTATGTCTTTTACTGAATTCACACAGCTATAATGTATTTTAAAGTCCCTTAGGGAAATATAAATGGCAGTGGGATCCAAACTGTTCTCGGTGGTTTTCAAGATTTCCCATTTCTTAACATATTTGTTTCCAGGACAGGGAAAGGCAAGCTGCATTTTTTCCAGCACATGTGAAGTTGTTGCAGCAGCTGAGCTGACTGCATATCTTTCAAACCACATCCAGAGTTGGAGCGAGAGCCAAACCTACTGACATAGTTTTTCTTTCAGTGTTCCTGTTAGATAGAAAAATTATTACCTCAATGGGGAAGAAATGAAAATATCAGTTGACTGATTGAAGCAATTGTATGTATTTAAAGTCCTATTCTATTTGTAGAGTTGGGGAAAACATGTAACAATTTTGTTTTCCTTTTTGTAGGAATAAAAAACTACTCCAACTGGCCTACCATCCCACAAGTATACCTCAATGGTGAATTCGTTGGTGGCTGTGATATCCTCCTCCAGATGCATCAGAATGGAGATCTTGTAGAAGAGCTAAAGAAGTTAGGAATCCGCTCAGCACTTCTGGATGCAGAAAAAGACCAAGAAAAAAAGTAAAATGAGGAAAAGAAAAAGATGCCTTGATGGGAAGGAACGAAATCTTTGATAAGAACTTGTAACCAGTAAAGCCTTATGTACTTCAGTTCAAAGAAGGCATCTTTTTACACTGACACTAAGATTTATCAGTGGATGTCTGTTAGCTCATGGTAAATGTAGTGATGTCAGTATTCTGATTTATGGATATTGTGAAAATTTGATTATAACCACTGTACTATAAAGCATACACATGTGGAAATTGTTTTTAAAAAAAGTTCACTTCTAAAAGGATTCTTTTGATTGATGCAGGAGTAAACCAAAATAACTAATAATGCTATTTCTATTGATTTTGAGTGTCTCTTTGTTACACAAGCTTGTGCAAACAGTGTTTGCATTCCCTTGCTCTTGAAAAAGTGCTAAGTAGTGCTTGTGCATCTGTGGGTTTTTTTTTTTTTTTTTTTTTTTTTTTATAACTCCTGATGATAAGAATTCCCAAGAACCTGTAAAGTTTCTGCTATCTCACATGATATAGGGGAAAATAGCCCTCAAACAGTGCATAAGAACTCATGGTATGAGAGTGCATGAAATACACTTTTGTTCCGAAGGGTAAAAATAAATACACTAGTACAAATACATGTATAGTGGTCATTTATTACTTTGTATCTTCCCGTTAGCTTTTAAAGGACTGCTATGAATTGTGCCTGAAGATTTTTATAAAACCTTTTCTACCTCTTGCAAAGTGGCTTTTCCCTGTTTATATACTTGGTGTACTGCAGTTTCTCTGTCAGTTCTAGAATGTGGGAATTGTTAAGGCTTCAGTATTCTTGTTTGTAGTAGTACAGGAGAATACTTCAGTAGTTACTGTATTATTTGCTAGTTACTAAGTTATCTGTTTAATCTGTTGTGTATTGTCTCTGCACAGCTGTGGTTCCAGGACTATGGTCTTCAGACAGGGGTTAAACAGTTCAAAGTTTCATTGGAGACAAGATTAAAAAGTACAGCAGAAGGGCTACTGAAAATAGCCAAAGTGTTTCTTTGTTGGAAGCTCTGGGAAGTCTTCAAGCAAGTATCTAACCTTGTTTTCCTGTGTGAAAATAAATAATCTTAAAACAGTGTAGCTTCACCTGGACAGTAATACTGCTAAGGATAAAAGTTAACCACACTGTTTTTTAATGCCATTTACCTTTATGAATGCAGACCAAGGAATGGTTTGCGTGTGAGCTAAGCAAGTGATTGGAAATAAAGCGTTTCATGTAGATTGTCTGCAAAAGTTCCTTTTTATTTAAAATTACTATAATGAAACTGATGCTGCTTTTAATGTGAAATCTAAAAAAGTAAGGAAGAAAAAAAACCTCACTGGAAGAGGAGCTCAGAACTGTAACTGGTAGAATGGGGGTTTTAATGCAAGTTTCAATTTTCTCTCTTTCATGTTCACCAGAGCAAGCTGTCTTGTAGAGAAACTATGTCTGTGCAGCTTGAACAGAATTTGCAAAATGTGTGCTGGTTACACTATATTGTATAGTTTACTGTTTAGTTCAAATGCAGTCAGTATATATTTATGCTTAAATAGCATCTCAGCTCAAACAGCCACTCAGCTTCACTACCAGTAGAAGTGACTTAAGCATGAATGCTGATTATGAATAGGCTGTGCTCAGAGACAGTCAGTTGTGATTATTAGTAATGTAGGTATAAGCACATGATTTTTATTTTTATTTTTTTGTTCATACACCATATCACATGAAATGCAAAGCTCTAGTTCAGTTTAACTACTTGAAATTCTGATTAAATGAGTTTTCTTACAGCTAATCTTTGAGTGGTTCTTGCCATTCTAAATGTAAGATGAGGTTTGGAAAAATAAATAAATTTCAAAAGTTTTTTGGTTATTTGTGTCAAAAGACCAACTGAGATGGTTGTATACTGTAAACAAAGATAAGGTAACTTGAAGAGAAGCTAATCATTTTCTACTTCAGTGTTTAATTCTTAGTCTGGCTACTACATCTACTTAAACAGCTGTTTCATGGTGCTTTATTCTTTTGTGAATGTTGAATATATTTCAATATTATTATCTGCTGCTGCTTTAACATAAAGGTGACTTTGGCATTGTCAGATCCTCTTTCTCTGAGCAACGTTTTTTTCTCCCTGCACAAACTCCTGCTGTTACTAGAACTATGAACAGTTTTTCTACTTTCTCTGTCTCCCTTAAAAAAGAAAAAGTTAAAATTTTGTACAGTATGTAGTGCTGTTTATATAAATCCTTGGCTTAATTAGAATATCGTAAGTGAAGAAGTGAAAAGGAAGAATGACACCAAAAAGCCACAGGAACAGGAGCATAAAATTTGATTTCTGCCTGCATTCCTGGAGGAGATGTATCTTTCCAGGCTCTGTGCATGTGAGCTGTTGTTTTACTTGTTACCCCTGTGTAGATGCTCATACTAATGTCACTGCAATGTTAAAAAAAAATCCTCTACTGAAGTGATAAAACTTTGGTTGCCTACAAAGAGGTTTATTTTGAGTGTTAATTGAGAATTTCCCCACAATTTAATTCTCTGGTTGATTGTTTTAGAAAACTGGTGCTACTCTTTTAAGGGAAAAAGAAAAGTAGTTGATGAATGATTTGCACCTGCTTTTCTCATACTCTGTGTAAAAGAGAGAACAGCTGCCAATGGTCGTGTCTGGAGTGTCTGGTGTCAGTTAATGGATATACCAAGCAAATTCTCAGGGATGTAAGCTTGAGGAGTCTGCGGTCTGGAGGATGTGAAGGGTTGGAAGGGAGAAAGGATGACTGCCCACAGTAGGAAATGTCAGGAGGCAGCAAGGGAAGGAATGATGCGGGAAGTGTTGGGAAAACCCCTGGGTAGTGCTGCTTGTATTCCTCTCATACAATAAAATAGTGCTCAGGAACACAGCTTGGGAAAGCTGAAGATTCCAAGGAGGATGACTGAGAGCCAGTACAGAGCTCGCCTTGCTCTCTGTCTCTGAAGAAAGAAGCAAAGCTACGTGCTCCTGAAGTTTGCCATTGTACAAATACATCTCTATACAACAAGAATCAAGGCTGATAACGAGCACTGCCACCTGCACAGCTTCTGATCAATGTTGGGCACATCATGAATCCTCTGAATCCCACCCAATATTGCACTCTTCAGTTCTCATATGCCACCTTGGGCATGTATTCCAGCTGGCTGTGCCTCCAGCAAGTTGCTTGTGGACTTGTTTGGGCTGTGTTGCACTGCTGAGGGATTGCAATGAGAGGAATGCGTGTAAATCATTAACTGCTATTCTACTACTTTAGGATGTAGTCCGAACATTTACCAAACAGGAAAGTTTCCTACTATTATTGTAACTTATACACTGAAACTGATATTTTCAGAGTATTCCTTTGGTAATGTTGCTGTGGTAAAAGGCTGAACTGAATGGACCACGTGCTCACATAAATTAAGGTAATCCTTTGCATCTGGTAGCACTTCTCACCTGTCACATATAAAACGAGGTGGTTTGATTTAAGCAAATGGAATCCTTTATGGAGTATGTGCAAGCTGTTTCCTCATCACTTAAACCTTCAGCGAAAAGGGGTGGGCTTCCTTGATCTTACTGAGTTAGTCAGAGGCAGATGGAAGTAGGCTGCAACTGTCCATTGTGTTGCTAGTTTTCATTTAGGGGAATTCAAATCAATTAAACTGAAAACTACTTCCTAGAAAAGTTGTTACCAGCTCCCAGCATCCTAATGGATTACAGGGTGTAGCGGAAATGCTGAGTCATGGCCTGAACCACTGATTGAGCACCTGGTGGGAAGGCAGGGCCAACCCAGCAGAGCGCAGGTGCAGGCAATGCAGCTGAGTGACTGGAAGGGTTGGAACCAGGATCCACCCCTTCCCAGACCTCATTTAAAGGTTGGCAGTGGGGGTGAGAGTGTCCTACTCAAGATCTTTGTAAGCCTGAGGTTTTCTGAGGTTAGTAGCTTCCTCCCCTCCCCCTTTCTGTTCTCACAGCTATTGCATTTGAACAAATCCTGCCTTGACACAGTCTAGGGCCTTGTTGCTGTGCTTTTTAGGAGTCTCTCGGGACTAATGAAGTGTGAAGGAAATAAAGTGTGGGGGAGCGTGAAAGCAGAGAATTATACCAACGAAAGCCTCTCTGAGCTGCCTGAACCTAGCTGAGGCCTTTTCAGTGCCCGCCGCTAAGAAGGGTGGTATCAAAATGCAAACTGCTGTTTGAGAAACAAGTCTCTGTCTAATTCAGTTCGTGTAGATGCAAAACTTAGCTCTTCTTACAACAGGTATTTCAACATCAATGTTACAGGGTTGTGCAAGGAGAAAATGTTTGTTTGTTATGAGGCAAGCACTGATTCCTCAAGTCTCTGAGAGCCAAAGTGGGAAGATGATGGATTAGAGGGTTTGAAGCTTTTGGGTTGTTCACGGTGTCGGCTGATGCATCCACTTCCCTTTTCATCTGAAAGAGTGATCATCCAGTTTCTCACTATTGTTTCATTTTTTTGGAAGTGAAGGTGGTTTTAGCTGGGCTGTTGTATAAAATTTGTGATTGCTATAGAGTGAGCCTGAGAAGAAAGGAGTGGTGTTGCATATAAGAAATTGAATATATTCATAGTTTCTATGATCCCTTTGATGAAACAGCCATCAGAAATGCTGGCAGGGCAGCAGGCTGCTGGCTTATCCTTCCTCTCAACAATAAAGAAAACCTTATAAGGGCAGCTTTTATTCTTAAATTATTTAAATGTTTTAAGGCCTTTCAGGACAGAATAAATAAGCACACTAGACTTTTTAATAGAGGAAGTCACTTAAAGGTTGCTTCTTGAGCTGTTGAAGTATGTACCATAACTTCTGAAGTACTTTATTATCTTCAATGTTCATTCAGAGACATCTTTATTAGTTAGACAAATTAATCCTCATGCGTGATGGAGAAATAGTATTTTTTTTTTTTTTATTAATTGCAATCATTCTACATGTGAAACTATGTGAGTGCTCCTATGCATATACAGTGAGATATTTGCATTTGTGTGTATGTTTCTGTAGCACTCTGCTGTCTTTCTTGATGTTAAGCTTCCACAGGAGGTTGGTTCAACATTTTTTAAAGATGAGCTCCTGTAAAATTTTACTTTGTGTTTAATAGTAAGATGAATCAAAAGGGCTTTGCAGTATCAAGTTTAGAAGAAACATTAAATCACTTTTCCTTGTTATGAGTCCATTCTTCAAGGTCCAAAGGATTTTTTTTTTTTGTACAGTTCAGCTTCAAAACCATGAAATAGAGCACCCACATGTTCATTTTACAGGCCACAGTACACTGAAGCACAGATAAGTGATTTGGTGGTCATACTAAAAATGCTACAAACCTGAGAAAAAAGTTCTGGAGTCTTTTGTCTTAAGCCTATGATCCAGTAAATGAAATGTGTTTTTTTTAAAGAGTATATCAGTGAGCATTTTTGAGTTCTCATGTCAGATCCACACTACAGTCTGTATTCTTAAAATACTACTTATCAGCCAAGAACTCCCTGCTGAACAGCCATACCATGAAAGCCAGTGTTTCTAGTCTCTGCTGCAGCACTCAGAGCCTGGCTCAGGGCTGGATCCTGCTGCCGAACCACCCAGGAGATGGTGCTCTTGAACCGGAGATAAGCGCACTGCTGACCCAGAAGCATCCCCAAACGCAGCCCTCCCTGTTTTTCCTTTGTGTTGCATGCTCTTTTGGGGGGTTCCCATTTTCTCTGGGGAGGAGAATGTGAAGATGTTGTGTTCGGAGCATATTCCCATCTGATCCATAATGTGATTTCCAGCCTGGTGATCCTACGCCCCTGCCTGAAATGACGCTGGTGCTTGTAGGAGGTGTTTTTCTCTGGACTGTGAGACTAGTGAGATGCTGAAGCTGAGCACGGAACAGATTCGCAGCTGATTGCCCTCATTGGAGCCTGGGACGTGCTGTGCCCAAGCCAAGCATCCGAGGGGTGCCAACTCCATTACTGCCAAGGTTCGGAAATCCATGCTCGTGTTTGGGGCTCCCTGTGGCCTCCTCACTGGGACAGCCTTTAACCATTGACACGTGTCTCAGAGGTAAGGGCGGTTCCGTGTTGGTGGGGGCCTGAGTTTGGCCCTATGGTGCTATTAGGCTACTGTCCCCTGGGATGTGTGGCGCACAAGGGGTTGAGGTGCCACTTGGGCAAACAGCTTGGAGATACCCTCACCTTGGGTTGCTGAGGTTGGAAGGGGGAATTTGGATGTGGTTTGGAGCATAGGGTCTGAGCAGGGGAGTGGCAAGAAGTCAGGTGGCTGCAGTGGAATTTTCTGCTGATTTGCCATCTTGTTTGTTTCAGGGGCTTTGAATTGGGTTGGAAAGGACCAAAAGTAGCCAGATCTGAGCAGCCAGTGCTCAAGTGGGCCTTGGCAAAATGGGAAATAAAAAAGTTCTTAGCAGTGTCTTTCCTCAATTGCCAGAGAAGTTATGACTTTTTTTTTTTTTGCAAATGTATCCAATGAGTGAGGTTTTATTTTATATAAATCCACTAAGTCTTTTACCTGTTTTCTATCTGAGCTGGCACCACCAAAGCAGATCTTTATGTACTGAAGCAGAGGCAGGCAGCAGAGAATACTGCTGCTGTTGTGGTGGCTTACAGGGCCTGGGTATATAAGCTGCACCCTGCCTCGGAAGCTTGACAAGCTCAGTTCTACTGCTCTGTGGCTACAGATACCGTGTGGTGGGTGCAGGATAGCAGAGCCACTGCTTACAGCCCTGCTGGGGCCAATCCATAATGCCAGAGTTACCCTCAATGTGTTGTGTGTCTTCTCTTCCTGAGTAGTTAACAATAAATCAATGCTTAGCTTTACCAGTGGCAGACAGAGCAGTGTTAATTCTTGCTGTTATTTCTATGGCCAGAGGTAATTTTTTTTTTCAGTTCTTTTCTCCCCAATTATTTACTGCTAATAAATGATTTAAAGCTCTGCCAGTGCATCTTGAGGTCTTCTCCTGCTTGAGTAATCACCTGGCAGCTCAAGGAGGGGGAGCTGGGCAGGGATGGTGGGGCAGCTCTGTTGCTTGTTGGTAATGAGGCCTTGTCAGCGAGAGGGAATTAAAGAAAAATTAAAAAAAAAAAAAAAAGCTTCTACCTATTTAGTAATAAGTAAAACAGAATGAAATAGCCTGAAGCAAGTCTGCTCAGACACCTTTACTTTTTGCAGAGATATGATGTATGATTTAGCCAGCCCTGCTGAAAAGCTGTTCAGTTCTGTGGGGCAAATGAAGCCTGACCTCAGCCACCAATGACTGAGAGCTACGAACAGGAGAAGATCTAGGACTCACATGGTGACTTCAGCTCAAACAACACAATTCTGCACAATTCTGTCTAAGAAAAATGACTTCTTCCTATATATGAAAGGGGTATCTGGGCTGGCACCAGGCTGTAGCAAATATACTTTTTTTTTAGGGGCTCTACTCTATTTTGCACTAAAATCTCTTGGACAAAACAAAGCACTAAGAATCAGAATAATGACTCAAACCTGGGTGTCCTGTCTCCTCTGAGACCCCAAGCCATCAAGAGTTAATCCTTTGCATTGCCATTCTTCCTGAACTGGGAACTCTGCTCCAACAAGAGGGAGAGTGTGTGCCTCTTCTTGATAGTTGTCACCCCAACTTGTGGCTGGGTGCTTCCTGTAAGTTGGGCTGTGTTGGTTGGGCCTCTCTTGTGTTCAGCCTTGCTGTGTCCAAGTGCAAGTAAGGCAGCTTCTGTCAGCCGGTTGTTTCTGGTGTAGGTGATATGCTCCAGGTTGGCTACTTGCTGCCTGGTTTCTACTTCTGGCAAGTCTAAACAAGGTATATGTACCTGTCTATTCAGCCTGAATCAGAGTCAATGTAGGTATGGGATTTCAGATCAAGGTTACCTGTTTTACGTGTTAACATCCTGATAGTTGGCTCTTGATCCTAAGCAACGTGCAGGAAGGAATTCAAGACAATCGTTGTGTCTGAAGCTGCTTTAACATAATATGGTCCTGTAGTTTGGTGTGAGAGGAAGTACTGGAAGTGATTGTGAAATCTGAACTTCAAAGCGAGCATGTTTCAGTAACGTAGGGTTAATCAAGAAAACTCCTGAAGGAGAAATATAGAAAAAATATCTATAAAGATAACATAGATTGAAGTGAAGAATGGATAATAGAATCTGGAGGGCATATATGTTGCTGAAGAAAATGATATTGGGCAGGAAAAGAGTAAACCAGTACAACTGAATGGCAGTTTTGAGAGGTTTGTTGGGTTTTCTTTTCTTTTTTTTTTTTTTTTTAATCTAAAGGAAATCGTTCCCAACTTTAAGCTTTCCTATACAGTGGTGCATTAATTAGTGTAAGGGCTCAATGTGAGAGGGAATTAAAAGGAAATGTGGTAGACTGCAAGTATCTAGAGGGATAAAATAAAAATGCTTTAGGTTTATTCATATTCTGTCAAATGATAACTGGTAGTTCAGAAAGTGGACCACTAAAGATTAAAGCTAGAAATTAAAGATGATAAAACATCATGGAGAATCTAAATGATTTCCTTGCATTGGTCTTCAGCACCGAGAGTATTAGAGCCGTACCTACTGGGACTTGTTCTTTTCTAGTAATCAAGATGTGTCAGAAGAAGAGCTGGAACAAATTAATAACTTAAAAAAAATCAGTAAGTCACCAGCTCCAGATGATACTTTAAAGAGTTCTGGAGGAACTTGGTATGAGATAGCTGAACTGCAGCAAAAATGCGCTTTCCATAATTTTCAATAGCTATTCTGTTGGAGAAATAACAATTACATCTGTAATTTAAAAACAGGACTGTGATGGTCTGTGGAAGCATACCGTTTACCAAGCCATACATTTATGCTTTATAAGCTGTTTGGAAATGGAACCGAACATGTCAGGACCTAAAGGGTAAGGCTTTTGCGTCTTACAATTAGTCCTCATCTTTGTTGTTATTCCAGCTGAGCTAATTGAGTTATGGACAAGAAGAGGCAATTACTCTAATTTAGTTAAACATCAAAGTACCTTTGACCTGTGTAGGATATTGTAAATCAAAGAGAGGGGAGCTTATTGCATAGATGTTGGCTTATGGGACCAGGCTAGGCTGAATGTTCACAAAGGCCTGACAATCCTTGTCACTTCCATGCTGCATTGGACCTGTGGCTTTACTTCTCTGGGATGGTGTGATCCCACTCAGGTGACACTAAGACCCACTTCCAGATGCCCAGAGAAGTGAGAAACCAAGAATGGGAGGGTTATCAATTTCAGGCCTCCGAGAAAGATGCAGGAACTCTGTTAATCTAAGTTGGGGTAGGGGTCAGAAAAAGTGAATATTGGTAAGAAAGCTGACATGCAGAGGTTCTTCTGAGGAACTGAAAAGGAATTGAGATCCAAATGGGGAATTGTTAAGTCAGTGGAAAGAAATGCTCTTTCTACAGCATAGAAATGTGCTGCTGCTTTAGGATGATGCGGAATGATTTTTTTTTTTTTTTTTTTCCAAACTATTGGAAGAAATCACTGCAGTTTTTCACAACTTCAGCCAGTGTGGGTGTGGCTTTTAGTAAATCTCAGGACTACTACTTTCTTATTTCTGCTACTTATTCTTTCGTTTTTGCCTTTGCAAATCCTCCTACTGTTTCTTCTCATTTCTATTTCCATGTATTCTAAGATCTCCCTTCCCTCTCTCTCAGATATGTGAGGATGCTGCTCCTCATATCACTGCCAGCCAGCTCACAGCTGTATTGACTCTGGTGCAGAGCCACTCAATTAGGCCAGCACTGCTAATTAGAAAGCATAGGATGCAATGTCTTGGTTTAGAAATCTGTATGTCTCAATATGCATTGTACTCTGCTGATTGGGAAATGCTGATTTATAGCAACGTTAAGAGATGCAATCTAAAAAACACAAACAGATTTACAGGCTTCTGAAATAGCCCTGCTGCCTTTTTCTGTACTGTTCTGTACAATTATTCTCACATCAGCAGGTTCCAGCCTCAGTGTTTCTAGTGTTTCACTGGGCATTTTGTAGGGAGCAGTGTCAACCACAAGATGCCAGGAGAAGTGCTATATTATGGATGATAAATGAGAATGTAGATTTTTAAGAAATCTGTTTCACAATTGCATTTAAATTTTCTGTGCAGTCATAGAAAGGAGGAAATGATGGTGTGCATGTGTCCGGAGCACCTTTCAAATCAGCTGATTTAGATGCTAACTTGGTCTGCCCTGTGCTGCCATGGCTAGAGCTGCCTGATTCTGATACTCTGCTTCCTGAATCCCCAAGGTCCTGCTGCTCAGCTGTCTCAGAGGTCCTCCATGGGAAAGGTCTCCCTTCCATGAGCACAGTTGTCGTGGCTTATATTGCACGACGAGGGGAAATGGTTTTAAGTTGAGGGAGGGGAGATTCAGGTTGGACGTTGGGGAAGTTCTTTACAGAGAGAGTGGTGAGGTACTGGAACAGGCAGCCCAGAGAGGTTGTGGATGCCCTGACTCTGGAGGTGTTCAAGGCCAGATTGGATGGGGCCCTGGGCAGCCTGGTCTAGCATTAAATGGGGAGGTTGGTGGCCCTGCATGTGGCAGGGGATTGGAGATTCATGATCCTTGAGGTCCCTTCCAACCCTGGCCATTCTGTGATATTGTCACAGTAATTCAGCAGCTTGGAATGACAGTTTGGAAAGGTGTAGACTTGTGAGTGTTCTCCAGATTCAAATGGAGGCAAATTGCTAATCCTTCGGGCTTGTTAGGTTTGTGTCCCACCTTCCCATTTATGAAAGCACCTGGTAACTGTGTTTGTTGTGAGTGCAACAGAACTAAGACCTTATAGATATTATGAATCACATGTACATAAATACCTCCATCAGATGCGTCTCTAGAGCTTGTTCCCATGCCTGAGACTCAGACCAACACAAGGTGATTGTGTTCCCTCTGCATCAGCAAAACAGCAGGCAGCTCTGACATCTCTTCCCACATCCAAAGCACCTCTGGGCTGGGTAATGCAATAAAGCATTGGAACTGTTGTTGATTGAGCAATTATCAATTTCTCAAAGCCGCTTTACTCATTTTTACTCATGGAAAACCTTCCTCCTTAATAGGAAGGCCATGGAGCGGGGAGTAGTGATTATAAGCACAGGTTTGAGGAGGCCTTTGTGTTTGTTAGATTATCAATAACATCAGCTGAACTCCCTTAGACATCTTAAGTTGTAAATGTTTGGCTTGGTTCCTGCTGGCAGAAGAACTGTTTTGTGATCATGTTTGTCCAAACAAGGCAAATGGTATCCATACAGTTGGCGGTTTTCTGATCTCTCAATACCCATAGTTGAAGGCTGGGATTCTGAGCTTGTGGTCAAATTACACTTTTGTTTTGTTTTACCTTCCAAAAACTGTAAGAGTGAAATGTCAGGTCTGAGAGAAACAGTTCTGGTCATTTATTCTAGTTTTTCTACTTGGTGATGCCAAAGTTGAAGGTAGACTACAGTCAATTATTTGTTTTTTTTTGTTTTGTTTTGTTTTGTTTTTTTCCCCAAGAGTTGCATTATTTTGCATGGTCAGTCTGAATTTTCAGAGTTGCTGATTTCAGTTGGAACTGTATGTGCTTGGTTGATTTAAAAATCAGACCTAGGGCTTCTAAAGCCAGGCAAAGAGCCACAATGGCTTAGACAGTAATTCTGGCACTGATGGAATGGCTGTTCTTCCTTTTACAGGGATCCTCTCATTTCAATGGCTTTAAGGATTAAAAATACTGGAACTTTGCTGTTTAAAATCCTTTCCAATTTGAAGCAAGCTAA